>NC_064920.1:195801208-196107458 GCF_023897955.1 Schistocerca gregaria
TCGAAATATGGTGCTACAGAAGAATACTGAAGATAAGGTGGATAGATCACGTAACTAATGAGGAGGTATTGAATAGGATTGGGGAGAAGAGAAGTTTGTGGCACAACTTGACTAGAAGAAGGGATCGGTTGGTAGGACATGTTTTGAGGCATCAAGGTATCACAAATTTAGCATTGGAGGGCAGCGTGGAGGGTAAAAATCGTAGAGGGAGACCGAGAGATGAGTACACTAAGCAGATTCAGAAGGATGTAAGTTGTAGTAGGTACTGGGAGATGAAGCAGCTTGCACAGGATAGAGTAGCATGGAGAGCTGCATCAAACCAGTCTCAGGACTGAAGACAACAACAATATATATATAAAATTTTCGTATGCACACGTATATTAGAACATCGTGTAACTATTTTAAGTAAATCGGTTAACTACTATTCGACCTTAGAAACTGTTAATCGGTTTACATCAAATATTTACACGTACAGAAGAACATAAACTATATACTTTTAATATGTATGATATATAGATATATATCTACAGTATATGAAGGTAAGAATTGTAAGAAAATATATCAAAAAGTTCTTGAGCTATTTACTTGCAAGTTTTTCATTTCCAAACAACATTGTACAGGTTTTCTATTAAAACAGATTGCGAGAGCGAAAATGCTATTGTAAGTTGACATGTGGAAATTTGCGGTTTTGTTTTCTTCCTTGCACTCAGTGTTAGTGAGACATTTTAGCCATTAGACAATTGTTCCTCTAAACAAAGTTTATCCAGACAACTATGTGCTGTTTTGTTTTCTTCCTCGCACAACAAGATAGTTGTATTTCTGGCTTATCGGCTTATGATTATATTACTACTCCTACCCCTTTTCAGACCAGAACTGTGCGAGATACTGTCAATGGAGCTACTTGCCTCACAGATACAGCACCAGGAACGGTTGTAAGTAGGCTGTTTAGGTTTTAATACCGGTAACGCCATGTAGCGCTCTGTATGAAAATCACTGGCTGTGCTGTGTGCAGTCTGTGGCTGGGTGGCATTGTTGTTAATAGTCGCTATTGTAGTGTTGGGCAGTTGGCTGTTAACAGCGCGTAGCGTTGCGCAGTTGGAGGTGAGCCGCCAGTGGTGGTGGATGTGGGGAGAGAAATGGCGGAGTTTTGAGAGCGGATGATCTGGACTTGTGTCCATCAGAGTCAGTAAATTTGTAAGACTGGATGTCATGAAATGCTATATATATTATGACTTTTGAACACTATTAAGATAAATACATTGTTTGTTCTCTATCAAAATCTTTCATTTGCTAACTATGCCTATCAGTAGTTAGTGCCTTCAGTAGTTTGAATCTTTTATTTGGCTGGCAGTAGTGGCGCTCGCTGTATTGCAGTACTTCGAGTAACGAAGATTTTTGGTGAGGTAAGTGATTTGTGAAAGGTATAGGTTAATGTTCGTCAGGGCCATTCTTTTGTAGGGATTTTTGAAAGTCATATTGCGTTGCGCCAGAAATATTGTGTGTCACTTTAATGAATGTCTGGGTAAGTTCAGATTTGCTCAGCTGTTTGAAAATCAAATAATGTAAGAGGTGTATCAGCACAGTCTCTCAGCCCCAGTATACCAATGATTCTATTCGACTTACCCCACTATTTTAAGGGACTTCAATTGCTTACCGAGGATTCATTGGCAGTAAGAATAAACAAGACTCGAGATGAGGGAGAGGGGTGAAGAGTGGACGAAATGCATATAGAAGGAGGGGATGGAACTGAAGTGTGGAGAGAGGGGCGAGGATGACGTAGGGGGCAGAGAAAGAGGGTAAGTGGAGATGGACAGAAACAAAGAAAGGGGTTGGGGAGGGGGAGGGGGGGGGGGAACGGGAAAGGAGATTAGGACGTATATACATTTCCCATAAATATTTTGAATTGTGAAGCATTGCCGGGTTTGCTGGGATCTCTATTCTTTTTCGAATTGATAGTTTCACCAGCGTAACGTTTTAATTTTTATCGTAAATATGTTCTGTGAAACAGAACTGTTAAACAAGAATCTCGCACTGCAGTGGAGTAAGATCCTAGAATCTAGTTTGAAATGTCGAGTGTATCTGACTGTAGGGATGCAGTTTTGGTTTGTTACCACTGAAAAGTCTTAAAGTAAGCAGTTCTAAAACTAGAACATACGCACTAAGTAAAGATTACGTACAACTATTGTCCTTACAACATATTCTATCAAACGACCAAAGGAAACAACCTCTGTCTAATGTAGACTTCCCTACTTTGTTTCTTAGTTGTCTGTGTTTCGCCGTTTTCATACATGGAGTATTCTAATTAACATCGAAAACAGACACCGATGAGAGTATAAAGCAGTAGAAGCAAAATCGTTCCAGTAAACATTGGCGTGCAACCGAGCTGTTTTCGAGACAATTGCTAACGTGTGCTTACGAGTCACCACTGACTTCATTCGATGTAAACATCGTTATGCGTTGTTCGTTCTACACAACACGCAGTCCGGGATGTGTTATCTGCCGCGCTGAACGTTACCAAAACGTGTAGTTGTAATCAGATGATACTTACAGGACGGACAGAAAGTTGAGGATATGTCTTTGGAAGAAGTACAAGTATCTCTAGGAACTTAGACGAGGAAACTAGCTTAGGAGAACAGCTACACTAGATGTATTCACAATTACGAATAATGACAACCATCAGCCGAAGAATGAAATGACGACAGTGAAAATTTGTACCGTACCAGGACCGGATTTCCAGCGATCGCGAGCGGTCGCCTTACCATTTTGCTATCCGTCTATGACACTTACAGGACGGCATGCATGTATGTTCGAAGGAACTTCGCATCCTAATCAGAATAACACAGGGACTGCAATATCGTATTTACCTACCGATACCGGGAAGCGTCTTTCATAGTAGAATGTCTGACCTGTACTCGAATATACGAGTTTACATCTACATCTACATCTACATCTACATTTATACTCCGCAAGCCACCCAACGGTATGTAGCGGAGGGCACTTTATGTGCCACTGTCATTACATCCCTTTTCTGTTCCAGTCGCGTATGGTTCGCGGGAATAACGACTGTCTGAAAGCCTTCGTGCGCGCTCGAATCTCTCTAATTTTACATTCGTGATCTCCTCGGGAGGTATAAGTAGGGGCAAGCAATATATTCGATACCTCATCCAGAAACGCACCCTTACGAAACCTGGCGAGCAAGTTACACCGCGATGCAGAGCGCCTCTCTTGCAGAGTCTACCACTTGAGTTTGCTAAACATCTCCGTAACGCTATCACGGTTGCCAAATAACCCTGTGACGAAACGCACCTCTCTTCTTTGGGTCTTCTCTACCTCCTCCGTCAACCCGATCTGGTACGGATCCCACACTGATGAGCAATACTCAAGTATAGTTAGAACGAGTGTTTTGTAAGCCACCTCCTTTGTTGATGGACTACATTTTCTAAGGACTCTCCCAATGAATCGCAACCTGGTACCCGCCTTACCAACAATTAATTTTATCTGATCATTCCACCTCAAATCGTTCCGTACGCATACTCCCAGATATTTTGCGAAGTAACTGCTACCAGTGTTTGTTCCGCTATCATATAATCATACAATAAAGGATCCTTCTTTCTATGTATTCGCAATACATTACATTTGTCTATGTTAAGGGTCAGTTGCCATTTCCTGCACGAAGTGCATATCCGCTGCAGAGCTTCCTGCATTTCGCTACAGTCCAGGCCGTTGATGCATGGTAGACGATACATGGAAGTTTGTGTCTGGCCGTGGGTCGTCACCGGATAGCCAAATGGTAAGACAACAGCACGCGATAAGCGGGAAATCCGGGTATGAGTCCTGGTCCGGTACAAATTTTCATCGTCATCATTCCATCTACGGTTGATGGTTGTTATTATTCGCAATTGCCAATACACTTGATGTATTTTGTAACGTCTGTAGTCGCCGCAGAACTTTGCATCGTAATAACGCAGGCACTACAATATCTTAATAGCTAGATTTGTTTACGAGTAACATGTTATTTACAGTGCAGAGACGTTTCCATGAGATGGTGTTTTTAATTTTCATTATATACCTTTCTGGAGGGACGTAAACTGACGTGCTGTTCTCCATCGTACACCAGCGTTTCTCAATGAATGTGTGGTTAGGGGTCCTATGTGATCGATTCATATGGGCCATGCGCTCTTCCAAGAAAACTTGGTAGAATGGGGGACATTTGGTTCGTCCCGCGGAATCTGCCAAATTGCTTAAGCATGTTTGCGTTGAGCAGCAGCGGGAAATATTGTAAATGTGTGGTGGGGCAGCGACACAGTCCGTTGCTGACATAAGACGACACGTAACGCTCCAATATGTTACAATATGAGTACGTCGATCAATGCCTGCATCTTGGCCAGCAAGATCAGCTGACTACAAACCTATAGGTTTTAAACGGAAGTCATCTCAAAAACGAAATTTGCAGCACTCCTGCTGATGCTGTTGAAGAACTGCAGCAGTCAGTTGCATAGGCGTTACGAGATGATCGAGGGATCTTTGGAAGATTCGTAACTCACTGGAGAAGCGAGTGCGCTATTGCATAACAGGTATGAGTGTACAATAAATTGCAACTTATAATGCGCTGAAACTGTATTGTATTTTTGTTAAGGTATACCATGGGTAAACTTGAGCCCAATTATGTAGGTACTTATTCATCATGTTTACATTTCAAATAGATATCTAGTAAGTAGGACAGTATTACATATTGAAGTTACTGGCGGCTCGTAAACACATATTTGCAAACATTTCGTTTTCTGCAACGTTTTTGTTTTGATTATCGTATATTTTCGCTTGTGAAAGTTTCGGCTATTTACCGTGATACATCCTAAGATGGGTAGATCACGTAACTAATGAGAAGGTATTGAATAGAATTGGGGAAAAGAGGAGTGTGGTGTCACCACCAGACACCACACTTGCTAGGTGGTAGCCTTTAAATCGGCCGCGGTCAGTTAGTATACGTCGGACCCGCGTGTCGCCACTATCAGTGATTGCAGACCGAGCGCCGCCACACGGCAGGTCTAGAGAGACTTCCTAGCACTCGCCCCAGTTCTACAGCCGACTTTGTTAGCGATGGTTCACTGTCTACATACGCTCTCATTTGCCGATACGGCCGTTTAGCATAGCCTTCACCTACGTCATTTGCTACGACCTAGGAAGGTGTCTTATTCAGTTACTATACTTAGTATCTTCAAGAATGTATTCTGAACAGATAATATTGTGAATCATGTACCGTCAAGAGCGACGTTCATCATTAATGGATTAAAGTTAAGTATCAAACTAATTACGTCCGCTTTCTGAATTCTCATTCCTTGTCATCTTCCAGACCTCACGTCAGTGTAGTTCTTCCCTCTTCACGCCAGCCGGCTTGAGTTAAGACGCGTGCATTTCGGCCTCCACTCGTAACACGGTGTTGACTCTTCTGCTAACACAAAAAGGAGTTTGTGGCACAACTTGAATAGAAGAAGGGGTCGGTTGGTAGGACATATAGAGACATCACAGGATCACCAATTTGGTATTAGAGGGCAGCGTGGAGGGTAAAAATCGTAGAGGGAGACCAAGAGATGAATACACTAAGCAAATTCAGAAGGATGTAGGTTGCAGTAGGTACTGGGAGATGAAGAAGCTTGCACAGCATAGAGTAGCATGGAGAGCTGCATCAAACCAGTCTCAGGACTGAAGACCACAACAACAACAAACACCCTAAGCATCGTAGGCCACTTCCTTCTCTACTAAGGTTTTCTCTTCATCTCTCAATATCTGTTTTCCAATCACTATCTTCCAGTCACGTCCACATATTAAATATCTGCTATTTAACAATTTTACGCACCTGCTTTTTTTTCAAGTTAGGCGATCATTTAATTTCTCCCGTTCACAAATGCTTCATGTTTCTTTGGTTTACTCTCAGTATATGGCCTGTGCCCCGCAGAGCATTCAGCGGACAGTACAAATCCTCTAATTCTTCCTTACTTTCGCCGGAGATAGCAATGTCATCAGCCAGTCTTAGCACTGATGTCCTTTTACTTCTCAACCCTTCCTTTACTTCCTTCACGCATTTCTGATATACAATTTCAAGAGTAGGATTGCATCCTTTCCATGCGCCCTTTTTAATTCTCATACTTACCTCTCAGTCGCCCATTCTTATTGGTGGGTCATTGTAAATGTTGTAGATTACCCGTCTTTCCCCACGCTGTAAACATATTTTTCTGAAGATATAGAACATCTTGCAACACTTTACGTTGTCGAGCGTTTTTTGCAGGTCGGCTGATCCAAAGAAAATGTCTTTGATTTTTCTTAAGTGTTCCGCCTATTATCAGTCATATCGTAAGGACTCCCTCCCAGGTGCATTTACTTTTCCTTAAGCTCTACTGAACGTCAGGCGTAACAAGCGCTCGATTTCTTTTTCCATTCCTTTTTATATTGCAAAGGTCACCAGCAGCCTGAGACCTCAAGTTGATTGATGTCTTCGTCACATATAGTTTGATAAAGTTCCAGATTCTTTTCGGTATTAAATGCTACGATTTTTTGCATAATTCAATGAATAGTTCTACTGCCTATTCCTGTCACATAATGAATTAGTTCTTCAGTTCTCCCACATAGCTTCTCTATAACGCCATCTTGTGCTTGTGACGTCGGTAAGTATGATTTCAATTCTGGTGAGAATACCCTATCGCTGAAATGTTCACAGTTTCTTATTCACAACGAAACCTAGTCATGTCGTACTAGTTTCTAACGCTGTCCATATTACCCTCTATTATTCACTCCATTCATTTCACAGACCACTGCTACATCTTTATTCAGTCTTTGCATTTCCCCTTTCAGATTTTCTAGCTTACCTACAACATTCAAAATACTGAAGTTCCACGTTCCCTCTCGTTTTTGGTTTTCAGTCTCTACCTCGTGCCACCTTCCCCTTAACAGTCTTCCCAGGACACCTGAGTGGGAAACGAAAATTGAATGTGTTGGCAGTTGAGACTTTTTCAGTTTCTTATGGATACACTTTTCGTGTCTTAAATGCGGGAGTTCCTGCGCTTGCTTCCTGCAACCCAGTGTCTTTGTTCATTATTAATGCTAGATCATTTCAAGGGCAGTTCTTTATCGCAAGTGATAAAATTCGTTCTGATGATTTTCGGTTGCTCTTCTGCCTCGTATTAGGTATTTTGCAACTAGGTCTAAATGTTGAATGTCACACATAGCGTGCACTTTAGGAGAAATGCTTTTTGACCGACTGGGAATAAAACTGAGGCGCGCTATTCACGACTCTATGCAACTGCTTCATCTTGGGACTATTGACTGAGCGTCCTCTAGACATCAGACGAATTTGTCAGGGCCGCTTAGAACAGTCTGTGTGCAACAGCTGTGTTTGCTAGTCACTCATGAGTTGAAATCTTCTTTCGGCCGCTGCTGTCTATTGGCATTATAAGCGAAAATATGGAAATCATGCTCTGATCTTGCTGGAAAACATGAGTACCGTGTGGGGACAACAAACAGACATTCAAGGAGGATGTTGCCGGCAGCAGCTACGTAGTATTTTAATGCTCCTCTATCTTATCGCAAAGGTGTGCAGGTGAGCAGTTGCAAACACAGGATGGGTATCGGAGAAACCAGCTGCGAGGTAGGAACTCTTTTGTTAACGGCTCGCCGCTTATATTTTGGAGTGTTCTTCGGGCGGATGAAAGTGACAGCTGTCAGAATTCGACCTTGGACGGCAGAAATGGGCTGGTTTTGTAACCTGTGATAGCGGCGGTGCTCGTCATACATGCAGACTGTGAGCGTTGAAAACCATCAGTTTTAGCGCTCCCAATGTGGTAAAAGGAATATAAAGTTTTCTGTGCCTCAGTTGGAAGGTCACTGCAATAAAGTTTCTCTTCGCTTTGATTTGCTTTACGATGTATGGTGCGTCATATATCCATTTGTGAAGGATTATAGAAGAAGTTTCAAAACTCTGTTACTATTATATTGATGGTGTCGTCACTGCACGTAAAGAGACACCAAAATTTATCTGTCTGAACGTATGACACACACACACACACACACACACACACACACACACACACACACACACACAGAGAGTGGGCATAGTATGTTGGGCATTATGATAAGTATTCTGCAAACACTGGAACCATCTACAGGGTGTTACAAGAAGGAACGGCCAAACGTTCAGGAAACATTCCTCACACACAAATAAAGAAACGGTGTTATGTGGATATGTGTCCGGAAACGCTTAATTTCCATGTTAGAGCTCATTTTAGTTTCGTTCTTCCACCTACGCTCAATGGAGCACGTTATCATGATTTCATACGGGATACTCTACCTGTGCTGCTAGAACATGTGCCTTTACAAGTACGACACAACATGTGGTTCATGCACGATGGAAATCCTGCACATTTCAGTCCAAGTGTTCGTACGCTTCTCAACAACAGATTCGGTGACCGATGGATTGGTAGAGGCGGACCAATTACATGGCCTCCACGCTCTCCTGACCTCAACCCTCTTGACTTTCATTTATGGGGGCATTTGAAAGGTCTTGACTACGCAACCCCGGTACCAAATGTGGAGACTCAACGTGCTCGTATTGTGGACGGCTGTGATATAATACGCCATTCTCCAGGGCTGCATCAGCGCATCAGGGATTCCATGCGACGGAGGGTGGATGCATGTATCCTCGCTAACGGAGGACATTTTGAACATTTCCTGTAACAAAGTGTTTGAAGTCACGCTGGTACGTTCTGTTGGTGTGTGTTTGCATTCCATGATTAATGTGATTTGAAAAGAAGTAATAAAATGAGCTCTAACATGGAAAGTAAGCGTTTCCGGACACATGTCCACATAACATATTTTCTTTCTTTGTGTGTGAGGAATGTTTCCTGAAATTTTGGCCGTACTTTTTTGTAACACCCTGTATTCAAAGCATTACTGTACCAACTGGCCTTACATACTAGTGGTGATGGTCCGGCCGGTATGGCCGAGCAGCTCTAGGCCCTACAGTCTGGAGCTCCGCGAACGCTACGGTCGCTGGTTCGAATCCTGCCTCGGGCATGGACGTGTGTGATGTCCTTAGGTTAGTTAGGTTTAAGTAGTTCTAAGTTCTAGGGGACTGATGACCTTAGAAGTTAGGGCTCATAGTGCTCAGAGCCATTTGAACCATACTAGCGGTAATGGATAATCTGGAGCCGCGCTCACACTGCCGCAAAAAATGCAACATCCTCAAGGACAAGGCCAATTTAGTGACAGGCGGGGTAATAGGTAGTTCATCATTGTAGGAGTATCTGACAAATTCAGAGCAAATGAAACACACATGTTACAGTAAAGAGCGCTCATACAGTCGCACCGTCACACCCCTGTATTTTCGCATGTAAACGATCACAAAGGTGTTGAATGGCATCCCGCAATAGACTGCCCCATCTTTTTGCAATTCAGCAGTAGTTCTTGCAGGCCCTGGAAAATGAGTGAGTTCCCGCTTTATCATGTCCCTTACATATTCAATTGGCAAGAGATCTGGTAATCTTACTGGCTAGAGCAGTTACTGCACACTACGAGGAGCACGTGACGCATGTGGACGTACACTGCCTTGCTGCAAAAGCACTTCACCTTACTGTCAAAGAAATGGCAGTAGCACAACAATAAAAACGTGTGCATCTTAGCCGATACTGGTTACTTTTAGTCTGCAGGAACACTAAATGTACCAAACGGTAGTAAAAGACCCTAACCCTTTTTTTTATGAAGCCTGGGATAGGACCTGTGTACCGTGAACGAGTACACTCTGGACCAGGAAGCTCACCAGTCCTGTGCCACACACGGGTAGTCCATTACTCGCATACAGACAGAACCCAATCTCATCATTGTCTGATAACAGAGCGCCATTCCACTCGCCTGTCAGCTCTTTTAACGAGCCGACCTAGCCATGACTGGCGGAGTCGTGGTGTCAGTGGTAAACAGGTCAGAGTCGCAGGTGTCCTTAGTCCTGCTGCAAGTTGACGGTGCAACAGCAGGTGCAACGTGTCCCCAGATTTCGTCCCTGGATGATGTTTGGTCGGCCACTTTTGTTCGTACAGTACGTCGAGCTTGACGTGCGTCTGTACTACTCTACTGGCCATTAAAACTCCACCACCAAGAAGAAATGCAGATGACAAACGGGTGTTCATTGGACAAATATATTATACTAGAACTGACATGTGATTACATTTTCACGCAATTTGGGTGCATACGTCATTGACAAATCAGTACCCAGAACAACCACCTCTGGCCGTAATAACGGACTTGATACGCCTGGGCATTGGGTCAAACACAGCTCGGATGGCGTGTACAAGTGCAGCTGCCCATTCAGCTTCAACACGATGCCACAGTTCATCAAGAGTAGTGACTGACGTATTGTGACGGGCCAGTTGCTCGGCCACCGTTCACCAGACGTTTTCAGTTGGTGAGAGATCTGGAGAATGTGCTGGCCAGGGCAGCAGCAGGACATTTTCTGTGTCCAGAGAGGCCCGTACAGGACCTGCAAAATGCGGTCGTGCATTATCCTGCTGAAATGTAGGGTTTCGCAGGGATCGAATGAAGGGTAGAGCCACGGGTCGGAACACATCTGAAATGTAACGTCCACTGTGCAAAGTGCCGTCAATGCGAACAGGAAGTGACCGAGACGTGTAACCACTCCATACCATCACGCCGGGTGATACACCAGTATGGCGATGACGAATACACGCTTCCAATGTGCGTTCACCGCGCTGTCGCCAAACACGGATGCGACCATCATGATGCTGTAAACAGAACCTGGATTCATCCGAAAAAATGACGTTTTGTCATTCGTGCACCCAGGTTCGTCGTTGAGTATACCATCGCAAGCGCTCCTGTCTGTGATACCGCGTCAAGGGTAACCGCAGTCATGGTCTCCGAGCTGATAGTCCATGCTGCTGAAAACGTCGTCGAACTGTTCGTGCAGATGGTTGTTGTCTCGCATACGTCCCCATCTGCTGACTCAGGGATCGAGACGTGGCTGCACGATGCGTTACAGCCATGCGAATAGGATGTCTGTCATCTCGACTGCTAGTGATACGAGGCCGTCGGCATCCAGCACGGCGTCCCGTATTACCCTCCTGAACCCACCGATTCCATATTCTGCTAACAGTCATTCGATCTCGAATAAGGAGAGCAGCAATGAGATACGATAAACCGCAAGCAAGATAAGCTACAATCCGACCTTTATCAAAGTCGGAAACGTTATGGTACGCATTTTCCTCCTTACAAGAGGCATCACAACAACGTTTCACCAGGCAACGCCGGTCAACTGCTGTTTGTGTATCAGAAATCGCTTGGAAACTTTCCTCATGTCAGCACGCTGTAAGTGTCGCCACCGGCGCCAACCTTGTGTGATTGCTCTGAAAAGCTAATTATTTACATATTACAGCATCTTCTTCCTGTCGGTTAGATTTTGCGTCTGTAGCACGTCATCTTCGTGGTGTAGCAAATTTTAATGGCCAGTAGTGTATATGGATGACCAGAACGTGGCGTCCAGGTGTGAGAATGTCCCACAGATCGCCGTTGAAAGCAGCGACCCGCCACCGGTACATGGTGCCCAACATGTGCAACAATCCGTTGATACGTCCGTCCAGTATCTATCCGTAAGCCCTCATTGCGACCTTATTCAAATAGCTGCAGCTATACAAGAGGAGTATTGCCTCGTCAGTATGCTGTGTTTGTACTTTGAAACGAATGCTGCAGACACGGTTCAGCTCTAAACCCAGCACATTTACTGCGCCAAAGTCAAAATAAAGTTTGCACAGACAGGCTTCCTGAGCGCTGTATGATCGCCGATGACCATGGCAGATCAATAACTAATACCACAACCACCCGGTTTGCACATATTGTACGCTGGTGCCCCCGAACCCAGTCCTTGGCGGTGTTGCACGTCTTTCCGCCAGTGTAGTTTCATTCAACGTTATAACTGAGAGGCAATTAACAATTGGAAGGCTTCTTCAATCTGAAGATGTAGCATGTATGACATTTCATATCGGTTAGGTGCCGCATATGTGTGAATGTACACAATGTATAAGCATCTGTTACACTCAGGTATGTAGTGAACAGAGCTCGCCGAGGGTTAACCGAAGCTGAACGTAAGATGATAAACCGACCAAGGTTCATAGCTTCTGGCATATCTGAGACTACAGAACACATGGGGTTTCGGAGGTCAGTAGCTTTCTTCGCGGTCAATGCAGCAATGGGCTTTAACTAATTGCCTTTATTGGCGTCAGTTAATTCCCCGCATAACCATGGTCTTTCCCCATCAAGCTTTTAGAGATGTTTCCATTTCATTTAATGCTAGTTACGAACCGCTCACGACTGCGGCCTCTTCTGTTCGTAAATGATTAGCAGATAAATATTGCACGCTGAGAATAAAATGACTTAGTAGTGTAATGAAATCAAGTCAAGATAGATTGTTTTACCCACTCCTGTCACGAACTGAGCCATACGTGAAGTTACACTCCGCGTAACTTTGCCCTTGAATTTCGAGTATTTAAAGTAAAGAGAACTCGTTTTATTTCTAAAAATTAAACGAAAGTAACCACGTCGGGGCTTCACAACAAACACCAAAAGATCACATAACACGAAAACGACGTAAATAAATTTGTAAATAATTGAGGAAATGACTATCATTTTGGCCCCTTATAACTGTTTGAGTCAAAGATACTCACACCTTGTCATCGGTAGTTTTTAATATGACTTCTTATTGAATGTAAACACTTTTTACGTAGCTGTCAGCTGTCAGATTCAAAATTCCCACCTATAGCGTGTCCTGCACCAGTAATGGAAGAGCCACTTAACTGTGACTGGTCGATACACAGAATTTAATGGCGGACACAACAACTTACGCGGGCTGGGACATACCACAACAAAATATGTAAATGTACCTGATAGAAACACTACACACATTCACAAAAGAGCTCCCTTCCAAAAGAATGTGCAAAACACATGCAATAACAATTGCAATAAAATACACTCCTGGAAATTGAAATAAGAACACCGTGAATTCATTGTCCCAGGAAGGGGAAACTTTATTGACACAATCCTGGGGTCAGATACATCACATGATCACACTGACAGAACCATAGGCACATAGACACAGGCAACAGAGCATGTACAATGTCGGCACTAGTACAGTGTATATCCACCTTTCGCAGCAATGCAGGCTGCTAATCTCCCATGGAGACGATCGTAGAGATTCTGGATGTAGTCCTGTGGAACGGCTTGCCATGCCATTTCCACCTGGCGCCTCAGTTGGACCAGCGTTCGTGCTGGACGTGCAGACCGCCTGAGACGATGCTTCATCCAGTCCCAAACATGCTCAATGGGGGACAGATCCGGAGATCTTGCTGGCCAGGGTAGTTGACTTACACCTTCTAGAGCACGTTGGGTGGCACGGGATACATGCGGACGTGCATTGTCCTGTTGGAACAGCTAGTTCCTTTGCCGGTCTAGGAATGGTAGAACGATGGGTTCGATGGCGGTTTGGATGTACCGTGCACTATTCAGTGCGCCCTCGACGATCACCAGAGGTGTACGGCCAGTTTAGGAGATCGCTCCCCACACCATGATGCCGGGTGTTGGCCCTGTGTGCCCCGGTCGTATGCAGTCCTGATTGTGGCGCTCACCTGCACGGCGCCAAACACGCATACGACCGTCATTGGCACCAAGGCAGAAGCGACTCTCATCGCTGAAGACGACACGTCTCCATTCGTCCCTCCATTCACGCCTGTCGCGACACCACTGGAGGCGGGCTGCACGATGTTGGGGCGTGAGCGGAAGACGGCCTAACGGAGTGCGGGACCGTAGCCCAGCTTCATGGAGACGGTTGCGAATGGTCCTCGCCGATACCCCAGGAGCAACAGTGTCCCTAATTTGCTGGGAAGTGGCGGTGCGGTCCCCTACGGCACTGCGTTGGATCCTACGGTCTTGGCGTGCATCCGTGCGTCGCTGCGGTCCGGTCCCAGGTCGACGGGCACGTGCACCTTCCGCCGACCACTGGCGACAACATCGATGTGCTGTGGAGACTTCACGCCCCACGTGTTGAGAAATTCGGCGGTACGTCCACCCGGCCTCCCGCATGCCCACTATACGCCCTCGCTCAAAGTCCGTCAACTGCACATACGGTTCACGTCCACGCTGTCGCGGCATGCTACCAGTGTTAAAGACTGCGATGGAGCTCCGTATGCCACGGCAAACTGGCTGACACTGACGGCGGCGGTGCACAAATGCTGCGCAGCTAGCGCCATTCGACGGCCAACGCCGCGGTTCCTGGTGTGTCCGCTGTTCCGTGTGTGTGATCCTTGCTTGTACAGCCCTCTCGCAGTGTCCGGAGCAAGTATGGTGGGTCTGACACACCGGTATCAATGTGTTCTTTTTTCCATTTCCAGGAGTGTAAATGAATAAGATAAAGTAAATTGTAGTAACTACTATTAAGGGTGGACTCAACAATGTCAATACTGACTGCGAACACACTTTACAGAAATTGCATTTATATCAAAGAAAGTATATGAGATTCCTTAAGTGTCTGCACGGAGAGAGCGCTTAGCGTTGGAGCTTCTCTGTCTGTGATCGTTGCGTTGTAACGTCCACAGCGCTTCGGAGATGCTGGCGGCATAGTTATTGCGGCTCCATCAGTCATGAAATTACAAAGGATTTGTTCTCTTGCTTGGAATGTGATTCTCCAGGCGGTTATCGTCCGTATCATTTCCTTGGTCACAAGCCGGTTAGACGTAGTTGTTGCTGTATAAATGCGTGTTTGTATGCGTACGATTGCAATGTTCTTCACTTTCACGTTTCCGCTTCTAACGTCCCACACACAGTTTTAAAACATTACACAATGAAAGTTTATTCGCCAGTCTCTAAGTTACAGTCCGCTCGCTTTTAGCAAACACGATCGCATACTGTTAGACTGTGAATACTGTAAGCTTCGTAGAGCGCTATAAACAGGAGTGACGATGCTGTCACAAATGGACTGTAATTGTCACAGTTCTGGCGAAAACAGTACCGCTCGTCATAAACAGTTTAAAAGCCTCCTCGGCGACATTTATGTTTTAACGAGCGCAGCAGTTCAATAAGTTGCACGCATGATAATACAGTCAAACTGCATCAGTTCGTGCAAATCAGCTACGTGCAACCGTTCTAACCACTACAGTTACAGTCCATTTGTGTCAGCATCGTCACTGCTGTTTATAGCGCTCTACGAGGCTTACAGTATTCACAGTCTAACAGTTTGTTTCATAACGTAGTTTATACCGTGACGGAAAAATACGAACCTATTCCTAAATTTTTGCATGGTTGTGTCTAGTGTGATTAAACAACACACCCTCGTACGCCTCGACGCTTCATATCTGCTGAATGTCATTGTTCGACACCCAGCTATGGATATCGCTCCCGCTTCGCAGTACTTACAACAGTACTGCACATCACATTTGGTTTCACACACCTCATTTCAAAAATTCATTACAGAGATCAAACATATACTGACACTTTTGCATACTCAATTAAAAGAGATTCATGTAGCAACATTAACAAAGCAAAAGAAGGTAGATTTCATACATCAACATAGAACAACAAATAATTAGCAAGTTTTTCAAATGTGCCCCCTTTTTTATCGTGACATGTTCAGAAGAACCTCTTAAGATAAAATGTTTTCCCAATATGCGAGACATCTGAGTTTGTAAAATAATTTTATTGTATTTTTATTTATCAAATATTTTTAAGTGTATCAGTTTTAACTGCTGAAAATTAGATATTGACAACATACATGAGTCATCAAATTTATCATGGATTAATATAAAATTTATACCTAACAATAATGAGAAATTGTATCTTAAAGCGTTATGGTGCTAAAGAATTGTTCAAATGGTTTAAATGGCTCAGAGCACTATGGGACTTAACATCTGAGGTCATCAGTCCCATAGAACTTACAACTACTTCAATCTAACTATCCTAAGAACATCACACACATCCATGCCCAAGGCAGGATTCGAACCTGCGACCGTAGCGGTCGCGCGGTCCCAGACTGAAGCGCCTAGAACCGCTTGACCACACCGGTCGGCTGCTAAAGAATTCAACGAATGAAGAAATAGTGTTATGTTCTCAAAATCGGCAGCAATGTATGAATTGTTGCAGTTCAAACAAATAATAACAACAAATCCCTACCTTAAAATTGAAGATATATTTAGTTAGTTTCTTCCTACAGTAAATAACACTTTTGACTATGCAATTTCTAGTGCTGTTATAATTTTTCCATACATGACTCTATAATCGTTGACTGCCATTTATGGTAAATTTCTATATGCACCGTAACAAGCTCAAACCCTAAGTTCCTTTACAGTTTGTTGTTTCATGTTTCTTCCTTATTTTATATTATTATTTACCCTGGATATTACTGCTCAGTAGTGTGTTACAAGAACTCAAATCTGACTAACGAACTTTGCTGATTAAATGTGTCGTCATATTACCAAACATCTCAGACCATGCACCAGCTTACCTTTCCATTACAAAATGAATGTTTGAATCCACCATGCTACAAAATCCTTACACAAGAATTCACCTTTAAATATCTCCCTCAGGTAAGTTACTAGTAGTGGTAAAGGGTCCACCATCTGGATCACAAGCATTACATTGATTTGCTACCACATTTATCAAATTCACATTCTGTGCTTTTGAAAGAGAAATAACTGATTTAACTTCAGTTCATTCCTTCTGGCACAGTTAGTGCGCAAGATTACAAAACCATGATTCCCAAGCCCACTCATTTAACACTGACTTATCGTTTCGTCATCATCAGGAAGTAAGTCACATATGGGAATATAATCATATCAGGTTACATCTACTGTGTTCTTACTCTGGATAGTTTGATAGTTGAAGCGTTGTTCGGCAGTTACAAAGGATGGTAGAAGAGCAGGAAGCAATGCTGAAAACTAGAAGGAGAAAGGGCACTGCTTCAGCCTGAGGTCCTACGCATCCTACTGCACATATTCACTGAGGAGTACCGACTCCCCTCTGGTTTACTTTCTGACAGCTAATCAGCTCTGTCACTTCTGAACCATTCCTCCTGGCTCCCACAATGCATAGTTTTTAATGCAGTTTTCGTGTACCTCCTATTACATTGCCATCTACCAATATCCATCACTCTGATCAAGAAATCCTATAGTTTAGTTTTGACCTATTAACCTGTATCTGTTATGATAATGCAGATTCTGTACCAACACTTAAACAAAATTGCTTCTTTTCCACGTCATGTTCGATCTTTCAATTTGTTAAATATTTGCTCATAGTATTCATTCATACCCTCCTTGGACCTCGAGTAATGAGGAAAAGGAGAAAACCTCTGAAATAACGTTTGAGATTCCGGTTAGCAACCAGTTTGACTAGTTACCTGAAATAAAGGAACCGCCTCAAGCAGTTTTTGAGAAAGTACAGCAGACTTATTGGAACAACTTTATGGAACAACTTTAAGGTTAGATCAGTATAAAAGTCAAGCAGAAAGAAAAGAGTTCTGCTGCCTGGTTTAAGTCACACGAGGAGTGTAGGTCAAATATTAAAGGAAAATCTAGGCGTAGAACCCCAAGGCACAAGCATCGTCCAACTTACTACCAAGCTTATCCAGGAGATAGAGGCTTTGTGGAGAGATTTTGATGAAGAATATCAGCTGCTTATAGTAGGAGAAGCAGGAAACAGTCTGGCAATAAATTTAGATTATAGTATTAAACAGGACCTGGATGAAATGGAGCAACAGCAGCAACACGCATTCATGGGAGGTTTTATAGCGCCATGACCAATCCTGGGTTAACACAACTGTCAGCTAAGTGGATTACTTTTGACGGAAACAAAACTTTCGTATCTGTGTTGTACCTGTTGCCGCAATTGGAAGTTATGATACACAAAATAATGACCCACACCTGAATAGGAGGGGAAAGGACAGATTAGTCACACATTTTTGCAGAAAGTGCAAGGGTGCCACAACCAAAGAGGTAGACTACTTACCTTGTCAATCTCTCAGAAAGAAATTTAACATACAGCAACAAAAATATTTGATCGTTTGCCCAACAGCATTAAATGTCTGAGAGGTAGCAAAGCACGTTTTGAATGTAACCTAAAATTACTTCTTCTGTACTACTCCTTTCACTCCAACGAATTTTCGTTTAAGAACTGGAAGCCTGTAGGGGAAAAAAAGAGAAGAAACCTAGTTGTAAGTGTAGTCGCTTGAGGATGAGCGAAAATTAGTATGTTAATCAATGTTAAAATTAATCATGTACAGTCCGCAGCGTGTGGTCGTGCGGTAGCGTTCTCGCTTCCTACGCCAGGGTTCAATTCCCGGCGAGGTCAGGGATTTTCTCTGCCTCGTGAAGACTGGGTGTTGTGTGATATCCTTAGGTTAGTTAGGTTTAAGTAGTTCTAAGTTCTAGGGGACTAATGACCATAGATGTTAAGTCCCATAGTGCTCAGAGCCATTTAACCATTTTTTAATCATGTATACATATCATTTAAGGTGACTCACTCCACAGCATTTCGATAAAAAAGTGTTCAAATATTTTATGGAATATGTAACTAACGAATTAACGACTGCCTTTAAAGACCTACGTTTCTGATAGTTGCCCCAGTTACAGACCAACGGCACTCCATCTAGTGCAATGGCGCCAGACTCTGAGGTATCCAGTTCGAATCATTCCGGTGAGAGACATTTTCTTCGACGATATTTGGAGGGCAGTGGACATAATAATCTAGATAAACACATCTAGAGAGTTTCGTGTATGAAATTGCAATCATATCTGCGGTAACTGTTGCGGTGATCCAACTGAAAGATGGGGACGCATAGCGTGTAGTTTGCTAGCGCCCTTTGTACCATTCTGAAGAAGAAGGCCACATGTAGGTGCCGAGTTCCTCCATCGTCCTTCTGGCTCATCACTACGATACGATAACATAACTACACTCCACAGGTATTTACAATTACGTCCATATCCCAAATATGTCCTGTCGAGGGAACTGATGTGACGGCAGGGTAGCATTAATAATTAAATACAAATAAATAAACGGACAAATGCCGGTGTTAATCTAGCGCTACTTTTGGGTTATCAGAACTAATCATTTCAGTGCGATATTTTTCAGGATCCAAAATAAAGGTAAAATTGTAACTTTCCTATGTGTAACCTTCTGAACTGAAGCTGGAGAAAACTGAATTGCTGTCCTTTATACTCGTGTATGTCTGTGTCGTAATGCTAAACAATGGAATTGCTGCAATTACGAAAACGCTGTCTCATAAAACAAGTCGTAATAACTGAAACTGTAGAACTGAATTTTAATTAATTTTACTCAAGTAATTAGAAAACCAAAACTGTAACGAGTGATGTGGTTCAGGGGTTAGCACACTAGACTCGCATTCGGGAAGACGACGGTTAAACCCGCGTCCGGCCATCCTGATTCAGTTTTTCCGTGATTTCCCTAAATAGCTTCACGTAAATGCCAGGATGATTCCTTTGAAAGGGTACGGCCGGCTTCGTTCCACATCCTTCCGTAATCCGATGAGACCGATGACCTCGCTGTTTGGTCCCTCCCCCAAGTCAACCAACGAACCAACTAATCAAGACTGTAAACTAAATAAGCTATCTTGTGAAACCACGTATTGGGCAGGAGTAAACAGGAGTACACTGAGTGACGTCACTGTACATGACTGTCAATTCCAACACTTAAAGCTGACAGAAAAAAATGCTACATAAATTACTTGGCGAATTTTGAAAGAATAAATAACTAAAATGTTTCTTCAAATATGAACCGTAAATTTACGCATGCAATCTAACTAAAGAAATTCCAGACACTGAGTACGGCACACGCAAAGGTAGCACTGCATTGAGAAATATAACTGTTTGCATATAAATGAAATCTGCAGTGATCCTTACCTAAACTGAACCCGATAATAATTCTGAAAAGCAGTGCTTAACACTAAAAAGTCTCACTATATCTGAGTGTAATGTTACGGACGCTAGCAAAATTTTTGTGGCTTACCTGTGGCACCGGAAGTGCTCGAAGTGACGTATATAAAATAAGAAACGCGTCACTAAGTAAGATAAAAGAAAAGAAACATCTTGTGCAATGCCGTGTAAGGACTTGCGGCTATTGTAAGCACCGTATGCTTCAATTTCTTAAGCAAGCATGTTCCGCTAGCCGGCCGGAGTGGCCGTGCGGTTCTAGGCGCTACAGCCTGGAGACGAGCGACCGCTACGGTCACAGGTTCGAATGCTGCCTCGGGCATGAATGTGTGTGATGTCCTTAGGTTAGTTAGGTTTAATTAGTCCTAAGTTCTAGGCGACTGACGACCTCAGAAGTTAAGTCGCATAGTGCTCAAAGCCATTTGAACCATTTTTGTGTTCCGCTCTGTGCAATGCGACGATACACATGACCAGGAAAATGATTTTATTTAGCGAGGAGATGGTAGGGGAATTTGAAGTCCTACATCTACATGGGTACTCTGCAAATCACATTTAAGTGGCTGGCAGAGGGTTCATCAAACCACCTTCACATTTCTCTATTATTCTAATCTCGTACAGCGCGCGGAAAGAACGATCACCTATATCTTTCCGTAAGAGGACTGATTTCCCTTATTTTATCGTGGTGATCGTTTCCCGCTATGTAGGTCGGTGTCAACAAAATTATTTCGCATTCGGAGGAGAAAGTTGGTGATTGGAATTTCGTGAGAAGATTCCGTCACAACGAAAAAGGCCTTTCTCTTAATGATTTCCAGCCCAAATACTGTATCATTTCTGTGACACTGTCTCCCATATTTCGCGATAATAAAAAACGTGCTGCCTTTCTTTGAACTTTTTCGATTTACATTTTCTAAGTGTCCTGCCAATAAAACGCAGTCTTTGGTTAGCCTTCCCCACAACATTTTCTATGTTATCCTTTGAATTTAAAATTTTTCTTAATTGTATTTACGGCTTTTAGATTAGACTGATTTATGGTGTAACCGAAGATTAACGAGTTCCTTTTAGCACTAATGTAGATGATCTCACACTTTTCGTTATTTTAGGGTCAACTGCCACTTTTCTCACCATTCAGATATCTTTTATAAATCGTTTTGCAGTTTGCTTTGATCTTCTGATGACTTAATTAGTCGATAAACGACTGCGTCATGTGCAAACACCCGAAGACGGCTTCTCAGATTGTCTCCCAAATTGTTTATATAGATAAGGAACAGCAAAGGGCCTATAACACCACCTTGGGGAGCGCCAGAAATCACTTTTGTTTTACTCGATGAGTTTCCGTCAGTTTCTACGAACTGTGAACTCTATGACAGGAAATCACATATCCGGTCACATAATTAAGACGATATTCTATAAGCACGGAATTTTACTACGAGTAGCTTGTGTGGTACAGTATCAAAAGCCTTCCGGATATCCATAAATACGGAATCAATCTGAAATCCCTTGTCAATAGCACTCAACAATTCATATGACTAAAAGTGCTAGTTGTGTTACACAGGAACGATGTTTTCTAAACCTATGTTGTCTGTGTGTCAATAGACTGTTTTCTTCGAGGTAATTCACAATGTTCGAACACAATATATGTTCCAAAATCCTGCTGCATATCGATGTTAACGATATGGGTCTGTAATTTAGTGGATTAGTCATACTACCTTTCTTGAATATTGGTGTGACCTGTGCAACTTTCCAGTCTTTGGGTACGGAACTTCCGTCGAGCGAATGGTTGTATATTATTGTTAAGTATAGAGCTAAGGCATCAGCGTACTGCGAAAGGAACCTAATTGGTATACATTGTGGATCAGAAGAACTATTGAAGGAAATGCCACTTTCAAAACACTGTATAACGAAAACTTATACTCATTCCTCAGCAACCACAAAGATCTTAACAAAGATTATCCTTAATAACAAAATTTTCTCTGCCATGAAAGTAAGTACTCAAAATGCCGAACGACTATTAAACTAACTTCAGAGTGCAATTCATGTGAACTCTTAACTTTACTTATTCTCGTATAAACATTGAAGTATCTAACCCAAACCAATAACAAAATTCCATTAGGATCTTTCATTATTCAACACATCATAACTACGTGCAAGCAAGCAGTGCACCAACAACATTTATTCATAATCTTACCTTGTCCCATTAATCTTTACCAAATCACAATTCATAATTCATCTTCCACTGCAGCTTTATCTCTGTGCTCTGCAATCTGTTTCCATCCGCTCAATAGCATAGCCAATATCCAACTCTCTTTCTAGCTTCTCTTAGAGTGCTCACAGCAACGACAGTACTACTAGCAACCTAAGATCAATTTGATTGTACTCAGAATCTCTATGACTTAAAATATTGGCTATAAAAAATACTCTCTGAAAAATGTTTAGCATACAGTGTAAGGTGTCAGACAAATCCAACACCTTCCATGAAAACCCTGACATGATAAACAAATCCAGTAGTATGTCACATAGCTCCGAATAAATCGTGACATTAAATTAACCAAAGTAATACGAGTAACGAGTGAGCAAATGGAATACCACAGACTAACACAAGAATGCCTAAATGCATGTCGTACCTTCCCACCGTGAGACCGACGCAGTTCCGAGGGGAGAAGCGAGAACAGAAGCCGAGAGCAGAACCGTGTTAAGCTAGAAGGCCCTACGATAAGGGACGGACCGGACACCCACGTTGCCAGCCTACCTCTAAGACTACCACCCGCACGTTTTTGTGTGACACTTTTTCGCGTCTCTGTTACGTCAAGGACCACCCAGCTAGAGCCCTCCATAAAAACAGTATAGATCTTATGATAACACAAAAAGGACCACTACCACCCACAAGTTTTAGTGTGAGACTTTTTCACGTGCCTGTTACATTAGGACCACCCGCCAGCCCATGTTAAAACATAGAGCCCTCCAGAAGAACAGTATAGATCTTACGATAACGCTAAAAGGACCACACCAGCCGCAGGTTTTAGCGTGAGACTTTTTCGCGTCTCTATTACGTTGCAAACTTTAAAAACATTGCCCCACCACGAAAAGTATAACGTTTCTCATTGGATAGACAGAATTTTTGTAGGCGGAGCTTAAGGTTAACATTGAGACCCTGATTGGTCAGATGAAAACACAGCCAGATAGTTTTTTTTTTTAAACCAACTTCGGTACATGTAGTAAGGAGAAGTTAGAGAAGAGTTGCTTCCGAGATGGCGAGGTGAGCGGAGCTGTGCTGCCTGCCGCTGCCCTGACGCTACCTGAACACCGACAAGGTAATGAACGCACGCGATGCTATATTTTTTAGCGCATAAGGCTTCACTCAGAACTGCAGAAGTCTCATCTGTTACACCCCCTTTTTTGCGTAATACTAGTGTCGATCGTAAATTAAATCTCATGGTGTTCACATTTGCCACTTGAAGTAAAAATCTGAAATGCGATGATTTCTCTGTTATATAATTATTGAGAAGCCACATCAGCCACTGTAATTTACGACAAGTTATATAAGTAATTAAAGATAATTGAGGGTCACTGTAGACCATTTTGATAGTTTTCTCTTTTGTGAAACTTAATTTAAACCTAGATTATAGATGTGATATGGCATAGGTCATCCTTCGATCCATTGTAGAACTTGGAAACCCACTCAGGGATTATTCGTTCACATTTTTGTTGAACGCAGTTGGTTTTTACCATCCTGTATTAAAACACTTCCTTTTATCAATAATGCAATTTATAAACAATGTTTTGTGAGTAGAATAAAATTTCCAATGGTAAACTTAACTGCTTTTTCGACGTTAATTTTCCAGCTAACTAAAAATAGAAAAGCCTTGAACCCCTTCCACTAAATTTAGTTAGTATTAAGATTCTTTTACAGGGAGTGCAGTGGAGCTGACGCTGAGATCATTTAGTATTTGGTTATATCATCGCTAGTCTCACTGAACTCTTCTGAATTCTACATGTCATGTGTGGTCTGGCGTCTCCTTACCAGCAACAGGTCCCAGGTTCAAACTAGTCAATTCCCTAAAAAACACGCTCAGAGCGTCGTTGCGCGAAAGTGGTAGGGAGACACGATATAGAACAAACAGACACCACCATGAATGTTTAGAACGGTATGAAACGTGACAAATGCTCTGAAAATATAAAGCTGAAATCACCTTCGGTGAATACGAAAAATAAACTGCAGTAGAACTCTTATAAAGAAACATGAATTGACATGTGTAATTAGAAAATACGAATGCTGTGAAGAACTCTAATAAGACGAAGATCAACAGGCTGAAGTTACGTTAGTAGAGAAAAGTGAAGTAAAACGGAAATAGACTTCAGGTAAGATGACGGTATAGCAATAACAATTCGAGAGGGTACTGTAGTGGCTGATATATCTTGAAAACTTACGACATAAAAGATGGTGGGTGACATACTGGTCACAGTGTTTGCAGCGACTTGCTGTACTTTCTAAGATGTTTAGTTCACTTAAGTACTCGTGTAAAATCGCTGACGTTTATTGCTATTAGCACATTAGTGCGCTTCATACGACAAGAGAGCTTGTTTTCCGGTAGACTGAACTCCAGAACTTCGGAGACTACTCGTGTGCTCCAGTTTCACAGAGTGAAGTAGGGTAATTCCTGAAGAACTTTCGGATATTTGATGTTGAAACTTTGCGGCGCCGTTACTCCTTATTAGAAGCAGTGAAGACTTATATGCCTCTTACACTGAGGTCCCAGTTGCTTACATCATCTTTCCTACTGCTTAATGTCTTTACCAAGATTGAAGTATCGTACTTTCATTTATGTATTTAAATTAATAAGCAATACGCTTGTGGTATTTAAATTTTGTGTTAATTTTTCATAATTTATTTGTTTTGTTTATTTCCATCTTAATTTAAATTTACACTTCAAATTTCACCTTACAATGTTTAGTTGCGAGTACATCGTCTTCCAGATAAGTGCTCCACACTACCTCCATCGCCCCCTCACCACCTCTCCTTAAAAACTACCAAACCATGTCTCGCTCGATTTGCGAATGGTGCACCATGTGTGTTTTGTGACAAATATATGATAAGATGTAATACGTTGCTTCATTTTCTTTCGATGTGCGCTGTCGAAACTCTGAAGGTGAACGTGATATAAAGGAGTTAAAGATATTAGCTGCCAGTGGGCACTGACATATCATTAGGAAAAGTTGAAAATATGTGCCAGACCGGGATTCCAATCTGGATCTCCTGCTTACTAGGGACATGGGCTAAACACTACTTTTTTTGTTGATCTCATTTTGTTCGTTCTGTTTGTTCGGGACGGACATCCCGCGACGTTCGTTCAAGTTCATTGTCGATCCATTGACTCAGTTTCTTTTATTGCAGAGGGCGGCTAACCCTCTGACCGGACACGCTGTGTTACCGTGGCGGCGACTCCATCTGGACACATTGGTCCCACAGCCTCACAAACTAGCCTAGCACCCTCTCGTCAAACCCAAATGCTCAAATTACACCACACACTACTGATGTAACGCCCCTGCTCATTAGCGGCGTTTCGCTACTACTTTATATAAAACCGTGTTAAAGAGAATTGTGGGCAGTCCATCTCCATGTCGAACGTCTGTTTTGATTTTGAATGGTTCAGAAATTTCGCCTTGAAACTTAGTTGTTGATGTTGTATCTGTCACCGTTTGT
Source organism: Schistocerca gregaria (assembly GCF_023897955.1). Lineage (NCBI taxonomy): Eukaryota > Metazoa > Arthropoda > Insecta > Orthoptera > Acrididae > Schistocerca > Schistocerca gregaria. The sequence goes on from NC_064920.1 coordinate 195,826,883, forward strand.
TCAACAAGTCTTCTAGTGTTTTCATCCAACCCTGATTCATAAAGTATCTGGAATAGTGTTTGTTTGTCAACTGAGTCGTAGGCCTTCTTGAAGTCTACGAAAGTAACTACTGTATTTTTTTGTATAGCTCTCACTCTAAAAATTGTTATTAAATTAAGAATCTGTTCTGCGCATGATCTACCTTTTCTAAATCCTGCTTGATAATCTCCTATATTAGGCCCTGCTTGTTCCTCTATTCTATTTAAAAGTGCTTTAGAAAGTATTTTGTGTGTCACTAGTAACAAGGATATGCCCCTGTAGTTGTTGGTGTCTGTTTTATCTCCTTTTTTATGGAGAGAATGGATCAATGCTTGTTTCCAGTCACTCGATATGTCTCCTTTTGTCCAAATGTCTTTAATTACTTTGTGAATTTTCTGCCATACGGATAAGCCCACTAGTTTCCACATTTCTGCTACTATCCTCTCCTCTCCTGGTGCTTTGTTATTCTTCAGTGTTTTGATAATATTTTCTGTTTCTTCTACTGCAGGTGGTTCCGATGGTGGATTTTACCGTTGTGGTTTTTGAAATTGAAATCTGTCATTAGGCTCTTCACAGTTTGATAGATTTTCAAAGTATTCAGCTAAAATTTAACAGTTCTCTTTATTGGTTAAAACCATTTTTCCATTTTTATCTTTAAAATATGAACTTGGTGACTGTAATCCTGTTAAAACTTCTCTGAAAGCCTTATAGAAGTCTCTAGTGTCGTTCCTTTTAAAGTCTGAATCCATTTCTTCTAATCTCTCTTTGTCATATTTTCTTTTCACTGATCTGATGATTTTTGCTGTGGTTTTTCCTTTCTTCTTTAAACTATGTCGACTCCAAAGAACTCGCCAAATAGGTACCCAACCGATCCAGTGAGCAACTTAAACCACAGTACAGGTCACACACCTTGAGAAAATGCGTTGACGTTTCGGATTCACCCGACGTGACCGGCACTGACTGCTATTTATTTCTTTGGCTATAGAAGTGTTTGTGAAGCACATTATTTCCATCTTCAAGTTTCGATCCAGTTACTATTGTGCAGGGTGATATTGCACGTGCCTTGGCGACTTCTGCTACACCGACGGGACCATTCTCAGTCCAACGATATAAATTAGTCTTCTCCAGGGTTTCTGTCCTTTTATTAACGCTTCATGCAACCACAGCTATCTTCCGACTAGGGACATCTTCATTAATCGATACACCTATGATTGTCGTACGAAGACATTACGTTCCGAAGATGTATGAGTAACAGTAAAACAATAGCTTCAGATGCACAACCCCTTTATTAACACAATGGTTGTGATTAATGAGTACACACTTGTGGGTGTCTGATATGAATTTCTGTACCTGTAGGAGAAACGCAACAGCAGAACCTCTCACTGAGAGCAAAGAATTGACGTCAAAATAATAAGCAAACGTCTGTCCAGAACATAATAAGACAGGAGAGATTTGTACTTAAGTATCTACAGTTCTATGTTTTTACAATACGTTAACTTCATATTCTTGATATTTTTTCTTGCACTGGTTGATAACGTAGAATGTAAAATTTGAATGTTGTTTTTTGTCAAGTGTGAATGTATCATATTATTTTTCAGATTTGTGTTCTTCCTCCTTTCTTGTTCTGTGGGATCATATGAGCCAAGATTACTCTCTCTCTCTCTCGAAATAAGCTTTTACGTAATGTACAGAATGCTAAATTTTTTAAAGCAAGAATTTCTCAATATTTAAAACTAAAAGTAACACATATCGGTGAAAGGCTCTTAAGAAATCTTAGCATTAAGTTTCGAAGAAGTCTAGTTTTTCTTTTGCGGCTACCTCAAAATTCACGAATCACTTCCGTGAAGGCTGTTATCCAGATTGATTGGTTTGAAAACATCTTTCTCAGTTTCATGCCTGTATTTGATCGTAGTAAAAATCACTCTGTGAAAAAAGGTTTCTTCATCGGTGGTTATTTGTTAGTTAGTTACATGTTCCATAGATCACTTGAATGATTCTTTTAACGAAATGATGTGGAACGAGACATTTTACAAGTATACATGACACGATATTATTGTTTACGTTAATGATGACATTGTTTTATAGTCCTACTCACGCCGGTACACTTCAAAACATGCTTTTTTTACCTTTTTCAATACAAATTCGTCCATAGTATAGAAGAAGTTGCGCAGTAGGAATGAATTTACGTTAGATTTAAAACTTGCTTCGTTATCTATCAGACACTTTATGGTGCTAGGCAAATGAACAAAAATTTTTTTTCCTGCATTTTCAACTCCTTTCTGAGCCACTGACAGCTTTTATAATGGGTAATAAAGGCCGTTTGTTCTTCTTGGGTTGTAGTTATGGATATTACTATTCTCATCCAATTGTGATGGGTTATTTATGACTAACGTCATTAGTAAATATATGTATTAGCATGGTGCAGTTAAAATACACAGCTCCTTGAAGAGGTACCTACATGACCACTGCAGATGAACGACACATATACTTACTGCTCACTTTAGTGCAATCAGTACATTCTTTCTCAGTGATGAGTTATCCCAGGAGATCATTTCATAAGGCATTTCTGAGTGGTACATATATGTATGCCCGCTGATTCCTTTGTTCCCAAGATTATCGTTATACGAAGAGAAAAATTAGCTGAACTTAACAGTCTGCAGCAATATTCATCTACCAGTTCAAGTTTTCATCAATATGTACACCCGAAAATTCGGAGCATTCTACAATATTTACCCACTTCTGTTAACGTGCTATATCAGTTGTTCGTACGACTATTTGCTAAACAATTCTGAATGTAGTGTATTTTCTCAAAACTTGGGGTAGTGCATTTTCAGAGAACCAGTTTGGAAATAATTCTTTGTGAAACATTTGTAACAATGTCCTCTGTTGCTATCTGTCTAACGGGATTTATTATACCACTAGTATCGTGTACAAAAATTGCCTATTCTGCTTGTTGAATGTTAAGTAGAAGGTCATTCACATATATGAACAGGAGTGGACTGAAAATTAAATCCTGCGGAAGTCCCTTTGTGATTTCTCCGCAGCCACTAAAATTTTCTACCTTCCCAAAATTGGCTGAATTACTCACCATAAATGTTTGCTTTTATTCATATAACATGTGTGTAATGTTGTTTCTGATTACTGCTTTGCTGTAACCATCTTCAGCAATAACGATTTCTTCTATGTGTGCATATAGTAATCACACTGCAGAACTCGTGATGCAAACGTGATAATGATATTTTGTTTATTAGGGTTTTTAGCAAAACCTTTCGCACATATACACTCCTGGAAATTGAAATAAGAACACCGTGAATTCATTGTCCCAGGAAGGGGAAACTTTATTGACACATTCCTGGGGTCAGATACATCACATGATCACACTGACACAACCACAGGCACATAGACACAGGCAACAGAGCATGCACAATGTCGGCACTAGTACAGTGTATATCCACCTTTCGCAGCAATGCAGGCTGCTATTCTCCCATGGAGACGATCGTAGAGATGCTGGATGTAGTCCTGTGGAACGGCTTGCCATGCCATTTCCACCTGGCGCCTCAGTTGGACCAGCGTTCGTGCTGGACGTGCAGACCCGCGTGAGACGACGCTTCATCGAGTCCCAAACGTGCTCAATGGGAGACAGATCCGGAGATCTTGCTGGCCAGTGTGGTTGACTTACACCTTCTAGAGCACGTTGGGTGGCACGGGATACATGCGGACGTGCATTGTCCTGTTGGAACAGCAAGTTCCCTTGCCGGTCTAGGAATGGTAGAACGATGGGTTCGATGACGGTTTGGATGTACCGTGCACTATTCAGTGTCCCCTCGACGATCACCAGAGGTGTACGGCCAGTGTAGGAGATCGCTCCCCACACCATGATGCCGGGTGTTGGCCCTGTGTGCCTCGGTCGTATGCAGTCCTGATTGTGGCGCTCACCTGCACGGCGCCAAACACGCATACGACCATCATTGGCACCAAGGCAGAAGCGACTCTCATCGCTGAAGACGACACGTCTCCATTCGTCCCTCCACTCACGCCTGTCGCGACAGCACTGGAGGCGGGCTGCACGATGTTGGGGCGTGAGCGGAAGACGGCCTAACGGTGTGCGGGACCGTAGGCCAGCTTCATGGAGACGGTTGCGAATGGTCCTCGCCGATACCCCCGGAGCAACAGTGTCCCTAATTTGCTGGGAAGTGGCTGTGCGGTCCCCTACGGCACTGCGTAGGATCCTACGGTCTTGGCGTGCATCCGTGCGTCGCTGCGGTCCGGTCCCAGGTCTACGGGCACGTGCACCTTCCGCCAACCACTGGCGACAACATCGATGTACTGTGGAGACCTCACGCCCCACGTGTTGAGCAATTCGGCGGTACGTCCACCCGGCCTCCCGCATGCCCACTATTCGCCCTCGCTCAAAGTCCGTCAACTGCACATACTGTTCACGTCCACGCTGTCGCGGCATGCTACCAGTGTTAAAGACTGCGATGGAGCTCCGTATGCCACGGCAAACAGGCTGACACTGACGGCGGCGGTGCACAAATGCTGCACAGCTAGCGCCATTCGACGGCCAACACCGCGGTTCCTGGTGTGTCCGCTGTGCCGTGCGTGTGATCATTGCTTGTACAGCCCTCTCGCAGTGTCCGGAGCAAGTATGGTGGGTCTGACACACCGGTGTCAATGTGTTCTTTTTTCCATTTCTAGGAGTGTAGGTGGGGAATGTGCCAAATGTCGAAGCTAACACTGTCAGAATAGCGCGGTATAATGCGCTTTGAAGGCAAACACAGAGGAACAACGCGGAAGCAGCATTGTGCCAAATTTTTGTGTTGATATTCATCACATTTTCTGGCTGTTTTTGTGAAATGTATCCATTTGGAAGCTTCTGTGTGCTATATTTCTATCGTGACCATTAGTCCTGAGGTTGGTTTTTTGCAGTTATCCATTCTTCGCCTCTAACAACAAACCTCTTTAGAATAGCTATTGCTTTCCACGTCGCCAGTCACCTGCTTTACATACCCTTACCTAGGCCTCCTAATCGCTGACGATGTTAGTGTCTACAGAAAATGATCATGGTTGGGAGAGCATGAGTACATGCAGAAAGACATGAATAAGATTTCCACTTAGTGTAATTAATAAATGGCAGCTTTCTTTAAATCTAGACAGATACAAGGTGATACGTTCAGGAATGAGACTCGATACTATCTGCAAACAAAATTAATGGTGAAAATCATAAAACTATTTCGACTTAATACTAACAAGCAGTATAAATTGGGGGATCACTTAAGATTAATATTAGGGATGGAGACTGGAACACTTAAAATTGTTGGAAATGTTTTGAGAAAGTGTAACGCATTTACATCTACGTGACTACTATGTAATTCATACTTAAGTGCTTGGCAGAGGATTCATCGAACCACCTTCAGACACCTCCCCTACCGCTCCACTCTCGAACAGTGCGCGGCAAATACCCACACTGAAATCCTTCAGTGCGAGCTCTGATTTCTCTTAATTTGGTACGCTTATCATTTCTCTGTGTGTAGGTCGGCGTCAACAAAATATTTTCACATTAGGAGGAGAACAGTAAATTGTGATTTACTATTTTGAAAGACGCTAGTGCTATTAATTTTAGAGTCTTGTTCGGTGTTTGGAGTCGTTATCAAAAAACCATTCCAATAGATATCGAGTGAGTTGAGAAACAAGCTGGTCCGATGGTAAGGGGTCTTGTGAATACTAGTATAGCAAGACATAACTTTATTTTTATTTTTATTCTTTCTCTTCTTATCACGTAAAAGAGAATTCCAATAGTGCTTGTTTAGCATTTCTGTCTACACGTTCTGTAACCGTCATCTATGGAGTTGTTCTTCGTGTTCTGCTTTTATCTACTTAAAATGCTGCGTGAATAAAATTGTATATTGAGGTAAAACTATAATTGCATCTAAAAGCTGAATATGCCCTAATACGTGTAATATATTGCGAGTGATGAATTTCTAAATGCATCCAGAGGTCACTGTGTGAAACGATAGCAAAGGTATCAGGGGAGAGCAGCAGAGACTGAATACTTTAGTGCATAAACGAGGGAACGACGTGTTTGTAGCAGTAGTTTTACACTGTATTTTCGAGGCAAAACGCAGACCATTTTTATGCACATCACGGAGTGTAAAGTTAAACGATGAAAATATTAGAGAGGTTCCTGTCGTGGACTATCATCTCACAAAGTGAACTTCGGAATTGTGACGTGCACACAGGAAAGAAACCTGTTTGCTGAAAGGTCATTTTAGGGCGGAACGTGAACTTTGAACTTAATGGAGGTGCAAATCAATGTCATTTTGTTATAAACTATTATTTCAGAAAATAATAATCTGAAAGCAACGATACTCGAAAAATGAGGTAAGTTGTTTGTTGAGTGGATTACTTGCGAGGTACAGCGCTAACTGTGAACTTAGTTACACGTATGGATCAAAGTGATTCTCGTTGTAAACTGTTTATTAGAACATAATACCGTGAAATCTACAAAATTAGTAGAGGGAAGAGGTAAGTTTATCAAATCAACTGGTTTGAGTGTACAGCGCGGACTGTGAAGTTAAAGTACAAAATATGATTTCTGCAGCCGACAAGTACCTCGCAAAATAATAACCTGAAATCTACGAAGTTTGGACAGCGGAGTAACGTGTTTACCATGTGAACAGTTTCCCGATGTGTTGCGCGAACTGTGAAAATAAACGTACTGAAGCGCTTGTCGCCTTAAACTAATTTCTGTGGAAGTAACTTAAAAAATATGACGCTCGAACAGTGCTGAGAAATGTTAAATAAGCGCAGTGACGTCGATGAAAATTGCGTTTAATGGGTGAAGCACGTTTCACCTACGTAACAGACTGCAGATACTTTGATCAACGAAAGAGGCTGTAAATAACGCACTTTGTACTGCATCTATACACAAAGTGGTGAATTTGAAGAAAATAATTCTAGGGGAGATTCTTAGTAAGGATTAAATTCACATAATTTGCCGTTTGCCTCATAAAAGTGTTTCTTCATTGGACGTTACGACTCTTACTGAGTCCCGCTCCCGTGAATTAGTGTTCAAAATGGTTCAAATGGCTCTGAGCACTATGAGACTTAATTTCTAAGGTCATCAGTACCCTAGAACTTAGAACTACTTAAACCTAACTAATCTAAGGACATCACACACATCCATGCCCGAGGTAGTATTCGAGCCTGCGACCGTAGCGGTCGCGCGGTTCCAGACTGAAGCGCCTAGAATCGCTCGTACACACAGGCCGGCTTATACTGAAATTAATTTCTTTCGTTAAATTTTCTTATTTAGCAAATTATTATATTTTTGCGAATATTTTCTCTTTCATCATTTCCCACATTTTTGTAGCATTTACGTGTGCAGCTATACAAATGCTTTATTTTACGTTTTTTTCCATTTTTTGCTACATATAAATGTGTATTTTCAGTGTTTGTGAGCTTTAGGGTTTTCGTTTGCATGTTTACGCATATGCAACTCAAGTTATGTGTTATTTAATGCAGTGTCCTAGCAAAATACAAGATTCGTTTAGTGTCCCCCAATAAGCCAATTGACTGCGACCACTGAGGAAAAAAGTAAGTCGATTTTCATTGGCGAAGTATTTAGACCACGAGAAAACTTCAAATTAAGGTAGATGTATGTTGGCTGGTCTTTGTTTAGACTTCTGAATTCGTCATACTGCAAGTACTCCAGTGTCACTGTGGGGGATTGCTCACTTTTTTGTGAGTATTAGTAATTGTTGTAGTCTGAGGCAGTAATTTCTGAGAACTGTCATAATTTCTTGTTTTAATTGTTCCAAAACTACAAGGGCGTGCTGGAAAGTAATGTCTCCAAATTTTTAAGTGAAAACCCTTAGAAAAATTTAAATAAAACAAACGTTATTAACATTTTATTCTTTGTTCGTTATGTTTAGGTGTTTACAGCCATCTGCCGATAGAGGACACCGAACTGTAGCGTGGAGCATGGCAGTGTGTAACGTAACTATGTCGGTGGATCAGAAACAGCGTATTGTAATCACGTTTCGAATTCGAGGAAATCGTCCACACATGTGGCACCCACTCTTTCAGCATGACAATTACAGACCACACCCGAGTGCTGCGACGTCTGCGTCAATTCGACAACTTGGGTTCACTATCATCAATCATCCTCCATACAGTCCCGACTTCTCATCCGATTTTCCCCCATTTCCGAAACTGAGAGAACGTATTCCAGAACTTCACTTTCATAGTGATGAAGCCGTACAAGCAGAGGTGAAGCTGTGACTGCGTCAACAAAGTCAAACGCTCTTAAGTGATGGTATCACCAAACTAGTCTGTCATTAGGTGAAACTTGCTTGTCGGCGGGGTGACTGTGTTGAGAAATAAATAGAATATAGAATGTTAACAATTTTGTTTTATTTATAAAGCTTTAATAATTCTTACAGAAAAAAATTAGAAGGCTTTACTTTTCAGCACGGCTTCGTACGTGCATAAATTCGAATTTCATCACATATATATCAGGTTTCGTCTTCTTTCAATAAGTTTTTGGCGTAAAATTCTGCAGGATTATTGTTTATTATTAATTTTTATATGGATAACTACTGACGGCCTTGGGAGAGCCAGTCATGACAAAACTCTACCAGCTGGTGAGCAAGATGTATGAGACAGGCGAAATACCCTCAGACTTCAAGAAGAATATAATAATTTCAATCCCAAAGAAAGCAGGTGCTGACAGATGTGAAAATTACCGAACTATCAGTTTAATAAGCCACGGCTGCAAAATACTAACGCGAATTCTTTACAGACGAATGGAAAAACTGGTAGATGCAGACCTCGGGGGGGATCAGTTTGGATTCCGTCGAAATGTTGGAACACGTGAGGCAATACTGACCTTACGACTTATCTTAGAAGAAAGATTAAGAAAAGGCAAACCTACGTTTCTAGCATTTGTAGACTTAGAGAAAGCTTTTGACAATGTTGACTGGAATACTCTTTTTCAAATTCTAAAGGTGGCAGGGGTAAAATACAGGGAGCGAAAGGCTATTTATAATTTGTACAGAAACCAGATGGCAGTAATAAGAGTCGAGGGGAATGAAAGGGAAGCAGTGGTTGGGAAAGGAGTGAGACAGGGTTGTAGCCTCTCCCCGATGTTATTCAATCTGTATATTGAACAAGCAGTAAAGGAAACAAAAGAAAAATTTGGAGTAGGTATTAAAATTCATGGAGACGAAGTAAAAACTTTGAGATTCGCCGATGACATTGTAATTCTGTCAGAGACGGCAAAGGACTTGGAAGAGCAGTTGAACGGAATGGACAGTGTCTTGAAAGGAGGATATAAGATGAACATTAACAAAAGCAAAACGAGGATAATGGAATGTAGTCAAATTAAATCGGGTGATGCTGAGGGAATTAGATTAGGAAATGAGACACTTAAAGTAGTAAAGGAGTTTTGCTATTTAGGAAGTAAAATAACTGTTGATGGTCGAAGTAGAGAGGATATAAAATGTAGACTGGCAATGGCAAGGAAAGCGTTTCTGAAGAAGAGAAATTTGTTAACATCGAATATAGATTTATGTATTAGGAAGTCGTTTCTGAAAGTATTTGTTTGGAGTGTAGCCATGTATGGAAGTGAAACATGGACGATAAATAGTTTGGACAAGAAGAGAATAGAAGCTTTCGAAATGTGGTGCTACAGAATAATACTGAAGATAAGGTGGATAGATCACGTAACTAATGAGGAGGTATTGAATAGGATTGGGGAGAAGAGAAATTAGTGGCACAACTTGACTAGAAGAAGGGATCGGTTGGTAGGACATGTTTTGAGGCATCAAGGGATCACAAATTTAGCATTGGAGGGCAGCGTGGAGGGTAAAAATCGTAGAGGGAGACCGAGAGATGAGTACACTAAGCAGATTCAGAAGGATGTAGGTTGCAGTAGGTACTGGGAGATGAAGCAGCTTGCACAGGATAGAGTAGCATGGAGAGATGCATCAAACCAGTCTCAGGACTGAAGACAACAACAACAAACAACAACCGTATTTTCTGTTAGAATTAATATTAAGGGGTCTCGTGTGCTTTATAATCAGAGGCAACAGGGAAGTACAACAGAAATGCTCGTGGAACTTAAATGGGAATCCATGGAAGAAAAATATACTTCTCACAAGGGTCTGCTAGGTAAATTTAAGGAACCTGTTTTGTAATCAGACTGCAAGATCATAAAGTTATGATATTACAGATAAAGACACGTGCAGAGGAATGCAGTCAATTTTCACTCGCTTCAATACGCCTTGTAGTGTAACGGACTACTGAAACTACCGATACCACCGGCTGGCGAGGTGTGCGGTGTCGTCAATCAACTTGAAGGAGCAAGTGAACTTCAGCTACGTAAACATAATACTATTATTTTGTTACAAAACTATTAATATGAAGACAGCCATTAAGTATATTGCCACAGAACTATATCATAAACACTTTTCATTTTTCATACTATGATTTTCATATATGTATATGTACGATGTGTAAAATGTCGATAGCCAACCAAGGTTGGCAGTACTGCACAGTTTGTGAACTGGATCCAGTTGTTGGCGGGTGTGGAGAGAATGGGCAGTTGGTGTTGAGACGTCTTGTAATACGCTTGCTTTGAGAAGGTCAAGGATGTTGTTGTTGTAGTTTTCAGTCCTGAGACTGGTTTGATGCAGCTCTCCATGCTACTCTATCCTGTGCAAGCTTCTTCATCTCCCAGTACCTACTGCAACCTACGTCGCTCTGAATCTGCTTAGTGTATTCATTCTTGGTCTCCCTATACGATTTTTACCCTCCACGCTGCCCTCCAATGTTAAATTTGTGATCCCTTGATGCCTCAGAACATGTCCTATCAACCGATCCCTTCTCCTAGTCAAGTTGTGCCACAAACTGCTCTTCTCTCCAATTCTATTCAATACCTCCTATTTAGTTACGTGATCTACCCAACTAATCTTCAGCATTCTTCTGTAGCACCACATTTCGAAAGCTTTTATTCTCTTCTTGTCCAAACTATTTATCGTCCATGTTTCACTTCCATACATGGCTACACTCCATACAAATACTTTCCGAAAAGACTCCCTTACACTTAAATCTATACTCGATGTTAACAAATTTCTCTTCTTTAGAAACGCTTTCCTTGCCATTGACAGTCTACATTTTATATCCTCTCTACTTCGACCATCATCAGTTATTTTGCTCCCCAAATAGCAAAACTCTTTTACTACTTTAAGTGTCTCATTTCCTAATCTAATTCCCTCAGCATCACCCGACTTGTTTTGCTTTTGTTGATGTTCATCTTATATCCTCCTTTCAAGACACTGTCCATTCCGTTCAACTGCTCTTCCAAGTCCTTTGCTGTCTCTGACAGGATTACAATGTCATCGGTGAACCTCAAAGTTTTTATTTCTTCTCCATGGATTTTAATACCTACTCCGAATTTTTCTTTTGTTTCTTTCACTGCGTGCTCAATATACAGATTGAATAACATCGAGGAGAAGCCACAACCCTGTCTCACTCCCTTCTCAACCGCTGCTTCCCTTTCATCCCTCCCGACTCTTATAACTGCCATCTGGTTTCTGTACAAATTGTAAATAGCCTTTCGCTCCTTGTATTTTACCCCTGCCACCTTTAGAATTTGAAAGAGAGTATACCTGTTAACATTGTCAAAAGCTTTCTCTAAGTCAACAAATGCAAGAAAAGTAGGTTTACCTTTCCTTGATCTATTTTCTAAGAGGTGGCAACAGGGAAGTGCAACAGAAATGCTCGTGAAACTTAAATGGGAATCCATGGAAAAGAGATGTACTTCTCACAAGGCTCTGCTGGGTAAATTCAGGGAATCTGTTTTAAACATTGCCGGCCGAGGTGGCCGTGCGGTTCTAGCCGCTACAGTCTGGAGCCGAGCGACGACTACGGTCGCAGGTTCGAATCCTGCCTCGGGCGTGGATGTGTGTGATGTCCTTAGGTTAGTTAGGTTTAATTAGTTCCAAGTTCTAGGCGACTGATGACCTCAGAAGTTAAGTCGCATAGTGCTCAGAGCCATTTGAACCATTTTTTGTTTTTGTTTTAAACATTCAGTTGTCACTCGCTTCAGTATGCCTGTCTAACAGGATACATAACATCGATAATTTGTAAATATTAGATTTCGGCCATCAGCGGACCTTTTGAAATTTTAATGGCAGATCTAGATTTCAGCTAGAAAGTAGCCATTCTCAATGCACTATCATTTCAAGGAACTGTGAATGAAGCCGGATCAACAGGCATTACATACATTGATCAAAAATGATAGTGTACTAAGGATGGCTAGTTTATAGGCGAAATCTAGATCTGCCAAGAAAATTTCAAAAGGACGACTGATAGCTGAAATCTGTTATTTACAAATCATTAACAGTCGCTGCGTGCCACAGCCTCTGAATGGAGGATAACCTGATAACATCGATAATATTGGTAAATGTAGCCTCCACCACGCTGTCTACAATGCATTGCGAGTAACGAAACATGCGTGGATGCAGGTCAAGGGGCCAGCCGCCTTGGCAGCGGAGCGCGGTCCTTCTGTTTCTCCGGATAGTATCGCTGGCGCGGCAGTGCCTGAGAAGAAGGCAGCGCCCAGACCTGGCGAAGACGGCAGGCGCGGACGGCACATTTCCTTGCCGCGAGGCCGCACAACGCAGCCAGACAGCCTGCCAGGCGCGAGGAACGCGAGGCTGCCGCTGCGCCACGCCGGCCAAGTGCGAGTATTGCGTCACGCGGGAGTTTTCCGACGCCTCGTAGGAGGGCGAGGGCGGCCAGCGGAGACGAGACGGGGCGGGGAGCGGCGAGGGACGGACGCCGCCACCTGGTTCGCAGCCCCAAGGTTGCCTCCGCCACGCCTCCACACTGGCAATTACCCTACCGGGGACACGCAGCTATTCCAGATCAGCTCCCCAGTAACTGACTGACGGCAGGTAACACTACAGTCTCTCGTTGTGTCACGTGGTTTTAGCGTTCCAGCGTGTATCTCAATGTAGACAAGTGTCATGTGTTGCGATTACATAGAAAGAAAGATCCCTTATCATTTAGCTACAATACAGGGTGAGTCACCTAACATTACCGCTCGATATATTTCGTAAACCACATCAAATATTGAAGAATCGATTTCACGGGCCGAACGTGAGGAGAGGGGCTAGTGTAATTGATTAATACAAACCATACAAAAATCCACGGAAGTATGTTTTTTAACACAAACCTAGGTTTTTTAAAATGGAAACACGTTAGTTTGGTTCGCACATCTGAACATATAAACAAATACGTAATCAGTGCCGTTTGTTGCATTGTAAAATGTTAATTACATCCGGAGATATTGTAACCTAAAGTTGACGCTTGAGTACCACTCCTCCGCTGTTCTATCGTGTGTATCGGAAAGCACCGAATTACGTAGGGATCCGAAGGGAACGGTGTTGGACCTTAGGTACAGAAGAGACTAGAACAGCACATTACGTCCACATGCTAACACCTTTTTATTGTTTTTTAGACTGACGCACATGTACATTATCATGAGGGGTGAGGTACACGTACACACGTGGTTTCCGTTTTCAATTACGGAATGCAATAGAGTGTGTCCCGACATGTCAGGCCAATTGATGTTCAATGTGGTGGCCATCATTTGCTGCACGCAATTGCAATCTTTGGCGTAATGAATGTCGTACATGCCGCAGTACATCTGGTGTAATGTCGCCACAGGCTGCCACAGTACGTTGTTTCATATCCTCTGGGGTTATAGGAACATTACGGTACTCATTCTCCTTTAACGTACCCCACAGAAAGAAGTCCAGAGGTGTAAGATCAGGAGAACGGGCTGGCCAATTTATGCGTCCCCCACGTCCTATGAAACGCCCGTGGCCTGTGTTTGTCACAACACGCAACTGAACGTCGGAGGTTTCAAGCGTCAACTTTAGGTTACAATATCTCCGGATGTAATTAACATTTTACAATGCAACAAACGGCACTGATTACGTATTTGTTTATATGTTCAGATGTGTTAACAAAACTAACGTGGTTCCATTTTAAAAAACATAGGTTTGTGTTAAAAAACATACTTCCGTGCATTTTTTTATGGTTTGTATTAAACAATTACACTAGCCCCTCTCCTCACGTTCGGTCTGTGGAATCGGTTCGTCAGTATTTGATGTGGTCTACGAAACATATCCCGCGGTAACGTTAGGTGACTCATCCTGTATAGTAGGTCAGCAACTGGGATCAGTTTATTCCGTGAATTATCAGGAAGTAATATTGAGCAAGCAATGAAGGAAACAAAAGAAAAGTTCGGAGTAGGTATTAAAATCCATGGAGAAGAAATAAAAACTTTGAGGTTCGCCGATGACATTGTAATCCTGTCAGAGACAGCAAAGGACTTGGAAGAGCAGTTGAACGGAATGGATGGTGTCTTGAAAGGAGAATATAAGATGAACATCAACAAAAGCAAAACAAGGATAATGCAACGTAAGCGAATTAAGTCGGGTGATGCTGAGGGAATTAGATTAGGAAATGAGACACTTAAAGTAGTAAAAGAGTTTTGCTATTTGGGGAGCAAAATAACTGATGATGGTCGAAGTAGAGAGGATATAAAATGTAGACTGTCAATGGCAAGGAAAGCGTTTCTAAAGAAGAGAAATTTGTTAACATCGAGTATAGATTTAAGTGTCAGGAAGTCTTTTCGGAAAGTATTTGTATGGAGTGTAGCCATGTATGGAAGTGAAACATGGACGATAAATAGTTTGGACAAGAAGAGAATAAAAGCTTTCGAAATGTGGTGCTACAGAAGAATGCTGAAGATTAGATGGGTAGATCACGTAACTAAATAGGAGGTATTGAATAGAATTGGAGAGAAGAGGAGCTTGTAGCACAACTTGACTAGAAGAAGGAATCGGTTGGTAGGACATGCTCTGAGGCATCAAGGGATCACCAATTTAGTATTGGAGGGCAGCGTGGAGGGTAAAATCGTGTAAGGAGACCAAGAGATGAATACACTAAGCAGATTCAGAAGGATGTAGGTTGCAGTAGGTACTGGGAGATGAAGAAGCTTGCACAGGATAGAGTAGCATGGAGAGCTGCATCAAACCAGTCTCAGGACAGAAGACAACAACAACAACAACATCATGAAGTAGGTATTAGGAGTGATTTAAAATGGAATGATCATATAAAGTTGATCGTCGGTAAAGTGGATGCAAGACTGAGATTCATTGGAAGAATCCTAAGGAAGAGCAATACGAAAACAAAGGAAGTAGGTTACAGTACACCTGTTCGCCCACTGCTTGAATATTGCTCACCAGTGTGGGATCCGTACCAGACAGGATTGATAGAAGAGATAGAGAAGATCAAACGGAGAGCAGCGCGCTTCGTTACAGGATCATTTCCTAATCGCGAGTGCGTTACGGAGATGATAGATAAACTCCAGTTGAAGACTCTGCAGGAGAGACGTTCAGTAGCTCGGTACGGGCTTTTGTTAAAGTTTCGAGAACATACCTTCACCGAAGAGTCAAGCAGTATATTGCTCCCTCCTACGTATATCTCGCTAAGAGACCATGAGGATAAAATCAGAGTCCACACAGAAGTATACCGACAGTTCTTCTTTCCACGAACAATACGAGACTGGAATAGAAGGCGGAACCGATAGAAGTACTCAAAGTACCCTCCGTCACACACCGTCAGGTGGCTTGCAGAGTATGGACGTAGATGTAGATATAAATAGGAACGCTTGGACCCTCAAGATGCAGTAACCAGCTCGCTTACAACGTGGCTATGCCGAAAAATCTGGCGTACTGGTGGGCTAGATGCGCCCCTAGATGATGGAATGGTTATTAGAGAGGAATAAAGGACGCGTCGCTTATTTTTTTTAGTCAAGTAGACCACTGCGTGAGAACGAGTCACAGTTCTATAAATCTCAAGTCTTCAATTACTCCTCAATCTAGCGACATTTGCTAGTATTCCTAATCAAATACGGAGCAGCATTACAGATACAGCGACCAGTGACCACAAGGTCATCGTGTCTAAACTGAATACCGTAACATCTAAACCCACCAAAAACAAACGCTGAAAAAAAATGAAAATTGGTTTAACACCTACTTAAAGGCAGTCCCCACTCCTTCCAATCTGACTATGTAAGCGTAGACAAGGTGTTGTTTGCATTCAAAGAAATAATATCGAGAGCGGTTGAAAGATATTTACCAAATAAATTAACAATCAACGGAGCTGATCCCATTTGGTACATAAAACGCGTCAGTACACTGTTGCAGGAACAAAGGAAAAGCATGTGAAATATCCCCTTAGAAAAATTAGTAAATGTCAGTGCTGGATAACGTCTACGTAATTTGATTTTCAAACAGCTGAGCAAAACTGAACGTATTCAGACATGTCTCTCTTCAATTATTCTGATCAACAAACTGCTACACAATATTTTTTAGCGCAATGCAATCTAACTTTCAGTAATCCGTACAAAAGAATGGGCCTGACTAACAATAACCTATTTCTTTCATGAATCACTTCCCTCACAAAAATCTTCGTTACTCGAACTACTGTAATAGCGTGCCAGCTAAATAAAAGATTCTAACTAATGAACACCCTAAGTACTGATAGGCAAAGTTAGCAAATGAAAGATTTTGATGGAGAACCAACAATGTACACTCCTGGAAATTGAAATAAGAACACCGTGAATTCATTATCCCAGGAAGGGGAAACTTTATTGACACATTCCTGGGGTCAGATACATCACATGATCACACTGACAGAACCACAGGCACATAGACACAGGCAACAGAGCATGCACAATGCCGGCACTAGTACAGTGTATATCCACCTTTCGCAGCAATGCAGGCTGCTATTCTCCCATGGAGACGATCGTAGAGATGCTGGATGTAGTCCTGTGGAACGGCTTGCCATGCCATTTCCACCTGGCGCCTCAGTTGGACCAGCGTTCGTGCTGGACGTCCAGACCGCGTGAGACGACGCTTCATCCAGTCCCAAACATGCTCAATGGGGGACAGATCCGGAGATCTTGCTGGCCAGGGTAGTTGACTTACACCTTCTAGAGTACGTTGGGTGGCACGGGATACATGCGGATGTGCATTGTCCTGTTGGAACAGCAAGTTCCCTTGCCGGTCTAGGAATGCTAGAACGATGGGTTCGATGACGGTTTGGATGTACCGTGCACTATTCAGTGTCCCCTCGACGATCACCAGAGGAGTACGGCCAGTGTAGGAGATCGCTCCCCACACCATGATGCCGGGTGTTGGCCCTGTGTGCCTCGGTCGTATGCAGTCCTGATTGTGGCGCTCACCTGCACGGCGCCAAACACGCATACGATCATCATTGGCACCAAGGCAGAAGCGACTCTCATCGCTGAAGACGACACGTCTCCATTCGTCCCTCCGTTCACGCCTGTCGCGACACCACTGGAGGCGGGCTGCACGATGTTGGGGCGTGAGCGGAAGACGGCCTAACGGTGTGTGGGACCGTAGCTCAGCTTCATGGAGACGGTTGCGAATGGTCCTCGCCGATACCCCCGGAGCAACAGTGTCCCTAGTTTGCTGGGAAGTGGCGGTGCGGTCCCCTACGGCACTGCGTAGGATCCTACGGTCTTGGCGTGCATCCGTGCGTCGCTGCGTTCCGGTCCCAGGTCGACGGGCACGTGCACCTTCCGCCAACCACTGGCGACAACATCGATGTACTGTGGAGACCTCACGCCCCACGTGTTGAGCAATTCGGCGGTACGTCCACCCGGCCTCCCACGTGCCCACTATACGCCCTCGCTCAAAGTCCGTCAACTGCACATACGGTTCACGTCCACGCTGTCGCGGCATGCTACCAGTGTTAAAGACTGCGATGGAGGTCCGTATGCCACGGCAAACTGGCTGACACTGACGGCGGCGGTGCACAAATGCTGCACAGCTAGCGCCATTCGACGGCCAACACCGCGGTTCCTGGTGTGTCCGCTGTGCCGTGCGTGTGATCACTGCTTGTACAGCCCTCTCGCAGTGTCCGGAGCAAGTATGGTGGGTCTGACATACCGGTGTCAATGTGTTCTTTTTTCCATTTCCAGGAGTGTATTTACCTTAATAGTGTTCAAAAGTCAGTTCATGTCATCCAGTCTTACAAATTTCGTTTTTCTGACAGACACCCGTCCAGATCTTTCGCTCTCAAAACACTGCCATCTGTCTCCCCATATCCACCACTGCTGGCGGCTCACCAACTACGCAACGCTACACGCTGTTCACATCCAACTGCCCAACACTACAATAGCAAATATTCCAACAATGCAAACCAGCCACAGACTTCACACAGCACAATCAGTGATCTTCATACAGAGTGCTACGTGGCGTTAGCAACATAAAAACATAAACAGCCTACTTACACATGTCAAATTTAAAACAAGGCAATTGCCGAAGTTTTGCAAAAGATTGAAATTTAATGCGAACTTCAATACGAGAGCCTCTGTCTCGAAATCTGGCAAAAAACCTCAAGAGATTCTGGTCGTATGTGATGTACAAGAGCGAAAAAATACCAAGAGCGATAACGATGGTGCTGTTATTGATGTCAGTGCCATTAAAGCAGAGCTACTAAACACGTTTTTTTAGAAATTACTTCCCAATAGAAGACGAAGTAAATGCGCCATAAATGCGCCAGAATTCGAACGAAGAACAATTACCAACATGAGACACTTATAAGTATATATACTCGGCGTAGCGAAGCACCTTAAAACACGTAAGAGGGGCAAGGCTTCCGGTGCAGATTGGATACCAGGTTCCTTTCAGAGTATACTGATACAGTGCCTCCATACTTAGCAGTCATATGCAACCGCTCGCTCGTAGAAAGATACGTACCCAGACACTGGAAACTTGCACAAGTCACATCAATAACCAAAATGGAAATAGAAGTAATCCACTGAATTACAGACCCATGCCGATAACGTCGACTTGCAATAATATTGTGGAACGTACACTGTGCTCGAACTTAATGAATCATCTCGGAGAAAACGATTTATGAACGAATAGCCAACACAGGTTCAAGAAAGATCATTCTTGTCAAACACAACTATGTCTTTATTCTCGCAAAATAAGGAGTTCTATCGATAGCGGACGTCTAATTGAGTCCATGCTTTTAGATTTCCAGTAGGCTGTTGACACCGTTCCTCACAAGCGAATGGTAAACAAATTGCGTCCCTGTGGAGTATTGCCTCAGTTATATTGCTGGATTCGTGATTTCCTGTCAGAAAGGTCACAGTTCATGTAACTGACGGAAAGTCATCGAGTAAAACAGAAGTAATATCTGGCATTCTTCAAGGAAGAGCTGTAGGCCCTCTGTTGTTCCTGTTCTACTTAAACGATTTAGGAGACAATCCGAGCAGACAACGTAGATTGTTTGCACAGACTCAGCAATTTATCGTCATATAGAGTCATCAGATGATCAAAACGAATAGCAAAATTGTTTAGACAAGGTATCTGTATGATGCAAAACTGGCAATTGAGTTTAAAATATAAAAAGGTGGAAGTCATCCACATGAGCCGTAAAAATAATCTACTAAATTTCATTTAGAGGATGAATCAAACGAATTTAAAGGATGTAAACTCAATTAAATATTTAGGGATTACAGTTACGAATAATTCAAACTGGAAGAGTCACATAGATAATGTTGTGGGAAAAGCAAGTCAAAAGTTTGCGATTTATTGTCAGAACTCTTGGAAAATGTAAGAAGTCTACTAAAGAGACTGCTTACACTACGCTTGTCCGGCCTCTTCTGGTGTACTGCTGCGCGGTGTAGGATCCACATCAGATAGGATTGACGGAGGACATCAAACAAGAGCATCTCGTTTTATATTATCGCGAAATAATGGAGTGAGTACCACGGATATGATACATGAATTGGAGTGACAGTCATTAAAACAAAGGCGATTCTCGCTGCGGCGTGACCTCATTGGATTTCAATCACCAACTTTCTGCTCAGAGTGTGAAAATATTTTGTTGGCGCCCAGCTACATCAGGAGAAATGATCATCATAATAAAATAAGAGAAATTAGAGCTCGCACGGAACGATTTCAGTGTTCGTTTTTCCAGCGCGCAGTTCGAGAGTGCAACGGTAGCTTGAAGGTAGTTCGGTGAGCCGCCTGCCAGGTACTTAATTGCGAATTACAGAGTAATCATGTACATGTAGAAGTAGATGCACCCTCTGCAACGTATCTTAGAATGGTACCGCGCCGACTCGTCATCACAGATTTCGACCAAATTCACGTTATACGCCGTCTGCGCAGCGGAAAGAGTGCGCAACGGTAACTCGAGAGTCGCGCGCTTGCTTTCTTTTTTTTTTTTTCTTTTTTCTTTTTGTACTTCACTTACACTGTAAACAAACCCAAATGATGCTCAATGTATTGTATTTGTCAGTTCTTTCATAAAAGGCGTGAAAACGAAAGTCAAAGGCAAAATATAGGAATGTCGCCATTATTTGATCAACACTTGGCAAACTTACAATAGCCTTATACAAAATATTTTTGACTAATGTTATGAAGCCCTACATATAGGAGAACAAATTTCTTGAGTTAATTGACTCTTGAGGAGGATAAACAAATCTGCATTTATACAACGATGTTTCTCAAGACAAGGATTAACTCCCCCCCTAAATGCACTCCGCTAGTTCATAAACTCCCACGTCTGTTTTTATGGTCATGTAAAGGATTTCATCAGATAGCTTCAGAACTTCTCTTATGCTATGGAAAAACACGAAGAAGTCACATCCCGGGAAGACTGCATCAAAACGCATTCCACCGTACAACCTTCGCGAATGTTTGGGACAATATTCGTAAAGTGGTTCGCTGCCATGTGCGATAGAGAAAACCTCTTTTAAACCTAAACCAAGTTTGTTTTTATAATTAGCTTTAAAACAACCACGTAAGTGAAAAAATGTTTCTTTAGCAACGTTTCCAAGATGCTGATAAAATGACTGCTTGTCGTATCTTTACGATAAATGTGAGCACAGCACGTGTAAATCATCAACGTAAATTAACAGAAGTACCTAATTATGTATACGAAGTTCTCGTGTACACCTCACACTCATTTCTGGAAATTTATTTACAATCCCAAATTTTCCTTTGCATTCCCTGTTACGAAAATATTAATAAATGTAATACATTGTACATTATTTCCGTTTATTATGTACTTTAAGTAACATATAAATCTATATAAAAATGCAAATATTCCTTTGTTCAAAATCCTCTATCTGTGAAAGTCTTCACCAATTGCTTCGAAATTTTGATACGACGTTTCATTCGGATACGTGTGTGTTTTATATACGTATTTTTAAAATAAATATAATATGTAATATAAATGGGAAACGCTAGTAACAAAAAAAATCCAAGAGTTCCTTACCGATTTACTTTAGATTTTTCCGTAGTACTAGGATGAACATTCGGACGGACGTAGACTATATATTGTACTGACTGTACTGTAGCGTACTGACTGCACTGTCAAAGCCCTTCCACGTACACCATCAAGAGGGTGTACCTCCACTGGATGGAACTTACGACCACACGTCCATATGACTTTTATTGCTCCTTATTCTTTCAGGAATCGTTTACTGAAATTTTTTTCCATTTAGAAAAATCGTCCTGTATAAGGAAAGATTACAAGGAGGATTTCTCACTCAAAACTAAATGTCAGTTGTTTATGAGCGTGCTACGACTGATTCAAGAAGACGAAACGTGTGCCAGAAGTCTTGGGATTCGGCAGCAGTAGGATCGAGGCCAGTCGAAACTGCATTTCCTTTTCGTGCATCGTATGAAAACACTAATAAATATAACATACTGAACACTGCGCATACTGGTGAGCATCCTGCGACTGCCAAGCCAATCGATGTGTGCAGGAGGGCCATAACCAACGCCATGGAGGATATTAGTGGCCACTGGCTCCCCTGGAACACAGACGCCTTATTCGTTCGGTCGTGTAAGATCCTGCACCCTCTTCTCGTACTTTGAGTCAGGAAATCAACTTTCCCGCATCAGAACGATTATCCACACCCGCCGTGCTACGACAGCCACCATAGCGACCAATGTTGCGGATTCCTTTGAGACGGCAGCAGAGAGAGGTGCGCCGACCATGGTGTGCCCAAAATCAACACTGGATACTGAAATGACACCACGTTCTCTTTTCATGAGAGTAGTGCATCACGACGGACATATCCGCCTTTCAGTACGCAACACCGTCAGTTTTGTTTGGAAGAGTCAGCAATCTGGACAGCAGGCATTAACATTTATGGAAGTGCTATATCTTTGAGGTTACTGTGACAATAACTTTCATAACGTTTTACAATGCGCCATGTGAGTATTTACCTGCCTCGACAGAGAGTCTTCGACTGTTACCCAGGTAACCAAGTTCTCTAGATTTGTGACCCACCGAAAACGTCATTGATCGCCGCCACTCACCGGCTTCTACGATTGATGAAATTTTGCATAGAGCTGAAGCATCGTGAAATGACATACACGTTGTGTTAAATAAAAGTGGCCTGGAGAACAGAGTTCCAGGGTACGAGGAAATATGGCATAGGAAAGAAAATACAGTGCGAACCAGGCTATAGCACATGCTGAAGTGACAACCATCCACCTTTTGGCACTTTTGGGCTCTTGACAGCAAGTTGCTCAAGGTGGATCAAAGATACACTGCTGGAAATGCTGCAGTCTCATACGAAATGTTCTGCAGCAGTTCTTGAAGATTCTGATGGTTCTTGCGATACGCCTCAGACTTGAGGGCTCCCCATGAAAAATAACTGCACAGTGACAGGTTAGGTGAGCTGGGTGGCAAGCTAGGGCCGCGACCAGTCTGAACTCTGCCAACAACTCCGTCAGGTGTGAAGACTGTGTAAATGTGCCCTAAGGTTTGGCCAGCTGTATGGGCAGTTGCACCATCCTGTTGGTGTGTGGTTATATGCATACATCCGCGTCCAGTTACATCCACCTGTCCGAGCCACTTTTGTTTGCCCCACCCTGTATTTGTTATTGAAGCTCAGTTAGAATCGATGCCCCTTAAGATCAGAACCGTTGCTGCTGCCAGATATGGCAGCTTTGTGCACAAAATTTCTCACCATGTATACCGCCAAATCACCTACGAATTCGATCCTCTTACTATTCTGTATACACATAAGTAAAATTTCGTTGCCTGCTACCCTTAATTGTATTGTAAGTTTAGTGACCAGCAGTATACAGGGTGGAAAGGGTGTAAGTACAGATATTTTTGTACGCGGTACCATAATATGTATGTACATGGTGTGTTCGTTGTTTTTTCCCCTGCATCGAAAAGTCTTTCCACAAACACGTCACAACTTTACAACCTGATGTTTTATGCATGGGCGCAACTGCACCTGTAAGTGGACTACACCTGTCAGTATAGACCAACCGTTTTACATCTACGTGTCCACGCTTCAGCACCTGATCTTCTGCCCAGGGCAAAATGTTCATTAATGACTTGCTTGTACCATGTTTACCTGAATGTACTACCCAACCTGAAAACACAGGACTTGTTAGAAGTATAATTGTTAATCTGCAAACGACGTAAAAAATACTGATGTAATATTGTTCAGTACACCGTCCTCAGTCACCCGTATCTCCCTTAAACCCGTTACATCTTGTATAATGAGCAATGTCTCATCTGAGTGGAGAATCTTCAAACGATAGCGAAACGACGGCGGCGTCAGCAGTGAGACTGGTAACGCTGCACGCAGCTTGAGTTACTAGGCGTCGGTGTTAAACAAGGTACGAAAACCATCTTGTGACTCAGGCATGGGCAAACTTGGGTGACCCGCGGACCTGATTCATATGCTTTTTCAAGTCACCGGCCGTCTCGTCACGTGACGTGACGCGACAGCAGCGCTCCTAGCGCATAAAATGAAAACTATAGCGCTTGTGGCGTTAATGTTCATGGGGTAACGCACTTATATGAATTGCACACTTTTCCAGGCTAGCCACGCCAACAAATTGTGCCTCAAAACACGCTTTTTGAGAGTAAATGGACTTTACGTTCATCCTCTCCTCAGATATTACATTTACTTCTGGGTCGTGAACATTGTTTCTTTATTTAAAACGTTTAGCAATAGCTGTCTTAAAACTTCCGCTGCAAAATCCTGCAAACCAGTCAGTAAAGCAGCATTTTTCACCGTACTTGAATAAACGTAATTATCTCGAGATAGGATGGCAGGCACCTTCAAATGTTAACAAGGAAAAATAAACGCATGTAAAAGCAACTGATGTCAGTTAATTCATTATACACTGAAGCGCCATAGAAACTAGTATAGCCATGGGTATTCACGTACAGAGATATGTAAACAGTCAAAATACAGCGCTGTGGTCGACAACACTTACATAAGACAAGTGTCTGGCTCAGTTGTTAAATCGGTTACTGCTGCTATAAAGGCGGGTTATCAAGATTTAAGAAACATTGAACGTGGTGTTATGGTCGGCACACGAGCGATGGGAAACACAGCATTTCCGATGTGGCGGTGAAATGAGGATTTTCCCGTACGACCATTTCACGAGTGTACATTGACTATCAGGAATCCGGTAAAACATCAAATACGCGATATCGCTGCGGGCAGAAAAATATCCTGCAACAACGGAACCAACGACGACTGAAGAGAATCGTTCAACGTGACAGAAGTGCAACCCTTCCGCAAATTGCTGCAGATTTCAGTGCTGGGCCATCAACAAGTGTCTGTGTGCAAATCATTTAACGAAACATGATCGCCGGCCGCTGTGGTCTCGCGGTTCTAGGCGCGCAGTCCGGAACAGTGCGACTGCTACGGTCGCAGGTTCGAATCCTGCCTCGGGCATGGATGTGTGTGATGTCCTTAGGTTAGTTAGGTTTAAGCAGTTCTAAGTTCTAGGGGACTAATGACCACAGCAGTTGAGTCCCATAGTGCTCAGAGCTATTTGAACCATTTTTTTAAAGCATGATCGATATGGGCTTTCGTAGCCAAAGGCCCACTTGTGTACCGTTGATGACTACACGACATAAGGCTTCAAACATCACCTGCGCCCGTCAACACCGACATTGAACTGTTGATGACTGGAAACATGTTGCCTGGTCGGACGAGTCTCGTTTCAAATTGTATCGAGTGGATGGACGTGTACGGGTACGGAGACAAGCTGATGAATCCAAGGACTTCCCCTGGCCAGAAGAGATCTTCATCCTCTCGTAATCTTACGGATTTATAGACAGCCCTGCAGGATCCGTGGTGTTATTTTCCTCCGGCACTATTCAGACGTTAGTCGAGTCCATGCCACGTCGTGTTGCCGCAATTCTGCGTGCCATCACAGTATTAAGTATTTGTACCCAGTTTCTTTGGCTATTCAGTGTATAATACCTCCAGTTTCAAACTCTTCAGTACAAAAAAGACTAGGGAAGCAAAAGAGGGCAATGAGATGGGTAACTCCAGTCAATGACCATTAGGAATAACTTCGCGATATTTGGAAAGACAGCTCATTCGAGTTATTGAAATTTTATATGCCATTATTCACCAATTCTTTAAGTTAGCATATTCTAAATAATTGTCCAAAATATTTATAATGACCGATCGCATAAGCTTGCGTTGTTTCTGTAACGCTAAATAAATACAACGCGTGCCCCTCGCTCTCTCTCCCCAATAAATTTCTTCCGTGGTCCATATTGAAACCACCGGTTGCCCACACCTGGTCTAAGTGAATTGCTAAATGTCCTCGAAATTTCAGTCATATTACGGAGGTATGGTTGTCACGACGTCAATGGCCGACATTAAACCCAAGAAATATCATCACCGTAGCCAGCAGCATATATAATATCCACTATTGACCTCCTCTGAAGTTTTCTATACATTACGATCTTCAGCTGCACTCACGTGTTTTGAAGCTGCGTATTACGTAATGTCAAAAAATGTGTGTGGAATCTTATGGGACTTAACTGCTAAGGTCATCAGTCCCTAAACTTACACACTATTTAACCTAAATTATCCTAAGGACAAACACACACACCCATGCCCGAGGGAGGACTCGAACCTCCGCCGGGACCAGCCGCACAGTCCATGACTACAGCGCCTGAGACCGCTCGGCTTACTTAACGTCATCTAACCTTCCATTCGTTCGTTTTTTCGGTCGTTTCTTATTTCTTGGTATCCAACAAAAAACTTCCTTCGTCTATCGATCACCCATTTACCTAGCTGTATATTCTGGCTAAGTTCATTTCATTTTCGTTGTCTTGATTAACAAATCTTCCACATCAGTTTCTTTCCTGATCCCTTCACGCGTTTTCTGTCTCTCATAGTTTAAAAAGTAGGGGGACTCAAAGGATCTCATTGTAGTAAACTTTTGCACAGGATTCTAGAAACCACCTGAACATCTTTCGTGCTCGTTGTTACTACATGTCGTGATATAATAGATGAATTATCATTACTTATAGCAGTAGATGCTACTTATTATTTTACTAATGCCAATATACAGTACAAGTTGACGTACAATATGGCGTATCACAATTCTCGAAGCTTACTACATACCTCCGTAACAGAATTTGTAAACACTGCGGTAGCATGGTACTGAAGAAATCAACGACGGCTTGGAACTTTGACGAATTATAATTACTTACATATTCTCTCTATTACACGTTTATCGATGCGTCTCTCATATAATTCTGAGAAAATAAATAGGGCCAGTTGGGCAGTTGTTACTCGTCGTAATATTGTGAACAATTTAGAATAGCACCTGGAAACAGATTATGAATGAATACCGCGTAGAAAATATATTACGTAGTACAGAGAACTACAACGTTGAGCGCGTTGTGGCATAGATTCGCAGTGACCATCAACCTTGTGTTAAATTCCTGATTTCGATCTGTCGCCTTTCGCCACTGACTCAATCCATACGTTGACTGTATATCATACATCTGTTACTCATATAGCAATTTTGACGTCATATTATGGCGGATACACAAACTGAAAGATCAAGAAAAAAGGGTTTCGTATCGCTAAGATTCTAATCATTAAATTATGAAACGCAATTGACGATTATGTATGCAATGTACTATGTATTACAAATATTTGATTAGGATAATTAACTCAGAAAATTTGGGGTTTGGAAAAGAAACTTCTTGTAACATGTAAACAAAAAGAGAATTGCCTACAAATTAGAATGTAGATTAAAATAAATAATGCATCGCTGAAGTTAACATATGCTGCGCAAATACAAGATAAGCAAAACACATCAACCTACTCAAAAGACAAATAATTTAGTTCCAGTAAAAGCAAACAATTTCGTATCGAATTTTGTGTGTTTCTCAGCCTGCAATTGGCCCGTACAGCTCAGCTATAGACAGCGATAAGCACTTTCCTAGATGCACACATAATGACTACAAACGCTAACACTATCCTTGCGATACAGCCTGCATCGTAATCTGAAACTGACATATGCAGCTACTGATTGCGCTATGCACTTGCCACACGTACAAAACCCACCAGCTGTTCACCAGTATTGCTATTATGTCTACCACTACTAAAAATTGGCGTTAAAGTATAGCACCGGACTATTGTCACCTATACTCATCTTAAAATGATTTCCAACAAATGCGTTACAAATGTAAACATATATACTACCTATTACAGGTATATTACGATCGAAAGAAATGCTGGCAAAAAAAAAAAAAATACTGTTCTAAGTACACTGACTGCGTCAGTGGTCAAAACCAATTGCTTGTGTCTCAAACTGGAAAACGGCTTAACTATCATTGACTCACATAATACGTTAACCATTTCTGTTAATTGCAATTTTAACATTCGACCCTTACAAAGCGACAGAGAGACCAGATATTTTAAATGTACTACCTGCAGTCACCGACAAAAATTTCTTCTATGCTATATATCAATTAACTTACCGTACCTGGAAGCCAGCTTAACTCTTCACGTAAGAGCCTCCGGCCTCAAGTTCAGTGTCACGCGTTCTACACGGCCTTCGGGACGTGTTCAGAAGCACTGGGTACGTTCTGCTGTCACGTCATCCGTCCTCTCCTCTCTGTGTCCCTTCACAATCAGCCAAGAGATCGTTGCGAGGTAACGACAAACAACAAACAAAAGAATGTAACAAAGCTATCTTCGATGACGCCAAGCTAAGGTGCGCTGGTGTGCAAAACTTAAGGGTGAAAATAACTTTCACATGAGGTGTCTTTGCCAAGATACATACCTCGATGAAACTTGGAGCATGAAAAAAAGAACTGCTACAGGATAGCAGAGAAGGCAGCTGAAGGAAATACGCAATGAGACGAAGAGAAATGACACTTTTATTCAAAGACAATAGTTATATTGAAATCGTCGTGATTCATGACGGTCCTCTGGACATTACGAACGGCGGGGCATGGTATTTTATTAGGGTATGTGAGCACCACGGACAGCTGAGCATGCTCTACAACGAGCCACGATGTTGTTATGAAGTTCTTGGGGTAGGACGTTCCATATCCCTGGACCATCACGAACCCTGGTCTTCAGTATAATTATTCTTCGTGAATAAAAGTGTCATCTCATTACTTACAGTACTTTCTTGAGTTACCTTTGCACTATACTGTCGCAGTTCTTGCTATGTATGGTCGAAGTCGTCGAGCTATGTTATTTGGCAATGACACATCAGCCCATTGTAGTTATCATGTGCCGTATCCCTTATTTTTTTCCCCTATTCCCACGATAAACGTGAAACAACCAAGTACCAGTTTCCGTTGCTGTCACCAGATTATAATTCACTTATCTCGATTTGTTGTTGATTACTTTAGAAAGCTTTTGGAAATTTATTGTAAGTTCTATGGGACCAAACTGCTGAGGTCATCAGTCCCTAGGCTTGTACACTACTTAATCTAACTTAGCTACAGATAACACACACACCCATTCCCGAGGGAGGAGTCGAACCTCCGACGGGGGATGTTGTTGATTAGTCACCAGTCCAAGATCTACGTCCACATTTACATACATAATCAGCAAATCTCTCTGAAGTGCATAACACAGGGTACTTTGCGTTGTACCAGTTCAACTTAAGGCTCTGAACAAGTCAGAGCTTTCGCGAAAATTTCAGAAAAAGTAGTATGCAAGGGGCTTTTATCGTCCTGGCGAGTAATAATACATTATCAAATCACTGTTTCGATTCCTAAAAGGTTCCGATATCGAGAAGGCTATTTATACATAACGAGAGACTGCAATTAGCCGTTATACAGTAAATTACAGGCTAATGGTACATTCAGCGATATGTCGAATGCATTAGACTACGCAAACCACAATAGCCTTTTAAGTGAATTAAAATATTATTGTGTAACAGAAAGTGTAACAAAATGCTTATGATCGATTATGTGATATCAATAGGACATAGTTCTCTATTAATCTATCAGCGAGCATCCAACTATAAATATTTACATTATGTCCCACAGTTCCACATTAGAGTCCATACTTGTTTTGTATCTGTTAATGATCTTTCATCAGCATCATTATCAGACAATTAGTTTTAGTTGTTTTTGTATCATACAAACAGTGCAACAAATAACAAACAGTGTATAGTTTTAGAAAGGACGGTTAATAAAGCCGTCGTGGACTAACTTAGCCACTGTCACTCAATATTGAAAAAACATATAGTTCAGAACTCCCAGAACGTGTCTAATGCAAGTACAAAATGTTCACAGTGTTTATTTCTTGTCACTTTAACATGGTAATGAATTCACTTCGGTGGAGAATACCATAGAACTGATGAGGTGCCTAATGAAATGTTTATCTGCAGTGCCTATGTTGTCAGACATGAAAGATATAAAAATAAAAAAACTAGCATACTTTCAGTCTGCAATTCCATACAGGTCCAGTTTTGTGGTTTTTTCATTAAGACAAGCTAAAGTAACGAGAGTTGAAAAGCATATAATACCAATTACAATACTTGTGCTGTGAACTATTTGTTCTGTGTTATTGCACTTAGATCTATGTAGAGTGGCATGGCGAGACGTGACTCTAATGAAATGGCTCTGAGCACTATGGGACAACATCTGAGGTCATCAGTCCCCTAGACTTAGAACTACTTAGCCGGCAGGAGTGGCCGTGCAGTTCTAGGCGCTACATTCTGGAACCGAGCCACCACTACGGTCGCAGGTTCGAATCCTGCCTCGGGCATGGAGGTGTGTGATGTCCTTAGGTTAGTTAGGTTCAAGTAGTTCTAAGTTCTAGACGACAGATGACCTCAGAAGTTAAGTCGCATAGTGCTCAGAGCCATTTGAACCTTAGAACTACTTAAACCTAACTAACCTAAGGACATCACACACCTCCATGCCCGAGGCAGGATTCGAACCTGCGACCGTAGCAGCAGCGCGGTCCCGGACAGAAGCCCCTAGAGCCGCTCGGCCACAGCGGCCGGCGTGACAATAATCAGTGTACTGAAAACAGCCCTGCTTTTAAGATTAGACACAACTCGTCCCAGTACTAATTTAAATCGTTTAGATTTAGTCCAAGACCTAATAGTAACTGCGCAGAAACTATGCAACCGACTAAAACAGAAGCACACAGGTTACATGCACATCGTACACATTCTGTCAATACTAAACTCGTCAAAAGTGTAGTAAAAAGCGGACGTGGTGAATGATCAACACACTTTTTCTCGTTATAGTAATTACGATTTGATTTAATGTTGTGCACACTGCACCTTATCTGGAACATAAATACGCTCGTTCAACGAGCCGTAACATGGGTTGCTATTGACGACAGTTCAACAATTCTCAGTAAAATTGCGAAGTTTATAACCTGTAACTCGGGCCGACTATGGCCTTACCCTTAATAGTTTAAATGATTGAGACCTCTTAACGACAAAAACGTTATTAGCTGAAATAACTATAGCTATCGCTGGTTATTTACGTTACTCACGTTAGCGACTTGCGTTCTTTACTACGCGAAGAACTTTCAAAAGCACAATCACCTAAAAACGCCTAAAAATATTTACTGTGACAAACGTTTGACTTATCTACGATAAATCTCAATTTCGTACATCCTTGTTCAGTTAGCCGGCCAGGCTGGCCGAGCGATTCTAGGTTCTACAGTCTGGAACCGCGCTGCTGCTACGGTCGCAGGTTCGAATCCTGCCTCGAGCATGGATGTGTATAATGTCCTTATGTTAGTTAGATTTAAGTAGTTCTAAGTTCTAGGTGACTGATGACCTTAGAAGTTAAGTCCCATAGTGTTCAGAACCATTTGTTGAGTCAAATTTAATAAACCGTTTCTTATTACTGTAAATCCGAAAGTAGCAACCAAAGTTATAATTTCATTGCAAGCCAGCGATACAGCGATAGCTATCTCTGCGATATTCTTTATTCTCTTACGATCTGTAAACATTATTTCTTGTTTCCCTTTATTGTATTTCTTTCAGTTTTAATGAAATCTAATTACTCCATTTTCTCTAATTACAGATTTTTAAATCGCAATAAAACCTCAGTAAGACATTAAATCTTTGAGTCTATCTCTTGGACCTCGAATAACTGACTTACCTTTGCAAGACGGGCTTGTAACTACACTCCTGGAAATTGAAGTAAGAACACCGTGAATTCATTGTCCCAGGAAGGGGAAACTTTATTGACACATTCCTGGGGTCAGACACATCACATTATCACACTGACAGAACCACAGGCACATAGACACAGGCAACAGAGCATGCACAATGTCGGCACTAGTACAGTGTATATCCACCTTTCGCAGCAATGCAGGCTGCTATTCTCCCATGGAGACGATCGTAGAGATGCTGGATGTAGTCCTGTGCAACGGCTTTCCATGCCATTTCCACCTGGCGCCTCAGTTGGACCAGCGTTCGTGCTGGACGTGCAGACCGCGTGAGACGACGCTTCATCCAGTCCCAAACTTGCTCAATAGGGGACAGATGCGGAGATCTTGCTGGCCAGGGTAGTTGACTTACACCTTCTAGAGCACGTTGGGTGGCACGGGATACATGCGGACGTGCATTGTCCTGTTGGAACAGCAAGTTCCCTTGCCGGTCTAGGAATGCTAGAACGATGGGTTCGATGACGGTTTGGATGTACCGTGCACTATTCAGTGTCCCCTCGACGATCACCAGAGGTGTACGGCCAGTGTAGGAGATCGCTCCCCACACCATGATGCCGGGTGTTGGCCCCGTGTGCCTCGGTCGTATGCAGTCCTGATTGTGGCGCTCACCGGCACGGCGCCAAACACGCATACGACCATCATTGGCACCAAGGCACAAGCGACTCTCATCGCTGAAGACGACACGTCTCCATTCGTCCCTCCATTCACGCCTGTCGCGACACCACTGGAGGCGGGCTGCACGATGTTGGGGTGTGAGCGGAAGACGGCCTAACGGTGTGCGGGACCGTAGCCCAGCTTCATGGAGACGGTTGCGAATGGTTCTCGCCAATACCGCAGGAGCAACAGTGTCCCTAATTTGCTGGGAAGTGGCGGTGCGGTCCCCTACGGCACTGCGTAGGATCCTACGGTCTTGGCGTGCATCCGTGCGTCACTGCGGTCCGGTCCCAGGTCGACGGGCACGTGCACCTTCCGCCGACCACTGGAGACAACATCGATGTACTGTGGAGACCTCACGCCCCACGTGTTGAGCAATTCGGCGGTACGTCCACCCGGCCTCCCGCATGCCCACTATACGCCCTCGCTCAAAGTCCGTCAACTGCACATACGGTTCACGTCCACGCTGTCGCGGCATGCTACCAGTGTTAAAGACTGCGATGGAGCTCCGTATGCCACGGGACTGACGGCGGCGGTGCACAAATGCTGCGCAGCTAGCGCCATTCGACGGCCAACACCGCGGTTCCTGGTGTGTCCGCTGTGCCGTGCGTGTGATCATTTCTTGTACAGCCCTCTCGCAGTGTCTGGAGCAAGTATGGTGGGTCTGACACACCGTTGTCAATGTGTTCTTTTTTCCATTTCCTGGAGTGTACTTTGCATCTTTATTATTTGCGCCACTTACGTATCTATAAAATTAGGCTCCTAACCAGAATTCAGTCTGACTTTTCTTTAACAGGATCAAATATTATGTCACATACATAGTTCATGTGAACGAGTGACATTCAGAAAATGAAACCCCACGCAAATCGGGATAGGAAAGACAAAACAAATATCCTATGTGCCACCACCACTTTGTACTAACTTTAACATAGCAATCAAGGCTCATACACTTCAGGTGTTGGCAATAGCGTTCCCCTAACAGTCCCTAAATTATATTTGCCAATCGTCATCCTACCAAGCCATAGAATTTCGTCGAATAATATTAATTAGTCCCGTTAGGATACGAAGTCTGCCTTTATAGATTAGTGTTACAAAATTTAGTGACAATAACTGTGTCTTCTTTTACAAAAGTCGTGACGATCCAGGTCCTAGCTTTGTAAAACACCTATTGAGACTTTAACTCAATGGTACACAAAATCACAGTTCTTACGCCACTAAGTCTTTCACTTTATATTAATATTTGATTTATGTCAACAATCCCAGGAGCAAATTAATAATTACATCATATTCTTTATGAGTGACATTACTGAAACGTTATTCCTTAATCGTACCACACTTACACAGCATATCGTAAATGACCTAAAGGAGGAAGCGCGATGGAACAATGGTTGGTAGTCACAATTTATAATTAAGACAATTTATTGACATTACCCCTTTTTAAAGAAATTGACAATTACAAATTGTGGACGAGCCACTAGATAAAGCGTTGCAAATACAGTTAGAAATCCAACGTACTCAGTACTCTAACAAACAATTCCCAAGTAAGAAAACAGGGTTATTAACAAAACTGAAAACTCCAAACTCCAATACAGGTCTTCCATCAAAGTAGATATAATGAAAACAATTACAGGTAAAGGGTGACCTAATAACACTTGAACACTAGTGCCAAGCTAAGATGCCATTACATAACATGACAGAACTACTTAAATAAAATACTACAATAGAAACACTGATCTTTAAAAAATAAATGCTCATGTTCTCAGGCGTGTTGATAAAAAAAATTAGTAGAAAAGGCTGTACAAGGAACTCAGCAGCTGGTATGCAGTTTAAGGTTTAGCCAGTCCCTAATATTCAAGAAAACAAGTTCATATACAAACAGGTTACATACAATATATATATCGACCAGCTTAACCTGCCTTGACGGAAACGAAGATAAATACTCAACTTTGGAAGGCGATATGTGAGCAACTCCGGTAGTAGCCAGGTTCTTAAACACTGCCAAGCCTAGACCTCGGGTGACATTTCACTCCCCGTCAAGGCGCTGGCACAATCAAAAGTTTCTGCCCTAATCACAAAGACATTCCAATAATTCTTTAACATAGAAACACTTGTCAGAACCTTTGACTCGCACATGGACAACTGTAGTAATAGAGTGCAGGCTTTAAAACGGCAACATAAAATCATTTGATTGCAAGAGACACAAAGCACTAGTAAAAGTGAGAAAATTTTCAAATAACGGCCACCATTTATCTAGGCCAACTGAACCCTTTCACAGCGTCTGAAGGTTCGTCTATGAAAGTCTCACTATAATAATAAAGTTTAAAATCTCTCAGTCCGTCGGTGAACAAACAATTACGACGATTTACGCCATATCAGGTACACAATACGAGAGAGCGGGTTACAAAGCTTCACCGCTTCCCTTCAAATTTTGTTCCCAGCGAAGTCACAGAACTTGTATCTCCAAGCTGCCCATGGCGGCAAAACGCCCAACCAATTTCTCACCACAACGTGTAGCGGGTATCACGCTTGTTCTTTTCTTCAGCCATTGACACTCGTCTCCCCGCAAGTGTCACGAGATCTGCAGGGTTATCCGTCGAAGGCTAACAAGCGACTCACTTGCCTGCCAAGCCGCAAGATAAGACACGCGAAAATCAAAGATAGCTTGCCTGAACGACAATCGATCTCAAAGATACATGAACAAGATAAGACTGGTGCCAGCTCGCCACGGCGCAATCACAATGAATGTTCTTTTATGATTTTTTCTTATGACTACATTAATTAATTTTCCAACTCAGTCGAACCTCTTCTTTGTCGTGTGGCTAGGATTGGCGGCGATCCAATCATTTACTTTGATTTTAATGTCAAATAGCATTTCCATTTGCGTGTGACTCTTTTAGCCATCTGGATATAGCGCAATTCTCCGTACATGTCATAAACACCACTTCGTTGCACGTCACTTACAATATTAGGTGCATTGTGCTGCCACCTACTGCCAGGTACTCCATACCAGCGACCTCAATAGTCATTAGACACCATGAGAGAGCAGAATGGAGCGCTCCGCGGAACTCACGGACTTCGAACGTGATCAGGTGAGTGGGAGTCACTTGTGTCATACGTCTGTAAGCGATATTTCCACGATCCTAAACATCCCTAGGTCCACTGTTTCTGATGTGACAGTGAAGTGGAAACGTGAAGGGACAGGTACAGCACAAAAGCGTACAGGCCGCCTCGTCAATTGACTGACAGAGACCGACAGTTGAAGAGGGACGCCGGCTTGTGTGGCCGTGCGGTTCTAGGCGCTTCAGTCTGGAACCGCGTTGCCGCTACGGTCGCAGGTTCGAATCCTGCCTCGGGCATGGATGTGTTTGATGTCCTTAGGTTAGTTAGGTTTAAATAGTTCTAAGTTCTAGGGGACTGATGACCACAGATGTTAAGTCCCATAGTGCTCAAAGCCATTTGAACCATTTTCAAGAGGCTCGTAATGTGTAATAAGCAGACATGTACCCAGACCATTAAACAGGAATTCCAGACTGCGTCAGGATCTACTGTAGGTACTATGAATGTTTGGTGGGAGGTGAGAAAACTCTTCATGGTCGAGCGGCTACTCATGAGTCATACGTCACGCCGGTAAGTGCCAAACGACAACTCGATTGGTGTAAGGAGCGTAAACATTGGACGACTGAACAGTGGAAAAACGTTGTGTGGAGTGACGAATCACGGTACACAATGTGCCGATCCGAAGGGAGGGTGTGGGTATGCCTAACGCCCGCTGAACATCATCTACCAGCATATGTAGTGCCAACAGTAAAATTCGGAATCAGTGATGTTATGGTGTGGTCGTGTTTTCCATGGAAGGGGCTTGCATTCCTTGTTGTTTTGCGTGGCACTATCACAGCACAGGCCTACACATGTTTTAAGCACCTTCTTGCTTCCCACTGTTGAAGAGCAATTGGGGGATGGTGGTTGCACCTTTCAACACGATCGAACACCTGTTCGTAATGCACGGCCTGTGGCGGAGTGGTTAGACAACAATAACATCCCTGTAATGGACTGGCCTGCACAGTTCCCTGACCTGAATCCTACAGAACACCTCTGGGATCTTTTGAAATGCCGACCTGGTGCCAGGCCTCACCGGCCGACGTCGATACCTCCCCTCAGTGCAGCACTCCGTGAAGAATGGAATGCCATTCCCCAAGAAACATTCCAGCACCTAATTGAACGTATGCCTGCTACAG
The DNA here is from genome assembly GCF_023897955.1 of Schistocerca gregaria. NCBI lineage: Eukaryota > Metazoa > Arthropoda > Insecta > Orthoptera > Acrididae > Schistocerca > Schistocerca gregaria. The sequence continues at coordinate 195,863,396 of NC_064920.1, forward strand.
TGGAAGCTGTCATTACGGCTATGGGTGGACCAACACCACACTGAATTCCAGCATCCACGAACTTGTAAGTCATTTTCAGCCAGGTGTCCGGATACTTTTGATCACATGATGTCTTTCTGGCTCGGAGAGCTGATGTCTGCTGTTGGCGGTGCGGGGAGACGCTCTTCCACAACTTGCTCTTTCTGTCAAGTGCGGTCGAAACTCGCTTTTCTACAAAACTGTCGCATGTCGAAACTTAAGTTACAGAATACTCATACATTTATACTCATTCTTTACGTATTTAAAATTTGCCAATCGCTAGGTTAATTTGTTGACGCGAATCGAAGTCCGTGACAGCGCCCCCAAAACTTTTGTCCCGTCACATGCGGATACTAACTATTGCTTCATAAGTATTTATTCGGTACTGAAATTTTTCGTAAATAAGATATCTCGTTTTCTAAACAATGGCCCAGTTCGTATGGAGTCAATATTTCAAGCAAGAATCATCTTAATAAAGACCTGAAGTCACTTAATTTGGTTCGCAAAGGTGTCTCTTATTCAGGAACACACATTTTACTAACTTACCAGCAGCAGTATAAAGTCTTACTACCAACAAAGTCCAGTTTAAGAGATGGCTAAATCCAGCATCTTCTATTTGATTGACAAATTGCTTAGCGTATATTATTGATAATATAAAATAACGTGTGTATTATGTAAAGTTTGACTTCTAAACATCTTCGGCGTAGTAGTGTGATCAACGTAAATAAGTGTTATAAAACGATATAAAAAGTTAGTCCCGCATACTTTGACTCCCTAACAAAACTGACGAGTGGACGACGGCCACAACGTGATTGAAATGCAAAATGCAGACAATTTTTGCTGGAAAAATCATCGTGGCTGACGGCATTTGATGTTATCAATCAATGCGAATTTAGCACAGAACAATGCAGTGCAGAAATTTAAATGAAGGATCAACGGATCGACGGCATAACCAACAAGCCGCTGTGACGCGAGAGTTGAATATTATCTGACAACTCTTCCGACAGTTTCGCCTTTTTGTATGAAAATTCTATCCGTTGTAATCAAGTTTTATTAATCCAGTCATGAATTCTGTGCACTGACGGGGTATGTACGGCAATGTTGGTGATGTCCCTGGTAGTTATGTGCTCAGTCTCTCTCGTAGGCCATCGGGAAATTCGGTCTGCTAGCACATCGATGCTCTTCGTTTTTTGACACTGATAGTTTTTCGTCTGATTTTTAGATGTTCTGCAGAACTATGCGTTTATCACATACTTTTATGCATACCACTGTATTCTGTTCCTTTTTGTACTTCAGCTATGTGTTGTTTGTGTTTTGTAGTGTTGCCAACATAACCTTTCCGCTACTTTGTCTTTGACCTACAACAAGGAGGTTTACCCATGAGTTCACCTGTGTCAGGAACAATAGCCAACATTTTCACGAATCACTTAGAAAAAGTTGAAGACATCCTAACAAAGAAAAGCTGCAACGTCATCTACTGGTACAGATACGTGGATGGCATAATGTGCATGGCAGATGAACCTTAAAACAGAATACAGCTAGTACACAAAGAGATAAATACTGTACACAAAAACATAAAGTTCACAATAGAAGAAGAACAAAACACATTCAATTTATAGACATAACCATAAGAAAAGATAATAATAAACACACATTTGACATATACAGAAAACCCACAACAAGTGACATTATCTTAAATACAACTTCAAACCACCCACAGAACCACGAACAAGGAGCAATCAGATACATTTTAAACAGGCTGAACAGGATCCCCCTAAGCAGTTCTAATTACCAGAAAGAGTTAGCCATTATAAAACAAATAGCATTGAAAAAAGGACACAATGGTAGATAAACTAAACAAAAAATGAAGAGACAAATAATGAAAAAACTAACCAAACCACATAACTTGCACTACACCAAAAGAAATGTCATACAGTGACCTACTACAACAAATTCACTCATAAAGCAGGAAATACATTCAAAAAACAAACCATAAACATTGCTTACAAAACAAACAATTCCATACAAAATCACATCCCAAAACCAAAATCAAAACCAGACAGATACCAACAGTGTGGTATCTATCAGCTCAGTTGCAGAGATTGTGAGAAGATATACAATGGAATGACTGGCAGGACATTTGACACAAGATATAAAGAACATATCAGAGCATTCAAATATGGTACAAATCATTCAACATTTGCGAATCATCTAAAATAAGAACACCATAAACCAAGCAACATTGAAAACGATATGAATATCATAAAAATCAGTAAAGACAGACACCTCCTCCCTATCTAAGAAAATTTACACATACAAAAACATTAACACAAAATAAAAAGTTGCTCAATAACCAGAAAAATATTGGAAACCAGTCTCTATATAGAAAAAATGATGATTCTTCACACCCTTCGCCTCTACCACAACTCCCCCTCCCCCCCCCCCCCCCAGTTTCATTTCACGTCTCTCTCCTCACCTTCTCCTCTAACTCACACTCCATCACTATGCTATATCCTTATGTCCACTCGTCATAGTTTCACCCTCGCCTAAGAAAAAACTGTACATCGCTATTGGTTCTCTACTCTTACACAGTACATAAATACACAGAAACATAATTGAATAGAATTACACACATATAACAACATAAAGTAAAAAGAAAAATATTGTACGTCAAAGACAAAGTAGCGGAAAGGTTATATTGGCAACACTACTAAACACAAACAACGACATATACTTGAAGTATAGAAAGAAACAGAATTAAGTGGTGTGCGTGAAATTGTAGTGTGAGAAAAGCGTAGTGCCGCAGAACATCTAAAACTTGGACGAAAAATTATCAATGTCAAAAATAGAAAAACATCGATGTGCTAGCAGACAGCATTTCGAGATGTAAGCGAGACATCAGCCGAAAAATCACCGTAAGTACAAATCAATCTTTTATTAACGAACTGTTTTTCGATCTAAAAAACAAATAAAAATGTAAATAACTTAATTACAGACCACTGATGATGCTTTACCTCAATAAAGCAAAACGCGTCTGGTGAAAAAATCACGCATTTTTGTAGTTGCAACGTCAGACCAAAAAATACCTTCAAGAATTATAAAGCAACTACGAGCACTATGGCCACACAAATGAAGAACTGCACATAGTGTTGATTTTTTGCCATGAATTTCTGCTTTGAAACTTTTTTCTGTGAGGTATGATTGTGTGAGATATGCGAACCACTCACAGAATCCAGCGGCTTTCAGTTGGTGCAAGAGCCAATATCCTGGCAGTGACTTTCTCTATATCCAGCCGGCCTGTGTGGTCGAGCGATTCTAGGCGCTTCAGTCTGGAACCGCGCGACCCCTACGGTCGCAGGTTCGAATCCTGCCTCGGTCATGGATGTGTGTGGTGTCCTTAGGTTAGTTAGTTTGAAGTAGTTCTAAGTTCTAGGGGATTGATGACCTCAGATGTTAAGACCCATAGTGCTCAGAGCCATTTCAACAATTTTCTATAACCAGGAAAACTGCCCCTGTTACTTTGTTGATGGTATAAAAGTGTTTCAGGTGTTCACTATATGAATAAGTAGTGTTCTTGGTGGGTGATCAGAATTTTTCCCGCATCTTCTATACAGGTGGGCCTGTCATTCTGTCTGTAGTTCCCCCTTTGCTGAACATCAGCAAATTCTCGACCTTCCAAAAGGCAGGGAAGTTTTGGTGTCGGAAGATATGATTTGTGATGTCTGTGAAGCATGTCTCCAGGCTGTGGACGAACCCATAAAGTGTTCTTCGGCCACGTGCGTGCTGATGTGTGACTGTTAGGAGATGAGAACACTACCGGTGTTGCTGTTGCAGGGGAGGCACCGAATGGCAGACGGCAACAGTTACGATACAGCCATTAGGAGATACGTCTTGGTGGTGGTAAGATCTTACCCCTACAACTGCCCCGTTTTTTCACAGTGAAAGGCATTAATGAATGGTTAATTGACATCATAGTCAGATGTAAAAATATGAAAAAAAAGCTTGCTCCCTTTCATTTTCCACTGAGAGGAGAAGTAGAACATACAGAGCTATTCTTATATACCTCCAAGGTTTCAGGAGACAACTATGCAAAAACCATAAGACATACGGAAAACAGGCACTCATCAGTGGGTACAGCATCTCCCCAAGCTTTAAACGTATCAGGTGCTTAATACGAGCACCGCTTCCGAGTTGGTAAACGTCAATATATGCGAGCAGATCATTGGTAAGAATTGTCCACGAGGGCACAACAGTAGCCCACTTTTAACGTTCATTGGGTTGCCTGTCAGCAGGCGCGAACCAGTTCTATCGAGCAGTAGGTTACCAATGATACTGGAGGACAGCACAAACTACAGCTGCAGTCTGCAATTTCAAGACTTGCGAAAACCATTAGCAGGCCATCCTTACCGGTGGGACACTGATATATAACAATAATTCAGAGAAAATTCACATTGATTCTCCGATAACCTGTCATATAATACACACATGGAAAAGATAGTGAGAGGCAGCAGACTTTGAAGTCAGAGCAGCCACAGCCTGGATACGTCGTTCTGGTAAAGATAGGGCAGCTTTAGCTGTAAGTCCTTTATTTATAGCAACGAGAGGAGGTCCTTCACGTCATTTGCATGCTATGCCTTAAAACAGTTTTATTCTGAATACTTCTGGGAGGATAAATTACAATTTCAGACTGAATAACTAGGTCTTTAACAATAAGTTTTTTTAAACTTCCTGGCAGATTAAAACTGTGTGCCGGACCGAGACTCGAGATCGGGACCTTTGCCTTTCGCGGGCAAGTGCTCTACGAAGGAGCACGAGACCCTCTGTGAAGTTTGTGAGGCAGGAGACGAGGTACTGGCGGAATTAAAGCTGTGACTACGGGGCGTGAGTCGTTCTTGGGTCGCTCAATTGGTAGACCACTTGCCCGCGAAAGGCAAAGGTCCCGAGTTCGAGTCTCGGTCCGGCACCCAGTTTTAATCTGCCAGGAAGTTTTATATCAGCGCACACTCCGCTGTAGAGTGAAAATTTCATTCAATATGTTTTTTAACCTCTTTTAGGCAGCTGGGTGACAGTTAGCCGATCAACTTTTACATTATTACATCCGGGTCATCACTGTTTTTCAACCTTTTTGAATACGCGACCCTTTTTCAAGTAAGAATATTCTGGTGACCCACAGAACCATGTAAAAGTATCTCAGCGATTTCAAAGGCAACGTATTTATTTTTCCTTATATTGGTACTATACTGATCGAGAAATCAAGTGCAAAGTGAAAAGAGGTCGCAGTGCCCTGCGGGCAGAGATATAACTATATTCTTTCACGCGGTAGAGGAGTGGGGGAGAGAAGGGGTCAGCGCGGGCGTAGTCGCGGGTTTTCGGTCACTACAATCAGTTTGTCCCAGTACGCGAACAAGTACGGACTTGATTATTGTCTTCGCGCTTCGCCCTGAGCGAGCATAAAATGGACAAGTTTTTTTTTTTTTTTTTTTTTTTTCAACCGTGTTCTCCTGCGACCGCGATCCCCTGAGCAAGCTTTTGCGATGCCTCAGGAGATCGCGAAACAAAAACACTGCCGTAGACAATCTTATGTGGTCTGTGCTGTGATCACTTTTGTATCCCTCCTGGTAGGCGGTGCGTGGGTTTGCTCCTGTATACTGAAGGGTAGGCCGAATGTAGGAAGCGAGTAGGAGCAGGTGAGGCAAAAATCTCTCGATACTGCTCTTGGAAATTGTTTTACTGCACATCACAGCAATAGTAACTTTTAATACATAACGTGAATACCTAACTTGACACTGAGATGGGCACATAGGTGCGAAGCTGCACAGGCTTCAACGCTAACAGCTACTAGAAGTTACAAAGGCAAAATCTGTAGTGGTTCGCCCGGTATGAACTAGAAACAGTGCTGCTTAGTCGTCTACTCGGAGTCAAATGGACTGAAACTGCAGCGGCGCTCGTAGAGCTGAACAGCGCCGGCTAGAGAGCGCTGTCGTCAGTCTAGGTGTCGTAATGCCAACCTACGAACTTGCACCTACGCCGTCGCATCGTAGCTATCGATACCACAATCACCATTACGACATATAGGGAAACGACTAGCTCACCAGATACCGTTACTCATGGTGAGTGGAATTTGTTAGTATTTCACCTACCTGGATGTCCCTTATTAGTAATTTCTCCTTATTAGTTTCCGCATTTTCTACGTCTCATAGAAGCGTTCTAAGTGATTTTATTTTCACGTCGGCTGCTTAGCAAAAACTTGCTAATTATTAACGCCAGGTCATCCTATGCTTTTTTTTATCTGAACATGACTTGATTTTTTTATATGTTAATTCCGTGTATACTAATTTCATTTTAACTATGTTTTCTTACTACCTTACGTGAGTCTTAGTCTGCCATTTTGTACGAATTACATCTGATGATGCTGCTAAAATGTTCGAGTATAATGACTTTTCTGGAGACTATAAATCTACTCTGTAGGAATCAGCATGGGTTTCGGAAAAGACGATCGTGTGAAACCCAGCTCGAGCTATTCGTCCACGAGACTCGGAGGGCCATAGACACGGGTTCCCAGGTAGATGCAGTGTTTCTTGACTTCCGCAAGGCGATCAATACAGTTCCCCACAGTCGTTTAATGAACAAAGTAAGACCATATAGACTATCGGACCAATTGTTTAACTGGGTTGAAGAGTCCCTAGATAACAGAACGCAGCATGTCATTCTCAATGGAGAGAAGTCTTCAGAAGGAAGAGTGATTTCAGGTGTGCCTCAGAGGAGTGTTGTAGGACCGTTGCTATTCACAATATACATAAATGACCTTGTGGATAACATCTGAAGTTCACTGAGGCTTTTTGCGGATGATGCTGTAGTATATCGAGAGGTTGTAACAATGGAAAATTGTACTGAAATGCAGGAGGATCTGCAACGAATTGACGCATGGTGCAGGGAATGGCAATTGAATCTAAATGTAGACAAGTGTAGTGTGCTGCGAATACATAGAAAGAAAGATCCTATACCATTTAGCTACAATATAGCAGGTCAGCAACTTGAAGCAGTTAATACCATAAGTTATCTGGGAGTAGGCATTTGGAGCGATTTAAAATGGAATGGCGATATAAAGTTGATCGTTGGTAAAGGAGATGCCAGACTGAGATTCATTGGAGGAATCCTAAGGAAATGCAATCTGAAAACAAGGGAAGTAGGTTACAGTACACTTGTTCGCCCACTGCTTGAATATTGCTCACCAGTGTGGGATCCGTACCAGATAGGGTTGATAGAAGAGATAGAGAAGATCCAACGGAGGGCAGCGCGCTCCGTTACAGGATCATTTATTAATCACAGAAGCGTTACGGAGATGATAAATAAGCTCCAGTGGAAGACTCTGCAGGAGAGATGCTCAGTAGCTCGGTACGGTCTTTTGTTGAAGTTTCGAGAACATACCTTCTCCGAGGAGTCAAGCTGTGTTGCTCCCTCCTACGTATATCTCGCGAAGAGACCATGAGGATAAAATCAGAGATATTAGAGCCCACACAGCGACATACCGACAATCTTTCTTTCCACGAACAATACGAGACTGGAATAGAAGGGAGAACCGATAGAGGTACTCAAAGTACCCTCCACCACACACCGTCAGGTGGCTTGTGGAGTGTGGATGTAGATGTAGAATGTAGCAATAACGGTAGCGCCTATCAACAAAGGCCTTACATTTAAAGGGATCGTATCTTTTCAAAATGATAGTGAATGTATTGAGTCGTCACATCCCCTTCATCCGTGAAGCTTACACGACACCGCCTAAGGGAAAAAACGTTTCGTTTCACATTGTCAGTAGCCTTGCACAAATCCACAAACGCTTTCCTTTTTTTTTCGTAAATGTGCTCTGTACATTAAGGTGACATTAGAATGGATCTCCAGACGACGGCACCACAGTGAATGAGGGCCACCCGCTGGGGGCAGACAAGGGAGGCACAACGAACCGAGCCTCGTGTTCCACCCTGCCGAGCTCTCTCACCCCGGCCACGCCGGCCACGTGGGCTCTGCGCAGTATCCCGCGCCAATGACCCGTCTCTGCTCACCAGGCGTCGCTTGCTAACCAGAGGCTTCATTCCTATTCCCAGCGACGGCTCAAAATAAAACTCCACTTACACTGTCACGTAGAAGCAAATAACAACGTTTGTGCAGGTAATATTACGGTATATTGATAATTTTTACTTATAGACCGTCTGACAGCAACTGAATAAAACACAGTTTTAGTGCCATACGCGTTTCGCCTTTATTTTCTGCAATCAACAGTGGCTTGGAATATGTACATATGTTAGCTATTTTATTAACATTTTTGTCATTGTGCCTATAGGTTATAATCAGTTCTGGTGGTTGGTACTTCCTATTAGGTTGTAATGTTTTAAACTGTACTTACAGGTTGCGTGGACAATTTCTTACATATTACGCTCCTGTTGCATTTTTGATGTTGTTCTTCTTCTTATGAACGCCAATTTGCGGTTTTTTCCACATTCCACAGAACTATGCACTGAACGCTTGTTGTAATGCAATGTTTTGCTTTCTGTTGCCGACTGTCAAATGTTTTTGCCAAAGATCGAATGTTATTGCCAAACTTATGAGTGTAACTATTGAAGTATCTGTGGTCTGTTCGTGTGTGCATTTGTGTGTGTGTGTGTGTGTGTGTGTGTGTGTGTCTCCAGATGGTGCGAGGAAGAGTTTTTTTATGTTATCATTTCCTTTATTAAGTGTAGTAGGGAGCCTGTGCTGATGCGTGTTTGTTCATTTATCACATGTTTGTTTTCTGCTATGGCTTTCCGGATGTGGAAGTTTTCTTGCGTTTGTATAAGATGTTTGTCATGGTTGCTTATTCTCATTATTTTCATTTCTTGTTCCATGTTTATAGGATGATGGTTGTAGTGTTTTAAATGCTCTGCAAATGTGGAATTGTTTGTTTCATACTTCCAGCATCTGATATGTTCTTTGTACCTCGTTTCAAAATTCCTGCATGTCATGCCTATGTTCGTCGTCGGCTGTCCAAGCCTATCCGTGCATTTGTCTCCGTGCATCACTGCTAGAAGTAGATTGCTGACACCCCACGTACAAATCAGTGGCAATCCGATTCGCAGCAGACTATTCATCGCCCTGCATGGCCCCATAGAGGTGACAGATGTCTGTTTGTCAAAGGCATGTGCTTAGCATTCACGATGGTTTACCCATGTGGGAACACTATCTCTGCTATACTGAAGATCCATTTTGAACCTGCTGAGCTTGGGAATGCGAAGAATGTTTGTGTAATTTTCGAGCCGCTATGCTCATGCACCTTGCATCAGTTATTTTTCCATGTAATAAAATCAGTTACTCACTTCATGTTGTCTGGTCACCTGACTATCTGATCGCTCAGCTGTTGTGTGTACACATGCACCATATGCCCCATCCAGATACGTCACTGGGGAATCTGACACCTGTTTAACCAGGACCTTTGGCCATTTATTTTATATTTCGAAGGTACATATATAGGCTGCCCTGAATGACAGGTGCATTATGAGGGAACAGTATCAAGCCTGCGAAATCAACATGCTTTTGCTGAGCAGCCTACATGTCAGGGGCAAGAAACGGTTTTCTGGGGAGTGATATGTAGGCTTTTCTGCTTGACAAGCATATTGTGTTGATGTAGTATTGGCCTGCTTTATTGATCTACTTTGCAAGATAGCCTGTACATCAGTGGCAAGTGGCCAAAAACTGGTTTTTCAAGCCCCCAATATGTTGCCTGCTCTGTGTGACAGGCATTTTGTTGCAGTAGTATTGTCTTTTTTTATGGAACTGTATTTCAGGAACTATACATGCTAAGGAGCATGGCTGGGGCCAGGTTTAAATGGATGTAGGAGGGGATGGACAGAGTGAGAGGGAGGGGGAAATGAACAGAGAGAGGGGAGAAGGGGGAGATCCATGAGGCAGTAGGATGGTGTAGACAGGTAATGGGCAGGTGGGAAAGAAAGAGGAAGGAAAAAACAAAAAGAGTTAGGAGGAGGAGGATACAGTCAGACGATGGAGGGAGGAAGAAGTGGTCACAAGGAGGGGAGGAGGAGCGGATGAAGAAACAGAGGGAGTGGGTGGGATGAGGTAGACAGATGAGTGGGAAGACACAGTGCACAGACAGAAGTAAGAAGAGGTGCACACAGAGAAGTGGAGACGGAGGAGGTGAATATATGGGGTAAAACACCTAAAACGTGAGCTTCAGATATTCCAGAAATGTAAAATGCTATTGATGTGCGGTTTTCACAGAATGGATTGGTAGTCAGGAGTTTGTATTGCTAGCCAATCAACAGATTGTAACAGTACTTAAAAAGTGTATTCTCTGTGCAAACACGCACTTTTTTTAAATGAAACAATGGCTATTGACATTAAAAAACTAAGAGTAGGCTAAATAGAATGTCAGTGGTGAGAGTCACAGGATTCTAGTGCGAGTCGTTTCAAGATATGGTATTCTGAAAAGTTTCCGCATCGACTCTTGTACATTACCTGTGGTAGCACACACTAAATGACACTCAAGCGCATACATTATTTACGCGCATTCTGACGAGTGAGGCTGTTATGAAAGGATTGTTGCACACAAGCTTCCACTTCAGCGAAGATGTTCAAGCAGGCTGCAATCATACGTCATTTCATATCATCAGCTGTACTTTTCATTCACTTCTAGACAGCATCTTTAAGCTTTCCCCAGAGTAAAAAGTCTACAGGCGTCATATCTGGGGAATTTGTCACCCAAATGTACCAGGTCATCTGCGTCCAATCCGCCGATTTCAAAATAGTGAAAACAGGCTGTAGTAGTTTGTGCACTGTCGACTGGACAGCTATGAAGTTGGTACCACAGACTCCTCCTAGTTCGCAGACGAACTCTTCCAGCATCCATGGAAGATGGCTTGTTAGGAGGCTGAAACACGTGTAAGCATTCAGTGTTTCGTCTATGAACAATGGAGAACAATGGGCCTATGCGCTTATGGTTCACTACTCCACAACGCACGTTCCTAACGAAGCCAACGGGGATTGTCAACAGACCAATAGTGCATGTTTCAGCTGTTTGTTCAAAAAATGTTCAAATGGCTCTGAGTGTGGTGTCACCGCCAGACAGCACAGTTGCTAGGTGGTAGCCTTTAAATCGGCCGCGGTCCATTAGTACACGTCGGACCCGCGTGTCGCCACTATCAGTGATTGCAGACCGAGCGCCGCCACACGGCAGGCCTAGAGAGACTTCCTAGCACTCGCCCCAGTTGTACAGCCGACTTTGCTAGCGATGGTTCACTGAAATCTACGCTCTTATTTGCCGAGACGATAGTTAGCATAGCCTTCAGCTACGTCATTTTCTACGACCTAGCAAGGCGCCAGTATCCGTACTATTGATATTGTGAATTATGTACCATATACAGCGACGTTCGTCATTAATGGATTAAAGTTAAGTATTCCACCAGCTACGTCCGTTGTTCTCAATTCTAATTCCCTTGTCATGTTCCAGACCTTACGCCAGCCTGCGTGAGCTAAAACGCGTGCATTTCGGCCTCCTTTAGTAACCCTGTGTTGGCTCTCCTGCTAACCACACCACTGAGCACTATGGGACTTAACTTCTAAAGTCATCACTCCCCGAGAACTTAGAACTACTTAAACCTAACTAACCTAAGGACATCACAAACATCCATGCCCGAGGCAAGACTCGAACCTGCGACCGTAGCGGCCGCGCGGTTCCAGACTGTAGCGCCTAAAACCGCTCGGCCACTCTGGCCGTTCAGCTGTTTACATGACCATGATTTGTAAATGTGGCTTCATCAACAAACAAGATATATACACCTCTGTATATCCTGTGTTAATGTCCATGTACAGAAGTTAACACGATTCTCATAATCGCTTCTTTGTAGCTCTTGATGTAAAGAAATGTGATGGGGATGGAATCTATGTCGATGGATAATACGTATGACACTTGCCAGATTCATGTCACTCATGTCAGGTGATAGAACAGAGCTAACACGCGGATCAACTGCAGCAGCAGCAGCAGCAGCAGCAAGAACATTAATTTCACCCTCTTCTGTTGTCACTTATTTCCTTCTGTTACGTTGTCTATCACTTTCGTGCAACTGATTGAAGAGGTTCGCCGGCCGATGTGGCCGAGCGGTTCTAGGCGCTACAGTCTGGAACCGCGCGAACGCTACGGTCGCAGGTTCGAATCCTGCCTCGAGCATGGACGTGTGTGATGTCTTTAGGTTAGTTAGGTTTAAGTAGTTCTAAGTTCTAGGGGACTGATGACCACAGCAGTTAAGTCCCATAGTTCTCACAGCCATTTGAACTATTTTTGAAGAGGTTCATAAATAACTGCCGAGATGGTTGGCGTCAATTGACATATCTTTCGCATATACGTAAGAACGAAGTGCATTGTTCCTATACTCTGCTTATACCAGGAGCATCTGGGCTTTTTCTGCACTACTTAGATTATTCACCCTGGATGTGTTGAACCCATACGCGGACGAATCTGCAAGGAAAAGGATAGTTATAGAATAAAAACTGTTAACAAATCTACTGTAATATTAATTTAACATAAAAACTCGACTGCATAGATACAGTGTTTTTAGTTTTCCCTCCAGTAGTTAGAATAAATAAATTATTGGGTGCACCTGTTCTTGGCCAAGGAATATAACTTTGCCCGTGGCAGAAACACTACTTTCACAAATGTTCGTCACTTCCGATTTTATTTACCTCATCCTCTTTCCAGAGGCAACCTAACCTCACATCTAGCGGTGAACGGTCTGCGGTCATCAATCTGCAAGCCGACATCCGGAAATTGGTATTTGAGAGCAAAGTCAGTGGTTTTCGATTAATTTTTACATGCCACTGCCTGTACACCCCTACACACACGACAGGGATCAGGCTAGCGGCGCCGAGATCTGTGGTTTCGACACTCATCCGTCTTTTTCGATTTTTTACGTGATATCCCCTTCATATATGCACACCATCCGTGGGTGTCATACGCATGTCATTTTTTCCTAGGTGTTAAACCCCGTGCGTACTAAGTTTAGTTGAAATATCTCTTGAATTTGCGTAGTTATGCTTGCATGTCGCCACTTTCCCACCCATATCCCTCCCAGTTTGAGGTTACAGTGGCAATAAACCCCATGATGGTTGTCAACTGTCCCCTGGGTTTAAGGCCTATGTGCTCATGCTCAGACACATAAACAGAAACACAAATACACAACACAATTCTTTGCACAATCTGCAGTCTCAAGGCTGTTATCCAAAGTCTGATATCCGTTTTGAAACACTGTAACCTGTTTCGCTTCCTCTTCATCCTCTTCCCTTCCTTTTCGGTCCGTGTCCGTCGTAAGTTCTGATAATGTGTTGCAGTTATTACAGCGCAATATCCATGTTATTATAGAAATTGGTGCCATACGCAAACCCGACGCCAGAACTTTTCATAGAAAAGTACATTATTCTACATTATTAGACGTAAGATGCCCTAGTCTGGTGTAATTTGGTCAGGATAAATAAATATAAGTTTATCTAAAATACTTAACACTCGATATAGACCTAATGTCTGTAATGTGAAACAATATTTAATTTATATACATAGTATTATTATTTTATATTTTATTTAGTCATAAGTTATATAGTACACACGACTGTACAGGATAGTCCAAAGAGATTAACTTTCCTTTGATTTTATTATTTATTGCTGTTATTAGTTTATTCTTACTTTATTTTTTTATTTTAATACAAAAACAAACACTGTGTACCCAAGTCCAAAGGAAGCTAGAAGTGCATGTACCAAGTCTATTCACCACACATGCCATAACTCGTTCACACATTTCCGTAGATATAGTGCGACGACTTGTGCTACGCGTTCTTCAAGGTCGTTAATTCCGTAGGCCTTGTAGCATACTAGCGTTCTTTCACTATACCCTACAGTCAGAAATCACAGTGTTTGCCACGCCAAAGGTCCACCTTTTCCAATCCAGCCTCTACCAAATGTTTCATGCAGGAAATGTCGAACTTTTAAGGAATAATGTGGTGGTGCACCGTCTTGCTGGAAGTAATCTAATAATTCAATACGGAGGGGAAGATTATTAAAATCAAAATTCTGCAACGTAAGTGGATAAGAATTTTCCGTCACACTGTGATCATTAATATATTATAGAGCACGTACTCCAAACTCTTCACTAAACGTTAACTTTGTGAGAGGATCGAGTTTTCTCTCTTAATTCATGCGGATTGTTTGTAATCCAAATGCTACAATTTTTCTTATTCATGAAATGAAGCTTCATTCGGTATAAGGGTCTATGTGCGTCATTTCTAATAACATTTCTGCCGCTCGTACACGAACAATTTTATCGGTGTCAGATAGGGCTTGTACCACCTGCATGTGGTGCAGTATTATTACCAGATCGTGGTGGAGAATTCTTAAGACACTTACCCGCGCGAGTCCGGTTTCCAATGCTAATTTCGTGCTTGACTTTCCTAATCATTGCGGCTTGAACATTTATGATGTTATCTTCCTTTCGAATACTTCTTCGACGTCCGTTGTTTCCTTTACAGCCGCTGGGCACAGTCCACGGATAACTAAACGGCTTGAAGAATCCTTACGAAATCATTTCTGACATCTTTTTGTTCCTATTGCCGATGAAACAAACACTCATATCAAAGCTGCTACCTTCCTTCGCTCTTCCAGGCTAAGTCGAGTGGCCATCTCTAGTCTGCCACAAAAGAAAATTTAAAATAGTTCAAATGGCTCTGAGCACTATAGAACTTAACTTCTGAGGTCATCAGTCCCCTAGAACTTAGTACTTAAACCTAACTAACCTAAGGACACATCACACATCCATGCCCGAGGCCGGATTCGAACCTGCGACCGTAGCGGTCACGCGGTTTCAGACTGTAGCGCCTAGAACCGCTCGGTCACACCGGCCGGCGACCCTCTTCAACTGTCGGTCTCTGTCAGTCAATTGACGAGGCGGCCTGTACGCTTTTGTGCTGTACGGGTCCCTTCACGTTTCCACTTCACTGTCACATCAGAAACAGTGGACCTAGGGATGTTTAGGATCGTGGAAATATCGCTTACAGACGTATGACACAAGTGACTCCCACTCACCTGATCACGTTCGAAGTCCATGTCTCTTTGGACATCCCAGAACGGTGAACTATGTAATCAGATGCTAAACGATAATGACAAATAATGTGGCACACCATGCGTTCACTGCACCCGAGTTACAGTAGCTGCGGGCAATTTCCCCACCTCATCGAAGCCTGTCATTGGCTTGATGCTTACAAAAAAATAAGTGAAACACAAATAAAAGATTCCAATAAATCGTGAGGTTTTTTTTTATTTTTAACTGAATAGAGGCGGTGTCCTGCTTGCTTCAACGTTGCCACGGCGCTGTCGCTCTGAGACGTCCCCAGCGGCCTCGGTCGGCTGTTACGCGCACTTGCGCAAAATCCCGCCTTGACGGCCAACACCCGTGTCACGCCGTGACGCACAGCGGCCGTAAGCCGGCCCGCACGCGTCCTACCTCGTGCTCACTCCCCATTACGTTTTCCATCGGACTTCGTCAGCCTAGTGACAGGAAGGCTACTAGTCACTGAGCAAACGAACTAGTAAGGTTGTGCAATTAGCGCTATTCTTTAGAAGTAACTCCTCTACACGTGGTGTAAAGCTCGTTACGACGTCACCGAATCCTGAAATAGCCGTAAATGAATGGAACAAGTTCTTCATCACGAATAAATCGCTCTTTCGTTTGCACTATGATGCTTGTGAGGGCGGCAGACTCAGCCATTATAATCACAGCATCATTACTGAAAACGGCGTTATTAATGTCACTACCATTCCTGTGGAGGTATTATGTCAGATTGTTAGCACAATAGTTCAAATCTTAGCTGCTTATCTGTGAAACTATCTTAAGCGCCCCTTATAATGCCAATAATATTGTCCGATTTTTCCTGTAGTGCAATAATATTGATCGTCTACGGGTAATATTGAAAGGTTGTGCAATAATATTGACAACATCAAAACATTTTGAAATATTTTGCGTGATTGGAAATGTTGTGCCGTGTATGGGCAGTACTGACAATATCCTCGCTAGTCTATAGCGCGTCACAGATTAGGTATCAGTGTGGTCGCTGTTCTTTTTATTGAGGCGTCGAAATCAAAGTCTCAACAAGACGAAACAGAGTTACGGTATACATCAAAATTTATAAATAACAGCCGGTACTTTGTGATCTTAGAGCAGATGCGCACAAAAACAGAAATGTGACGAATGAATCGAATGTTGTTACACAGAAAATACTATGAAATAACAAGAAAGACAATGTTTTAAAACAATTAATTAATGCAAAAATCATGAATAAAAGTGTATACAGATATTAAGTGCGAATATAATTGTTAAGTGCACGTATTATTGCATGACACGATGCGTTTCCATTACTATGTCTTAAATACTTCGAGGTGAAACTGCACTTATAAATTTAGTCTTCGACAGAATTGCCCGTGGCGAGGTATATTATAGCATAATAAATATTACGTCTCTCATTGCAGTATTTCGTTTTTTGGTCTTGCGGTTATCGGCAACTGTAGAAACTTATCCCGGATGGTTGTTGGTGCAATTTTGTCGGACAGGATGATGTTCCTGCTTGTAAAATCTACTCCAGGCTTTTATACACGGTATCCACAGCAAAAAAATGAAATGTAATGGGTTTTGCTTCCCAATTTTCCAATTTGTATTAGCAGTTTTCTCTACCGGTCAAACAACATGATATAAACGAGAGAAGTTTTATTGGGTTGGTTTGGAGTGTATTTTGTTCTTCAGGAGAAAATGACGATGCAACATTGGCCAGTTTCATTACAAGCTCTTGAGAGATGACCACCTTACCATCAAGTATGAGGTACGGCTGTGGATAATCTGACCTTTTCACAGTTTTGTTGTTCTGGAAACGACTTCTTACGTCTGTTGTTTATTTTAAATACCTCGTCCATTTGGGCAGAAACGAAATCTACAACAGTATAACGAAGTGTCTGCTGCCAGGAAACGTCCTGAAACATCAGGAGGGGCAAAAACTGAGGCGAAAGACAACAATTTCGTATAGTAAGCAGGATCGTGTGGATGTGTGTGGCAGTAATTATGCAGACATGAAGACGTTTGCAGAGGATACTCTAGTATGGGAAGCTGCATCAAGTCAGTCTTCGGACAAAAGTCAATCACAACTAAATTGTCCGAAATGCCACATGATTAAGATTTTTTCATGTTCTGTACTATCATCAACATTTTTACGGAAATTGTTCTCATTTACTGATAATGCTTAACTTTTGTTTTATTCCAGCGTACCACGTAAATATATTTTGCGAATGATAGTGTGCTCACCTTCATTATTCTCAATATTGCACTACTTTCTTTAGACTTCTACTTTGCCACAAAGGGGGGTAGCGCACAGAACTTACCTTCGGGATGACGACTGTTCAAACCCGCGTGCGGCCACCCGACAACAGGTTTTCCGTGATCTCCCTAAATATCTTAAGATCAATGCCAGGATGGTTCCTACGAAAGTGCAAGGCTGCTTTCCTTCTTTATCCTTTCCTAATCTGAGCCTGTGCTCCGATTCTAACGACCTTTTGTCGACGGGACGATAAACACTAATCACCAAAATCATCCTACTGTGCCTAATACCCTAAAAATTTTAAATATTATTTTAATCGTTGTCAGTCTGCGCAAATTTTTGATCTGCCGCTGTGCACAGAAGTGCTTTAACTATTCCTGGAAGGATTAGAATGAGTCCCATGTACCGCTAATTTTCTCTGGTTAGGGTTTGTCATCTTCGTCTTCCCTCGTACATTGGATCACTCCCCTTTCATTTAGCACCTTCAGTTGCATTCGATTTTTTTTTTTTACTTTCAGCCCTTTCGCATGTTTCCCTGTGGGCCGCATTACACTTATTTTAAATACTTTGTTTGCTGTCCAGAAATTTTCCGTTTATGTTATTGTATGGTGAACGCCTCATGATTCAGATTTATCATGTTTTATAAGCCTTCCAACATTCACTTCAAGCAACTATTTTCACTCTCTGATCATGATTAATGTTTGGATACTACATTACCACATGAGTTATAAAACCGCAACATGTATTCGACTGTGAGAGATATTTTTCAGTCATCAGTAGTTCTCGAATGCCTCGATACTCACCCCTGTTTTTCTATGCATTTTCTTATTTTTTGCCTGTGCACATCTTTTGTCCCCAACGTCCTAAACACCTGTGCTACGTTTTATTCTAATCATTGTTTGTATATACATGTTTTGTCCTATACCGCCATGCACGCAGTTACCTACTTCCAGAACCTGTAGCTGTACTCCTCGGAAGTACGTTCCAGAAATCCCAAACTTCATTTATAAGGTAAGGGAGCCGCATTTCGGATAACGTTTGCAGTTTTATAAAATTTGGCAATAATAACGTTTCACAGAAAATGAAACTTTGTTGCCGCGTGGAGTGGCCCTGTGGTTAGAGGCGCTATGTCACTGATTTCAGTGCCCTCCCGCCGGAAGTTCGAGTCCTCCATCGTGTGTGTGTGTGTGTGTGTGTGTGTGTGTGTGTGTGTGTGTGTGTGTTGCTCTTAGCATAAGTTGGTTTAAGATAGTTGAAGTAGTGTGTAAGTCTATGGGTCTATGATCTCAGCAATTTGGTCCCTTAGGAATTCACACACATCTGAAGATATTTGAAAATTCGTTCTGGAATGAGGCTCTGAGTCCAAAATTTTTGTATTCTTAAAACATTATGAACTAATTTAATGGAATTAAAATGTTTCTTTTAACATTGGAGAAAGAGTTCCCAATTTCGGATAGCAGTGGCCCCTAGTTTCGAATCGATAATATTACTACAAACACATGGCTTTTTGGAATATAAAAAAAAAAAACTTTATAGAAAAGTATGAATTGACACTATACATTATTTAGAGAAGTATCCATAACATAAGTATGTTTCCCAACCATATTTTTCCGTTCCCATGCACGATTGCAGACGTTTTATGCGTCTAATCCACTTCTTCCGTGTTGGTCATTCTTGTAGGGCTTAGAGCAGAAGAGGCATTTTTCATTTTTACTATCCTGGACATCGGTAGTGACCAAGACTCGTTCTTATTCTTCATTCCGGACGACTGTAAAGACAGTTTGACTATTTCGTATCTTTTCTTTAAAATTATTTGTTTGGAACGTGTAGAGGAGATGCTCAGCTTCATTCTTCCTTCTTCAGACCTCCCCAATGCAGCTTTTTAGTTGCAATTCGTAAGGAGAAGTTGTAATCACAGCAGTTTTACCTCCTCTGCTGAAGTTTGAACTTCTGGGTGGAGCGGAGGGGGGCAGACTGATTTCGGGAAGAGAAACAAATTTGGAGTTCCCATTTGCTGAAGGATTAGCAAAGCATGCTGGAGCTTGTGATTCTGGCACGGGAATATGTGCCTGGACGGAAGATGCAGAGATTTCAACTGCACTGGTGGCTGAAGTAAGTTTTGTTTCTTGGGGGATGTTGTTGAGTCCAAGTATTCCAGACTTTACTGTTAATATGCCACTTTTTCTGAGTCGATTCAAAGCGACTTCCATTATTTCAGCTCTGATATGAGCTCTCCCCTTAAGCTCTCTTACTTGACACATGGTCAGGAGCCTGAAAAGATGTGCAGCTAACCAAGTTTCAATCTTCTTTGAGTAGTGAGCTTTGAGTGGTTTCATGAACGCGATGTCCAGCGGCTGGAGTCTGTGTCGTTAGTGGAGGGAGAGATACTATTAACGCACGATGCTGTCTAGCGGCCCTTATCCTTTCCACATTCCGGGGGTGAGAATAGTGACCGTCGAGTACAAGATGTCTGGATCCTCTATTGGTGACTGAACGAGCTCGGTGAAACGCCACAGCGATTCTGTGAATATTGGAACTTGAATCCTGACGGATTGCAGGCTGCGATCAATCAGTAGAAAGTATTATAAGCTAAATATGTTATTCACACATTTATACTAAACAAAAAACATTTTGGCAACCCTCTTAAAATAAAAAATTTCGATACCCTTTAATTTCAGAGACATAAATTAGTTCTTACTTACAGCATACGTCCCATAGTAATAGCTGTTTGTTATTAAAAATACTCAATGCTTTAAATAACACAAGGCATGCTTACTGATTTCGGATCTCCGAAAATAAGCCAGTAGCCGAAAATAGCAATGTTACAACTCTGCATTTAATACGGCCGATTCGAATGTGTAGGTTATGTGATCGTAATCTCACTTATATACATTAATATTAGAATATATACGTTGCTTAGACATATGAAATTAAATATCATTAAATCTTACCTTCCGTGTAAAAACTTGGCTCAGAAAAAGTCACAGAAAACTCGGAACTGAACAAAACATGCTAGACACTTCTAACTCCACTGGATCTCAAAGAACAATTGAATAATACCCAGAATGGTCTTCTGTTGCTTCTAGAAGCTAACTGAAATTATTTCCAGCAGAGAGAAGCAACTTATTATATGAGAAATCCCCCTTATCCGAAAGTGGGAAACTACCCGAAATACGTCTCACTTATTTTAGTATAAGACTTGGAGAAAGCTTTTGGCAATCGCGAGTGGAGAGCACTCTCTGTAATTCTGAAGGTAGCAGGAATAAAATACAGGGAGCAAGGGGTTACCTACAATTTGTACGGAAACCATATTGAAGTCACAAGAGTCGGAGACACGAACGGGAGGGACTGGTTCGGAAGACAGTGAGACGTAGTTGTAGCCTCCCCACAGTGTTATTGAGCCTGTACATTAAGTAAGGACTAAAGGAGACCAAGGGGAAATTTGGAGAGATAATCAATATTCAGGGAGAAGAAACAAAAATTTTGAGGCTTGCCGATGACTTTGTAATTTTGTCAGAGACAGTAAGGTACATGGGAGAGCAGTTGACAGGAATGGATACTGTCTAGAAAAGAGGTTACAAAATTAATACCAACAAAATTAAAACAAAGGTAAAGGAATGTAGTCGAATTACATTACTGGCCATTAAAATTGCTGCACCAAGAAGAAATGCAGATAATAAACGGGTATTCATTGGACGAATATATTATACTAGAACTGACATTTGATCAAATTTTCACGCAATTTGGGTGCATAGATCTTGAGAAATAAGTACCCAGAGCAACCACCTCTGGCCGTAATAACAGCCTTGATACGCCTGGGCATTGAGTCAAACAGAGCTTGCATGGCGTGTACAGGTACAGCTGTCCATGCAGCTTCAACAGGATACCACAGTTCATCGAGAGTAGTGACTGGAGTATTGTGAGGAGCCAGTTGCTCGGGTACCATTGACCAGACGTTTTCAGTTGGTGAGAGATCTGGAGAATGTGGTGGCCAGGGCAGCAGTCGAACATTTTCTGTATCGAGAAAGGCCTGTACAGGACCTGCAACATACGGTCGTGCATTATCCTGCTGAAATGTAGGGTTTCGAGGGGTCGAATGATGGGTAGAGCCACGGGTCCTAACACATTTGAAATGTAACGTCCACGGTCCAAAGTGCCGTCAATGCGAACAAGACGTGACCGAGACGTCTAACCAATGGCACCCCATACCATCACGCCGGGTGACACGCCAGTGTGGCCACGACGAATACACGCGATGTTGCCAAACACGAATGCGACCATGATGATGCTGTAAACAGAACCTGGATTCATCCGAAAAATGACGTTTTGCCATTCGTGCAACCAGGTTCGTCGTTGAGTACACCATCGCAGGCACACCTGTCTGCGATGCCGCGTCAAGGGTAACCGCAGCCATGGTCTCAGAGCTGATAGTCCATCCTGCCTCAAATGTCGTTAAACTTTTCGTGCAGACGGTTGTTGTCTTGCAAACGTCCCCATCTGTTGACTCAGTGATCGAGACGTGGCTGCACGAGCCGTTACAGCCGTGCGGATAAGATGCCTGTCATCTCGACTGCCAGTGATAAGAGGTCGTTGGGATCCAGCACGGCGTCCCGTATTACCCTCCTGAACCCATCGATTCCATATTCTGCTAACAGTCATTGGATCTCGACCAACGCGAGCAGCAGTGTCGCGATACGATAACCCGCAATCGCGTTAGGCTTCAATCCGACCTTATAAAAGTCGGAAACGTGATGGTACGCATTTCTCCTCCTTACACGAGTCATCACAACAACGTTTCACTAGGAAACGCCTGTCAACAGCTGTTTGTGTATGAGAAATCGGATGGTAAATTTCCTCATGTGAGCACGTTTTAGGTGTCGCCACCGGCGCCAACCTTGTGTGAATACTCTGAAAACCTAATCATTTGCATAGCACAACATCTTCTTCGTGTCGGTTAAATTTCGCGTCTGTAGGACCGTCATCTTCGTGATGTAGCAATATTAACAGCGAGTAGTGCCTAAGACCTGAAAAAAGCTTTCGACAATCTTGAGTGGGAAGCACTCTTTGCAATTCTGAAGGTAGCAGGAATAATATACGGAGAGCAAGGGGTTATCCCTAACTTGTACTCATGAACTGTGTGGCTGGTTCCGGCGGAGATTCGAGTCCTCACTCGGGCATGGGTGTGTGTGTTTGTCCTTAGGATAATTTAGGTTAAGTAGTGTGTAAGGTTAGGGACTGATGACCCTAGCAGTTAAGCCCCCATAAGATTTCACTCACATTTGAATTTGAACAACTTGTACGGAAACCATATTGCAGTTACATGAGTCGGAGATATGAAAGAAAAAGACTCGTTCGGAAGACAATGAGACGTGGTTGTAGCCTGCCCACAGTGTTATTCAGTGTGTACATTTAGCAAGGACTAAAGGAGACCAAGGAGAAATTTGGAGTGATAATTAATATTCAGGGAGAAGAAATAAAAGTGTTGAGGAATGCCGATGACTTTGTAATGTTGTCAGAGACAGTAAAGTACATGGAAGATCAGTTGACAGGAAAGTTTATAAAATTAATATCGACAAAATTGAAACAAAGGTAAGTATTGTAGTCGAATTAAATAAGGAAAAGCGGAAGGAAGTAAATTAGCAAATGAGACATCAGTGGCTGTAGATGAGTTGGACAGCTGTAGTCAAGATGATGTAGAATACAAAGTGGCTGTATCACGAAAAGCGTTTCTAAAAAGGAGTAATTTGCTAACGTACAGCATAAATTTAAGCACTATAAAGACTTTTCTTAAGATAGTTTTACTGAATATAACCATGTGCGAAAGTGAGTCATGGACGATAAATAGTTAAAGAGGGAGATCAAAGTTTGAGCATAGTAGGCAGGTTCCACTCGGTCTAGGCCGCTGCATCAAACCAGTTTTCGGATTGAAGGCCACAATAAAAACAATAACGTACAAATAATTTTTGACGTTTTTATGCAGCGAAGTTTGACACTCTTTCCTTATGCGCAGGCTTCGTTATGGTCCGTATTTCGTCAGCAAACAACAGCGTGTTTCAAAGACACTGAAGGAAAGCCGCTCCACTTACCTCGCAGTTTGAGTTTCCCTACAGACCACGTGCAGCCCTTATCGTCTTTGTAGTTTCTTTGCCATGTTACGCGGTTACCTCAGCGAGATAAGCCCTGTGGATAAGGGAGGCCCCCTGATCCTCAGAGCAAACACAGGGCGCGCTGCAGCGCCACATCCTCTGAAGGTCAAGCGGTTAAGCCGGCCGCAGCAGCCACACAGACTCTTGTAGTGGCTTCACAGTCACCCGTGTCGCGTAATGCAGTTCAGAGTTTGGGCAGTGAGTGCGTTTGTGAGAATAACGTCCCTGCAGTAATCATTTAACATCACATGGAGTAGCTCAAACAACTTACGCTGTCCACTATCAATGTAAGACTCAATAGATTGTTTCCTTTAATTTACGTCTATGGTCACAAAAATTTTTGTTAACAGATTACCGGTTTCGGTATGTAAGGACAATCATCAGGTCTGCAGCAAAAAATGGGAAAAACATAAATACACTCGCAGATTGGCTACAGCTTAAAAACACTAACTAGTTCATATTGAAAAGTACTACTGTCAAATTCTGCAGTTGTCGGCGTTGACAGACCCTCGGAGCGTGAAATAAGCTTCGTCGGTCCACAACACGTTACTCAACCAATCGTCATCTTCCGCCATTTTTTAAAACGCTCACACGACAAATGCCCTCCTCTTCACTAAATCGCCAAGTAACAGTTCATGATGCCGATGGATTTTGTACGGGTAGCATGGGAGGGTACGCCTCAGTGCCAACCAAACAGTGGTGTATGGAATGCCGGTGCGACTGCACGAGCGCTGACTTCCCCGTGCATAGACGAACCCGCTACAGTCTCCATTTCTTCCTGAAATGTCTCAGCAGCATTACGCCTTGTGCTCGGTCGGCCACTACGGGGTCTATCGTCTAAATAAGCCATAATGATAGAAAACATAGTTCCTTATCTAGATAATGTGGGTCATGCACTGTTACTGAATTTTATCATTCTTTTCTTGCAATGGAGTGCCGCTCGGTACGAGGAGCCCTCTGGCGGTCACGTTCCTCCAACCACCTCCCGCCTATGCGGAATTCTGGCGTTAGCGATAACAGAGGGTGCTGATTATGTGCAACACTATGTTTTCTTTCATTATGGATGCTTTAGCGAATTGTTTTATGGCTTTTAATATTATCCTGCGCACTATCAAAGGTTTTCATTACTTATGTCATTATCTAGAATATTGGCACTAAAGCATATGTCAACTACTGTCTCTTAACTCTTCGTCTTTTTAACAACCTTACTTGTGCCGTACTCTATTTCATTGCTTTTTATTACTGTAATGCCTTTTATACGTTATAAGTTCATTACATACTTCAACTATTGTATCCCCCCTTTATTTTCGCTGTTCAATTAATTTTTGAAAACTAATGTATGCTAACATGATCGACATCTGGTGAACTTACAACACATCTTGTGGCTACTGTGCGGCAGCTTGTTTTGAAGAGTAGTACTACTGATATGAGCCGTGCATATGATGTTATTTATATATATTTGACGATGCTGGTGTTGATGCTGCATTTAACATTCAACGATGCCACTATGGCTGA
The DNA here is from genome assembly GCF_023897955.1 of Schistocerca gregaria. NCBI lineage: Eukaryota > Metazoa > Arthropoda > Insecta > Orthoptera > Acrididae > Schistocerca > Schistocerca gregaria. The sequence goes on from NC_064920.1 coordinate 195,888,460, forward strand.
AAGTTAGTTAGGTTTTAATAGTTCTAAGTTCTAGCGGACTTATGACCTCAGAAGTTAGCTCCCATATTGCTCAGAGCCATGTGAACCATGTTTTACTTTTGAATATTGTCTATTTATTGTTTTTAAGCTGTAGACAATCTGCGAGTATATTTATGTTTTTCCCATTTTTTTACTGCAGATCTGATAACGGTCATTATAGACCGAAACCGGTAATCTGTTAACAAAAAAATTTGTGACCATAGATGTATTTTAAAAGAAAACTTATTGTATTTACGGGTCACTGTTTTCTTCGCGACGATGTCGCAGCTTGTGGAACTCAACAGATTTCTATGAGGAAAACAGTTTTTCTGAAATAAAAGAAACGATCATGTGCCAGTAGTACTCGTGTTCTGTGGGTTCCGTAAAATTTAGCTGCGTACACAGAGAGTTAATCCGTCCTGGAAATCGAGAGTCTCGACGATTTTTGCCTGTCATCGACATTGATACTGACAAGATATCGGTTCCGGGAATTCCAAGCCTTTGAGAATGTTTTAATTTTAAGTTCGAAGTCAGATAACAAATGACAAAATTACAAATGAACGATTTTCAGACTTTTCCTTTCCTTGTACTGTGAAACCTTGCTTCTTACCAAATTTCATGATTCTAGGTCAATGGGAAGTACCCTGTGGGATTTGATGCGTGAGTTAGCGAGTATCAAAATATAATACATAAATGGCCGTATCTTTTGATCGAATTGATGCAGAAGCTTAACATTTTGGACTACCAAGGGACCATAGACCCTCGTATGTGGCATAAATTTCAACTTTATACGACTGCCCGTTCATGGGAAAAGTGATCTTACAGACGAATAGACAAACAGTCGAATAACAAATGACAAACATTTTTTGTCGCGTGATATAACTACAGATTAACAATTCTCGGATTTGTTTCCTTTAATTGTACTGTGAAATATTGCTTAATGCCAAATTTCATTATTCTAGCCCAACGAGAAGTACCATACAGATTTCAATGAGAGTTTTTTACGAGTATCAAAATATTGAGTTAACTGTAGTGTCTTTTCACTGCACTGACTAGGAAGCTTACATTTCCCTGTGATGCCAGTGGATCTTAGACCTTAGTATGTGGCACAAATTTCAGTTTGATTCGTAGAACTGTTCCCTAGGAAAATGGTTTTTGACACCTAAACGGACAAACAGACAGACGGCAAAGTTTTTACTGATGGAGGTGCCAAACCCTAGAAAGATTGCAAAGATGTTGATGCTCTCTGAAAGGCTGTGACTCAAAAGTCATGACTTTCCCCCTCGCTTCCGGCGTTGGGCCCTACAGCTATTCCCGCAGAGCAGCACCAAGATAGTTGTCAATGTCAGGATCATCAAAGACGGAGCACTAACTACGAGGCAACGAGCTACCTATTAAAATGGCGCAGCGGTAACGCACTGGAAGGGGCAGTTCATATCTCCATCTGGCCATCTATATTTAGGTAATCTGCGATTTTCGTAAATCACTTAAGACGGAGCGGAGTGCCTCCTTTGAAATGGCCAGCGTTGATTTCAATCCCCATCCTACCTCCATTGGAGCTCGTCTCTACTGACCTCACCGCCGAATGTGTCGTTGAGCAGTAACCTTCCTTTCATACTTTATTACAACCAACTGCTCATGACGAGCTAGGCACGTAATTTACTTTGCAAAAAAATAAAACAGCGTACTCGCTGTGGAAGTATTTTGCATTTGGGATTCTTCATACAAATTGGCGCAACGGGAAAGACACACACACACTTCGGGAATGCGACAGTATGTGTGTTCCAAATATCGTCTCTGTGACTAATATCTCCCGTACTAGTCCTGATGGCAGTATGTAGGCTGGATACATGTAGTCATTTCGATCCCTTGGGTCCCGCTATATATGGCACTAGCACAGAATTCTTATCAGTGATAGACAAGACATTGATGTGGTTAGAAGTTTTCCAAACCCGTTTATCTTTGCTTTGACGTCTACTCCGGCTGCGGAATAACGAGGCAAGTCTGACTTAAATTTCTTCCTGTTGGCACCATTTAAAGAAAGTTAAATGACAGATAATACCGAGGAACTTATTTTAATAAATCTAATTGTTCCTTATGTTTTACTATATTTTCCACGTGTAGTAAAACATATGCATTGGAACGATGTTCATTTCAGGTAACGATACCAAAGAAGAAATAAATAGTTGAATGCGAAAAGCAAATAGGTGTTAATTTCAAAGATACGCACACATCGAATTCTTATTATACCTGTTCTAATATACGCGTACTACACTTGGACTCTGTAACATCAGAAGAGGTGACACTAAAAATCTGTGAAAGGATAGTGTTAAGAAACATCTTTAGTGAATCCAACTTGAAACTGATAATACTAACAAGCACGGAAATCTATAGGAGCCGGACATCATATCCCAATTCAAACCTAGGACGCTGCGTAGGAGTTGACATGCACGTTGAGAACAATTGTGCCCAGAACACCTTCAATACCGAAGACATCTCGAACGACATAGACTGCGTTTTAGTAACGTCATCATGGAAAGTATGAAAATTTTGTATGTGATGAACTGGGTACTAAATGCCAAGACAGAACTCTCGGGTAAAGTTGAGAGCTGTCTTAGCTTGTGAAGCCTGAATAATCTTCATTCAACGTATGTTACGTAATTCGAAAATAAATGTAGAGTTGTCTTCGACACAAATACTGAAGTATTTCACTTAACATAACATAAGAGAACAGAATATCCACCCTCCGAGATGGAGCGACACAGTGGAATCCAGGAGCTTGGTCTTGATAGAAAAGGGGAGGAGGGGACTGATAGAAATTTTGTATCAGCATGCTGTCTTAAGTTTCTCTAGAGCAAACAAAGATATTTTCTTAACCTGTTATAATACGAACTACAATAGCGAGAAAACTTTCTGAACTGATAGGTCTGAAAGCTATATTGCAAACGATCTTCTTCTTCTTTCTTCTTCTTCTCCTCTCTCTCCCTCTCTCTCGCTCTCCCTGTCTCTGTCTATTTTTCTCTCTCCCTTTTTGAGATGAAGTAGAACAATCTGTCCCCCTCCCTCACATTCGCGAATTCGCCTCTGTGATACTGATAGCAGTACCGTATATACAGCCACGACGGAGTATTATCTGTGGAGAGGTGAGGTTAAGCCGTAGCTCCTGACTAGGGGCAGCAGGCTTTCAGTAGCTCCTCATGTTTGAGTGGTCTTGTTCAAAAATGGCTCTGAGCACTATGGGACTCAACATGTGAGGTCATCAGTCCCCTAGAACTTAGAACTGCTTAAACCTAACTAACCTTAGAACATCAAACACATCCATGCCCCAGGCAGGATTCGAACCTGCGACCGTAACGGTCGTGCGGTTCCAGACTGTAGCGCCTAGGACCGCTCTGCCATCCCGGCCGGCTGAGTGGTCTGGCCTTGTAACGTTAACTGATATGGACTTGCTGTGCTACGAACGAAGACAACTTCTGATCAGGTGCGTATGGGATTATAAACACAAAATCAAGTAGGGATAATGCAAGAGTAAATCTAATAATGAATAAGAAAATACGAATGCAGACTACCAGCTATTGAATAGCGTAGTGAACACATTACCATACTCAAGATAGACACCAAGCCAGCACCCTCCACAGCAGTGTAAGGTTAAGTGCTAATACCTGCAAAGCTGATGAACAGTTGAAAGAATTTGTGATGAGATAAAAGAAATTACTTGTATAGTTAATGGAGGCGAAATTTAATTCTGATGGGGGACTGTAATTCGATAGCAGGAAAAGAATGAGATGGAAAATAGTATGATACCAAGGACTGGGGCAGAGAAATGAAAAGAGAAGTCGCTTAGTTGAATTTCGCGCCTCACATGAGTTACGTGTTTAAAACAAATGGTTTGAAAATCATGAAAAAAGGTAGAATACGTGGAAGAGACGTTCAGGTAGTTTGTATAATGCTAGACTTGTCCGCAAACTAAGATCCTATCGGACGCGAAGTGGAAACCACAATAAAAATCAAAAGTGTTTTCGCAACAGCTAGCTACACTTCCCAGCTGCTTCTCCACATAGTCACTGAAACATACATTTGTCGTATCATTGCACAAACTTTACAATACGCTCTTCATAGAGCCTGTGCTTTCTGTCAATTCTCTACGCTTATCTGTAGCTTGCTCACTGTGCAAAAATGTTGACTTCATAGCTAGTGTTTCATGCGAGCGGAGAAGAAAACCAGAGGGAAGCAGTTCCGGACTGTATGGTAGGTGATCAAACAGTTCCCATTGAAAATTCTGCAGGAGCGTGTTCATTGCCTCTGCAGTATGCGACCGAGAAATGCCATGAAGAAGAAAATGAACGACAGTTACACTGTGTTGGCTCCATGAGATCAGACGAAATCTTTCACAGGCAATCATATTTGGCGGGAGACAATATTTTCTAGGCATCCTTACGTGTCCACTGTGCGTTCACAACTAAAAAGAGCGACGTGGCGGGGTAGACGGGTACATTAGAGGCAATGGCTCTGAGCACTATGGGACTTAACAGCTGTGGTCGTCAGTCCCCTAGAACTTAGAACTACTTAAACCTAACTAACCTAAGGACATCACACACATCCATGCCCGAGGCAGGATTCGAACCTGCGACCGTAGCAGTCGCACGGTTCCGGACTGCGCGCCTAGAACCACGAGACCACCGCGGCTGGCTATTAGAGGCGCTGTCCAACATATCTATGCACCAGAGCTTCATTGGCGGACCTTGCTTTCCAAATAGCAGTCGAAATAAGACAGACGTTTCGAAACCAGATTCTAAATTATAAACCATTTCGACGAGCAGATGTGAACTCCGACCATAATTTATTGGTTAAAACTGAAGAAATCTCAGAAATGTAGGAAATTAAAAAAACAGTACTTGAATAAATCGAAAGCACTAAAGGTTTTTGAAGGTTTCAAGGGAAAATTAAGCAACGATCGTCGGAAACTGGGGAAAGGATTAAAATGGAAGACGAATGGGTAAAATTACGAAATGGAATAGTGAGGATAGTAAAGTATCAAACAGAACAAAAGACAAGCCCCAATATAAAACATAGATTAACATGCCAAGTATAAAATTTAACTGACGATAGAAGGAAACTCAAAAATACAGCAGATGTAGCAGTAGAAAGGGAAAGGATTCGTTGGGTACCTCAAACAAATAATGGGGAGGTGCAAGATCTTTTGGGGTGAAAAAAGGAATGTATTACAGTACTTGACTGAAAGAAGGGATCAGTTTATATCAAACATCCAGAAGCATCAAGAAATTGTCGATTTATTAATGAAGGGAGGTAGTGACGTGGGGGAATTGTAGAGGGATACCAAGTTTCTAATGCAGCATACACGTTCAACTAGATGAAGCGTGCAGTATGTCTAATTATGAAGAGATGAAGACACTTACGCAGGCTGGAGTATCGTGGCGTGGAGAGCTGCGTCATAATAACTGTCGGACTGAAGGCCACCACTACAACAACAACAGAACGTAGGAAAACTTTTGTGTGAGAGTTGATATATGCACCAAAGCACCAGTGGCTGCTCCTCATCTCAGTGATAAACCTGAGGTAGACAAACAAGACTGTTCACCATACCTAATCACTTGGAGATACTAGCATCGTGGGAGAAGGTAGGCCCAGTAGGAATCTCCGCAAAAATATAAAAGACTTGACAGTAAGACGAATATCCACCGTAGATAGCGAAATAACCAATAAATGTGAATCGAAATTGGATGTCATCCTCATATTATCATGACGATGGTAAAATTAATACTACACTGAAATTTAAGCAGACGTTTGTTGCTTAAAGTGTATGAAGTTACGTTGTTCGCTCTGACTCTACTTCTTTATCGTTTTTCTCAAGCCACCGGCTGTTGTGCGACACGGGTGTATACTGTACCAGAATTACCTTCTTCCTCCATTCTTATTCCATTGAACGTTTGTCGGTACTCGTTTTTATAAGTCCGAACTTGTGTAATTTTAGTGCTGTGGCGCAAAATAATGTGTTTTCGATGCTTAATTGGAACGTCGACTCTCAGAAGTCCGAGAGTAAATAATCTAGTAGCAGGCACGCTTACACATTAAATTATTGGAATTCGCGTCCGCCTATATAAGCAAGTAACGGTGAAGAGTTACGCTTCTCCTATAAAAATTCACTGACCGTTTGTGTGTGTCCCTGATTCTGACTAGACAATCCTCTTTTCAGTCACGTTGCCTTTCTTCGAACACTGTGTGTCTTTGCCATTAAATCAGCTTCGTAAGAATCGAAAACTTCTGGATAAAACTCGTGATTTGCTTGAACAAATTTTTCCATGTGGTCTCCTTTTTCTGAACAACTCTGACTTAGGTACCGCTTGTAACTATAAGAGCGTGTTCCAATAGAGTGCTATAGTACTGCGTTTTAAATTTTCGCTGTAAGCGAAATGTGTCCTTTTGACAGATTATACTGGGTGGTTGTAATTAAACCGAAGATATTACAAGTGCTGCAGTGCGTGCTGTAAACATCGCGGGACGCTGAAACATCGTAGGTATGTTGATTAACGTGTGCGCTCGTCGAGTAGGCTGAAAAAATTAATAGTTGAACTTTCTGCTACCAGTTGAAAATTTGGCGCTGTAAGCAGTCTGAATGTGAAATGTTTTCTATTTTGACGTCAATATGTTGCCTGTCGCTTAGCGACGTGTGTTGGTTCCTTTTGTGAAGTGGCTGTTGGTGTACAGGGTTATAAAGGTTGTTTTCCATTCCAAACGTGATGGCTATCGAGAAGAAAGACCTTGCCCTGCTGGTCAAGTTGTTTTGTCAGAACGCCAACATAGCACGTTTGCATTGTGGAAATATAGCTGGCGGTAACTGTTGCGAAGAGGCCCCATGCCAGTAAATGAGCTACAGAATATGGTCAGTGCATCTGAAGAAACAAGTGAAATAGGTGGTGCAGGAGGGAGAGCGAATCGGTTCATTCCCATGAAGTTGCTATAAATGACGATGCAGCACATGTGTCAAATTCTGCGGCCAGTATTCAGGCTCTGTTACGGCAATTTTGTCTCCTCTGGCCAACAGTTTAAAAGATTTTGTGGCGCACTTTTCTCCAGTTTTCGTACAAGATTCGGAGTGTGCACAAAATGAAGCCGCAAGATCTACTACAACGCCATTCGTTTTTTCGAACACATGAATATGATTGATATGTAGCCTGGGAATATTCTTTGGTCGGAGAGGGACATATTACTCTCCACAATGACGTGAATGCAGACTTTCGTCCCATGTTGTACAGGAACATTCACTGCTCTCAGATTACGTGACTTTTTCGAGGAGATGGTACCTCGTGGGTTTGTTGCACATTATAAAGACCTCCTCGTGCAACACGTGATCCCACCTACGCAACTGCGTCCACACCTCCATTTTCATGAAACATGGAGCTACACCACATGTCTCTTGCCAGATCAAAGATTTGCTTGCAATTTCAAAATGTGTGTCCTTCTAGATCCCTCGACCTAAATCCATGTGACTTCTGGCTGTGGGGATATCTGAAAGATCGGGCTATCAGGGATGTATTCGGACTCCTACTGACCTGAAGGATAGCATACGCCAACATATCACTCTGATTACACGCTATATGATGGGAGTAACTGTCGAACATACCGTGTTACGGATCCAGTATGTTTCTGAGTCGAGAGAGAGTACTGAGCACGTGTCTTGACTTGTGACCACATACTAATAAGCATGCCAGAAGTACCGTTACCGTATGGTTGATCGTTCCTCCCCTTTTCCTGCATCCACGCCACATTTTTACTGCTTACAGCGCCATATTTTCACATGGTGGCAAAAGTGGAATTATCATTTTTTTGCAGAATATTTCGCGGGCGCCCACATATATACGATGTTTTAGCATCCTGTGATGTAGATAGCCCTCACTCGGCACTATCAGTTTAATTGTAGCTGTCCAGTACAATGCAATTAAAATATCTACAAAGCTAAATCTATGCAGCAGTAAAGGGCCAAAAATGGAGGATATTTTAATCCTACAATGAATATGACTCCTATTTCATCGCCGTCGATATGTGAAGACGCACTGATTGTAGAGGACAGGCACACGGTGAACCATAAAGATGCCTGTACAACCGGTCACAGAGCAGGTGTAAGTTTTTTTGGGACACCCACCTCAAGCAAACAATTGCCAACTACTCCAGGCCATCTTCTTGTCACTGCCACTGTCGGTGTCTTCTGAGTATGACATCGCACCGCTCTGTTGTATGCTGCCGAATTCTTCATGTCGCATAGCTGTACTTCACAGGACTTTGTATCTGCCAGCAGTCGTCAGCCACAGGACTCCGAAACATTTCCTCTGCACATCTGTGCTATCATGGCCTGTGTCGTGTGGAACACTTGGAACTTGCTGATGTTATTATCAAGTATCACTGATTGCATAGGCCTCAACTTACGCGACTTATAGCATCAGTTCCCTCCATTTCGTTTATTTAATTGTGTCCTAAAACTTTTAACAAGAACAGCAATCCGGCGAGTGCAATTGTATTATTGGTAGTCAGTTATCTACTTCTCCTTCTGTACTCGACAAGCCGCCTTACGGTCTCCTTTGTGTACTAGTGACCAGCGTCACAACCCCCCTTAAGGAGGAAGCAATGTATTGGTAGACTCTTCCAGAAGCATACGTTCTCGGAACTTTAACAGCGAACCACACTGTGATGCAGAACGCCTCAGTAAATTTCATAGTATGTACGAACATCGTTCAATAAATAATGTGCCAAATGATTTTTACGGCCGTAAATACACTAAAACATGAAAACGTCCTGTTAGGCGCTTCATATTTGATGTTCAAATTATCGAACAGTTCCGGCAGATAGGAGAGCGTCTACGGGAGACTAATGACAAGCAACGTGCTGTAACTGATTTCTCGGTTGCGAAGAAAGAAACCACAGTGCGCACCCATAAAAGTTTGTGTGCAGTGCATGGTAATGATGCAGTTGAGAGTACCGTACTGTTGAGCGATGAGTAAAGTGATTTAAGGCGGTAGGAAGTTAATGATCGGCCGCATCCCTGACGTGCTGTCGCACCCACTGCTGCTCGGCGTCTTCCACCTGTGTGAGCCATTCAGGGTTCTCTAGGAGGGACACACTTTAGAGATGACTAGAGCGTAAATCATACAGAGAAAATGTGACTACGAGCATAGGATGAGTGCTTTTGCCAAAAGAGAAAACATGCTGATACACAGCGCTTGCGTAAGGCTATAGAACGTGATGGAGCCTACGCAGAAAAATAGTACATTTAAAGGAAATGTTGACTAATATTGTGACGAAATTGTAGCTTTTGATGGTAGATAGGCGAGGGAAAAAAATTGTGGGGCATCGTCTGCTTGATGACGCTCGTATTAACTCCTACCCATTGTTTATTTTGATTGGCGTTAATTCGAGCCCCCCACTAGTAATGTAAACTCCCAAATCCACAGCTCTCGCGATTATAATTAGCCTGTAGTCCTTTGTTATCTAGACTGCCGGTCCATGGCTTCCTATTTATGTTTGAGGTGGTCTGTTAGCTTTATAAAAAATAAACAAACATTTCGAGTAATCTTGGTTTATTAATGTTGTGTTCATAAACAACATGACTTTGATGCACTGAACGACTGTGGTATATTGCTGCTCCTGTAAATCAGTGTTGCCACCGTCTCCATAAGTAAAAACAATGCAGCGGCATCTTGTAAACACACGCACGTATCTCGTCTGCTGAAGTGTCAACCCAAGACTCTCACCACAACAAGCGCTCGCACAAGTGCTACTGCCAAAACATAACCCCGTTCAGCTGAACCTGTTGGTTCCATTATAGCGGCCAGTGACATAATTCCCGTGGCTCCAGACGAACCTTAGGTCGGAATTACGACGTATCTTATTACTGAAATTAAGTATCGTGTAAATTTAAGTTACGTTGGCGAGTGTAATAAATTTAGTTCAGCACATTGGGAATTTCTCAGAAACTGCCAGTTCTGGTCGCATGTAAATTGTGTTTATTAAGTTTCGATTGAAAGGACGAGAAATGGGTGAAAAGAACTGAAAAACTACTAGAAACAAAAATTACTAGAAAAAAGCCAACGAAACAGCTTGACCAGAGAATTATAAAAGTGTGAACGTATTTAAATCTTTGTGAAACTTATGTATATGCGTTTATTGATGTCTTAATTAATAAACAGTAATTAGAACATCGTCTCCAAATGAAAGGTTTGTACAAAAATATAACAACAGCGGTGTCGCTCAACTAATGAGGTCTCATAGTAAAGTTGCTACCTCACGACGGAACTACAAGCTAAAGACAGTCGCTTCTAGATGCAGCCACGAAGAAGCAAGGTCGAAGGAGGCACGTCCCCAAGAGGTTCTGAACGCCACGCTGCTGGAAGTCTATATACTCCAGAACGCAGCGCCACTCGCTCCACACCAGTCTGATAGCAGCATTATCCTAGCTAAGATGCGAAAGCGAACTAGTGCTACTAGTCACAACTGGGTACCAAAGTTGACAATTAAGTGTTCAGTGATAATTGACTGTCATTCAGTAAAAAAAAAAAAAAATTAGAAACAAATGGTTCAAATAGCTCTGAGCACTATGGGACTTAACTGCTGAGGTCATCAGTCCCCTAGAACTTAGAACTACTTGCACCTAACTAAGCTAAAGACATCACACACATCCATGCCCGAGGCAGGATTCGAACCTGCGACCGTAGCGTTCGCGCGGTTCCAGACTGTAGCGCCTAGAACCGCTCGGCCACCTAGGCCGGCTTATTCAGTACGATGTTCGAATCCTGTCTCGGGCATGGATGTGTGTGACGTCCTTAGGTTAGTTAGGTTTAAGTAGTTCTAAGTCTAGGGGACTGACGACCTCAGGTGTTAAGTACCATAGGACTTAGGTCCATTTGAAACATTTTGTGTTCTGCGACAGTACTAAATGTGCATTGTCATATTGTTATTCATCTGGACTAGGTTGCATTCAAGTTGCGTATTCTAAATTAATGAGCTTTACTAAACTGAACTAATATTCTTTACATGTGTGGTAGCAATCGCTCTACCTCATCCAGAAGTAAACTACTGAACTGAAACCTAGATTTGCTACCACATACGTAAAAATGGCGGCGACGAAGTTCTGATGCGTTCTCAAGTGTGAATAGGGTTCCCTCCTCGCCTGCCTGTGTGGATGTTCTTGGTGTTCCGCTACAGAAAGCGGAAAAAATAATATTAAATTAAATATTGTATCTAATATAAAGTGTTTAATCAAGTATTGAGCCCTCACGGGAACTATCACTATTGAAATTGTTCAGATTCCGGTGCAGCAGATTGAACTACTGCTGCTCGGTGTTCAACAGATGTCAAACATAGTATCGGAACAAGCAGTGCCAAAGGCAGTTGCTACACCCAAGTTTCGCCACTGCAACTGCATGGACGAGGACTGCTCATAATATCACGTTCAGCTGGAATCCCACCTCACCACATACAAGACTAAAAGCAGGACATGCAGTGAATTCCTTCTGTCCACTGTCGGAGCCGATGTCTATCGTCTGTGTATAAAATTGTTTCCAGACTCTCGTCCGAAAGATGTTGATAAGAGGAACTCGTTCGGAAAATCAAGGAGCATTACGAGGTAAAAATTAATGTCACCGCAGCGAAGGTGAACTGTTTCGTCTTAAGAAGCGCACTGAACAATCTTTAAAACAGTGGATTGCTAAACTCAAAGGACTAACAAGACATTGCAGGTTCAAGTGTTATTGAGGACGGAGCTGCAGTGATGTTACGTTACGTGCTGTAGTCACGTAAAACGTCCGACACACGCATTCGCGCTACTGTCCTAAAATTGCCAGACCTGGATTTGGTTCTGTCAGTTGTAGTCTCAAAGTACAGGGTGCTTCAAAAGAATGACTTTATTTCAAAATTCCATATTTATTGATAAAAAGATACTACAAACATGAAATATTAAAATTTTAGCTATGCTACATCTACATCTACAGCTACATTTATACTCCGCAAGCCACCCAATAGGTTGTGGCGCAGGGTACTTTACGTGCCACTGTCACCTCCGTTTCCTGTTCCAGTCGCGTATGGTTCGCGGGGAGAACGACTGCCGGAAAGCCTCCGTGCGCGCTCGAATCTCTCTAATTTTACATTCGTTATCTCCTCGGGAGGTATAAGTAGGGGGAAGCAATATATTCGATACCTCATCCAGAAACGCACCCTCTCGAAAACTGGCCAGCAAGCTACACCGCGATGCAGAGCGCCTCTCTTGCAGAGTCTGCCACTTGAGTTTTCTAAACATCTCCGTAACGCTATCACGCTTACCAAATAACCCTGAGGACGAAAATCGCCGCTCTTCTCTGGATCCTCTCTATCTCCTCCGTCAATCCGACCTAGTACGGATCCCACACTGATGAGCAATACTCAAGTATAGGTCGAATGAGTGTTTTGGAAGCCACCTCCTTTGTTGATGGACTACATTTTCTAAGGACTCTCCCAATGAATCTCAACCTGGCACCCGCTTTACCAACAATTAATTTTATATGATCATTCCACTCCAAATCGTTTCGTACGCATACTCCCAGATATTTTACAGAAGTAACTGCTACCAGTGTTTGTTCCGCTATTATGTAATCATACAATAAAGGATCCTTCTTTCTATGTATTCGCAATACATTACATTTGTCTATGTTAACTGTCAGTTGACACCCCCTGCCCAAATGCCTATCCGCTGCAGATCTTCCTGCATTTCGCTGCAATTTTCTAATGCTGCAACTTCTCTATACACTACAGCATCATACGCGAAAAGCCGCATGGAACTTCCGACACTATGTATTACAAATGCTGTATGTGTCTGCCAATAGCAACACGAACAACATCTAGAGGATAGCTAAATTCATTATAAACCTTACACGATGTATCTGCTTTTACAGAACTGATGGCGGCTGTTATTCTGCTCTTCACTTCTTCTATGTCACAAAGTAAAAAGAAGATGAACACTTCCTCCTTTGGATATCCCCACAAGAAAAAATCGAATGGGGTCATGTCTGGCGATGTGGGAGGCCCAGAATGCAGGGCAGTGTCTCGGCGTCCGGTGCGCACTGTCCAGCCCTGAGGCACTGTGTTATTGAGAAAAAGAGGTACTTTGTGGTGCCAGTTGGTGGAGCTCCATCCTGTTGGAAGACGAAGCTATTGGAGTCCTCCTCAAGCTGCGGGAAAAGCTAATTCTGCAGCATGTCAAGATGGCTCATTCCAGTCACTGAGTTTTCCATGTCATCAGAAGTACAAGATCAACCAGAACTCTTACCTTTCCACAAATATCTCGTCTTTTATAACTGGCAATACCAACGACAAGTGTTTTTGGGTACAGGCGGAAGAATGCCAAAATGGCGACTAAAAGCAAGCTGGACCGAAATCACTGACTCACTCTTTGCAAACTGCCAAAACGCCTTCTGTGGAGCGGACGCCATCTTACTCATGACTAACTACAAACTGAGAAAACATATTGACTGGCATGTGACGGCGATTTCCTGAAACTCTGGGCCATGCCTGTTCAAACAACACGCATTTCCTTAACGGCACGTCCCATGTTTCTTAGTTATTACCGTTCTATCATTTTGAAATAGCCTGTATTGTGGACGCAACTGAAGTAGATTTTCAAGCTCTGTCTATTTCTCTTCTTCATAGTGCTCAAGGCACTCAATGTGCAGTTAATGTGAATAAAAGCGGGACTCAGGTTAAAAGTAAAGGCAAAAACCTTTCATTTATGTTGTACACAAGGTGTATTTCAGAATAAGGCGAACAAGTCTTGGCTTTGGTATTTTCATTCGGATGATAAAAAACGTTGTCTTTGTAGTGAAGCCGTGTTTCACGTATTGTAAGCAACGTTATATGGCGGACGTCTGTTTACAACGCCGCCATTCACGACACCAGTCTACAGCACGGCCACAGTGTAGCTCTCAGAAGGGAAACTTTCCGTCACAGCCCCCTCAGATTTAATGGTAAGAGGGCCCAGTGGACATCCCGTCAAAAACGGAACACAGATCAAGCATGAAAACAGGAAGAAGGTGTATTGAACTGTGAATAAAAGCAAAACTGAAACAGTGAACGGTCCAAGAACAGCAACATAGCCTATTCTCGAACGGCGTCTTAGGTAAGGAATACGACACGTCGGAAAAGTAAAAAGAGGCAGAAAGGGAATACCAAGACGACTAGAAAGGAGACTCGGAAAGTGAATCCCCTGCAGACGAATCCGAAGAAGACAACTATGTAAGGGGATATGAATGGACGTGGAAACTGACAAATCGCTCGCAGTGGACAGTTAAATGTATGCGGGATAAGATTTAAAAAAAGATGATGGCTCTGGGGAATTTCTTACAAATCAATGACGTGTACATTGTCTTCCTTCAGGAAGTAGCTCGCGAAGAGATGAATCTGCAACAGCAATACAGTGTGTACAAAGGTGTCGGCGCTAGCGGTACGGGTTGCTGCATTTTAACCAGAATGGGACTGGAGTTAGAGAGCTTAGAAACGCAACCGGATACAGGCGTTATCAAAGTCAAACTAAATGAAATAAAAATATTCAACTATAACAGAACTAGTAGAGAAAAGTCTTTTAGTGAAACTACCCGTACTTTATGAGACACGCATAGGGTGGCATAACAATGGGCGGAGATTTCATTTGTGTTGAAAACCGGCAGACACAACAGGATCAACCCCTAATTGCGGCCGCTTAAGTACCACGATTCGGGAACTAAAACTGGTGGACGTCATAAATCGTCGACCCATTAGGCGATCCCGCTCTGTGTACGTATCTCTACTGTCAGCCTCGAGGCTGGACAGATTTTATACCACAACAGATAGCTGTACCGGCAATGAAGTAATACCCGTCAGCTTACTCCGGCCCACTGTAATGGGAAAGGCATACTGGAAGTTAGACTGCAACCTGTTCAACGTAGAATGAGCAAAAACATGATTTTGCGAATGCTATCGAACTTGGGTTCAACGGAAGCGCTTCTTAATGGCGTTCTTGAATGGTGGAATAAACTGTTGAGATCTGGAATTCGTAAACTGTTGAGAAACGTAGCGTATAGGATCAGTGACGCTAGAAGCAGAAACATCTAATTCCATTACGTGAGTGTTCGAGAGTTCCAAGAAAAAGTGGATAACGGAGAAGACCGATCTCGCGAATTGGAGAAACTCAAAAAAAGAAAAAGATCTAGAAGTACAGGAAACAGAATTCGAAAGCATAATAATAACTTGCAAAGGTAAGGGACACATTTCAGACGAAAAATGGTGCATGTACCACCTCAGTAGAGAACGGAAATGGTGCATACAGAGAGTTATCGAGAATCTAATGCCTTCCGACGGAAACAACACCGTTAATATGGAAGGTATTATGGACCATGTCTGGAGACTCTTTAGAGAACAACGATCAGATCGTACCAAGACTCAAAGTTTGCTTCAACACCACACGACTTCTCTCATCAACGAAAATATCGCTACTTTGATAGAGCCGATATCCGAAGAAGAAATTGCAGACATGATACAGCAATTACCACGTAAAAAGAGTCCGGACAGTGACGGCATATCGTACGAATTTTACAAAGTATTCTGCTCAGTTATCAAAGCGGAATTCACGGAGGTTATGAAACTTTGTACCCAAAAATTCGAAACCAAGATGACTTACTGATTATAGCCCAATAACTTTGTTGTGTTGACAACGAAAGGCACACATACTAGTCGCAAGACTAAAAGAGACTCTTTCAGAGATAATCGGGCCTGGCCAATCAAATACTCGTAGTGTTGAGGGACTCTGCTCTCTGAGAGGCACAACCTTCTTCTCATGGATGTACCAAACCGGAACAATGGGCTTGTTGAACATGGACCCAGAAAATTCCTTTGACAAACTCAGTCGCCAGCATCTAAGAAGTGCGTTGCAACGCTTTAGCTATCCACAGACCACAATACATCTGCTACCACCAACCCGGAATCCAGTGATCTCCAAAATACAAATAAACGGGCCCTTCACGGAAGAATTTTCAGTTTGACGCTCAGTCCGGCAGAGACGCCCGTTATCCATGATATTATTTATAGTTTACTTGGAGCCACTGACCGGCTCAGTAACCAACCAGATCTATGAAATACTTGTTGGTGAACAAAGATTCGCCGTTAACGCTTATGCCGACGATATAATTGTACTCACGCAGCTTCAAAACGTTCGGAAGACATTAATGATCGACTCTTATAAGGAAGCAGCAGGAGAAACAATAACAAAACTCGGCTCCTAAGGTTGAACAAAACTCACGCCACATCCCTCCACAGAATGCGACGAAATGGAAATGCTCGGCGTTAAAGAAGAACGAGAACGAACTTGCTGAGGACAATTTCATATCAATGGTGGAGAAGACACACTTACAGGATGGGTTGGTTGGTTTAAAAGAGGGGGGGGGGGAAGGGCCAAAATGCTAGGTTGTCGGTCCCTCGTTCCGACTGAAATAATTCCACAAGGTTAGGAGTAAAAGAAACGAGACACACAAAACAAAACTGGAAGAAAGGAAAAACCACAAGAATGACAAAAGGGCAACAATACTAAAATGGACAAAAGTGGACAAGAAAACCACAGAGATACACAAGAAACAGGTAGAAGGGATAAACACAAGAGAGATGACTGTGGCTGGTCGACCACGAGAATAAAAAGGATAAGCCAGTCACTCTGCAACACGTTAAAACATCCAGCCTAAAAGAACTAGAGTGAAGAACACAAAGGGGCAAAGGGCGTGCGCTGAAACTTAGATCAAATGATAAAACCCACACTCACGTATAAAACGCAAAAGTAAATTAGCCGATGAGGCGTTGTCAGTTAAAATTAATGGTAACGAGTCCGATAGCTGAAGATTCCGTCGCAGGGCAGCCAAAGAAGGACAGCTAAACAAGATGTGGGCCACTGTCAGCAGGGCGCCGCACATACACTGAGGTGGGTCATCACGGCGCAGGAGGTAACAGTGTGTCAGCCAAGCGTGGCTAATGCGGAACCGACAGAGAACCACAGAGACCCTGCAAGAGGCCCTCATGTAGGACTTCCACACATTCGTAACCTCCTTAATGGCACGTACTCTGTTGCGCGTACTGACGTTATGTCGTTCCGTCTCCCAAAACCGTTCAGGTCAGTTTCAGAGATGACGATCTCTGAGGCGGCTTCCGTGTAGCCTGTTTGGCAGGCCTGTCGGCAAGTTCGTTCCTGGGATTCCGACGTGACCTGGGGTCCAGACAAACGCCACTGAACGACTGGACCGCTCCAGGGCATAGATGGAGTCATGGATGGTCGCTGCCAAAGGAGGACGACGCTAGAGCTGGTTGATAGCTTGATGGCTGCTCAAGTAGTCAGTACACAGAAGAAACTACTCCTCAGGGCATGTACAGTTGTGCTCAAGAGCACGAGATACAACTACCAGCACTGCAATGAAAACACTGCAGCGATCTGGCAAAGAATGCTGTTCAGTATGTCCCCCATGGACATACGCAAAGCCAATGTGACCATCAGCCATCGAGCCGTTAGGGGTAAACACTTCATGGCCTCGGTATACGTCAAGAATCGAGAGAAAATGACAGTGTACAGCCGTGGGAGTAGCTGAGTCATTAGGGTCATGCGAAAGGTCGAGACGAATCTGTGGCCTAGGTGTACATCATGGAGGTGTATACGGATGGACCTGGATGGGAAGTGGAAAAGATAAGGGTTCCAGTTCATACAGAAGGGATAGAACGAGAGCTGCAATGGTGAGCCCTGACCTCGGCCGCCGATGAGGGAGATGAACCGCAGTGGGCGGGAAAAGGAGATGGTAATTCGGATGCGCAGGAGAACTACGAACGTGTGCAACGTAACTGGCGAGCAGCAGGGAGCGCCTCTCAACGGAGGGACTCCAGCCTCCATCAGGACGCTAATCACCGGACTCATCCTAAGAGCTCCTGTCACTAGTCGAACTCTCATAGTCAAGGCGGGATTGAACAAGGGCTCTGCAGAGCTGCAGCAGCGTAGAGCGACCTGCTCCCCAGTTGGTGTTGCTCAGGCAGCGGAGGGCATTGAGGTGCTGCCAGCACTTCCGCTTAAGCTGTCGAAGATGAGGAAGCAAAGTCAATCAGGTGTCAAAAACCAGTCCTAACAATTTGTATGTCACCACTAAAGTAAGTGGATCTTCATTAAGGTAAAGTTCTGGTTACAGATGAACGGTACGACAGTGACAGAAGTTTATTTATGCATTTTATTAACAGAACAGAGTAAACCACCGCCTTGAAATGTAAGGTGGGTCGGATGCTTCTGAATCTAACAGCAAATACTTCTAATTGTTACAGTCTTTTTGGTATACAGTTGTTAATGCTTTTTTACATAATATAAAGAACATAATATATAAAGATTTCTCTGAGGTTACAGCAAATTGAATGCTTAACAACTGTTAAAATGGTTCCATATAATTTGTTGCTACCTAGTCGATGAAAATATAATTTATACAATGCAAATGTCAAACAAAAAAAAAAAAAAAGAAAATGGAACGCAATGTGGGAGGTTAAGAATAATTTTTAATATATAGAGGCAAATGATATGCTGTATTTGGATGAGTAATACGGTCTAAGCAGCATGATGGTTAGTAATGGCCTATTTCTATCTATTTCAGATGAGAAGGCCTCGGTACATCTGAAATTGTTTGCACTAATTTATGTTTACACAGATTATACAGATTACATGCTGATTGAGCACTTCATACATGGAATACATGAATTTTAGCTTCACATGGGAAATACACTTATGTTTGTAACTTGTTAGTTGAAATAGAATATAGTTCATTGCTACTTCAATGAATTATTCCTTAAATAACTTAATACATTTCTGATATATAAAATTCATTGATCGTAGCTTTGAACAGAGAAGTGAATATACTTCTGTCTGCACACAATAAGACTAGCAATGCATTACTGTGCAGTATACTTTAAACACTATGCAGGATGCCACTGGGGAGGAGGAGCCTCAGAATAAAAGTTCTTCGAGCCTTCTCCTCCCAAGCGACATTACCTTATTACTACAGTCTTAGTATGTGGCGCCGGTGTGTGTTTGTTTTATGATTGTTGTGTTGTTTATTACTGTGTTGTGGTATGCAGTGTCATACATTGTTGGTTTTGGTCCCTTACATGTTGATCCCTTTTGAGTCATGTTCACTTAGTGTTCCTTCACACACACACACACACACACACACACACACACACACACACACACACACACATTTACAATGAACACATTACTGCACTGAAATTGTGCAGAAGGGCCACCAATAAATCCTTTAGGCTTCTCTTAAACTGAATTTCATTGGTTGTTAAGCTTTTTATGGCTGCTGGCAAGTTATTGAAAATGTGTGTTCCTGAATAATGCACACCTTTTGGTACAAGAGTAAGTGAAGATTATTCTTATTTCTAGTATTGATTCCATGAATTGAGCTGTTAGTTTGAAAAAGTGATATATTTTTAATGACGAATTTCATTAAGGAATTAATACACTCCTGTTGATTCTAAATAGTGAAAGTGTGAAGTTATTCACATGACTAACAAAAGGAATGTGCTAAATTTCGGTTACCTTACAAATCGCAGAACTATCAATTAAATACACTCCTGGAAATGGAAAAAAGAACACATTGACACCGATGTGTCAGACCCACCATACTTGCTCGGGACGCTGCGAGAGGGCTGTACAAGCAATGATCACACGCACGGCACAGCGGACACACCAGGAACCGCGGTGTTGGCCGTCGAATGGCGCTAGCTGCGCAGCATTTGTGCACCGCCGCCGTCAGTGTCAGCCAGTTTGCCGTGGCATACGGAGCTCCATCGCAATCTTTAACACTGGTAGCATGCCGTGACAGCGTGGACGTGAACCGTATGTGCAGTTGATGGACTTTGAGCGAGGGCGTATAGTGGGCATGCGGGAGGCCGGGTGGACGTACCGCCGAATTGCTCAACACGTGGGGCGTGAGGTCTCCACAGTACATCGATGTTGTCGCCAGTGGTCGGCGGAAGGTGCACGTGCCCGTCGACCTGGGACCGGACCGCAGCGACGCACGGATACACGCCAAGACCGTAGGATCCTACGCAGTGCCATAGGGGACCGTACCGCGACTTCCCAGCAAATTAGGGACACTGTTGCTCCTGGGGTATCGGCTAGGACCATTCGCAACCGTCTCCATGAAGCTGGGCTACGGTCCTGCACACCGTTAGGCCGTCTTCCGCTCACGCCCCAACATCGTGCAGCCCGCCTCCAATGGTGTCGCGACAGGCGTGAATGGAGGGACTAATGGAGACGTGTCGTCTTCAACGATGAGAGTCGCTTCTGCCTTGGTGCCAATGATGGTCGTATCCGTGTTTGGCGCCGTGCAGGTGAGCGCCACAATTAGGTTTGCATACGACCGAGGCACACCCGGAATCATGGTGTGGGGAGCGATCTCCTACACTGGCCGTACACCTCTGGTGATCGTCGAGGGGACACTGAATAGTGCACGGTACATCCAAACCGTCATCGAACCCATCGTTCTACCATTCGTAGCCCGGCAAGGGAACTTGCTGTTCCAACAGGACAATGCACGTCCGCATGTATCCCGTGCCACCCAACGTGCTCTAGAAGGTGTAAGTCAACTACCCTGGCCAGCAAGATCTCCGGATCTGTCCCCATTGAGCATGTTTGGGACTGGATGAAGCGTCGTCTCACGCGGTCTGCACGTCCAGCACGAACGCTGGTCCAACTGAGGCGCCAGGTGGAAATGGCATGGCAAGCCGTTCCACAGGACTACATCCAGCATCTCTACGATCGTTTCCATGGGAGAATAGCAGCCTGCATTGCTGCGAAAGGTGGATATACACTGTACTAGTGCCGACATTGTGCATGCTCTGTTGCCTGTGTCAATGTGCCTGTGGTTCTGTCAGTGTGATCATGTGATGTATCTGACCCCAGGAATGTGTCAATAAAGTTTCCCCTTCCTGGGACAATGAATTCACGGTGTTCTTATTTCAATTTCCAGGAGTGTATATTGGGAAGCAGTAGTTAGTATCCCTAGCTCCCTAAACAGGCTTCTGCAGAATGTTCTTGAGTTCACACCACATATAACTCTTAGTGCACGTTTTTGTGCCCGGTAAACTTTAGCTTGGCTTGATGAATTACCCCAGAAAATAATCCCATATGACATTATGGAATGAAAGTAAGTATAGTATGCCAGCTTTTTCATTTTTGTATCCCATATGTCTGACACAATTCGCGTTGCAAATAGAGATTTGTTAAGACGGTTCAGCAGTGCTGTAGTGTGCTCCTCCCAGTTGAATTTATTATCATGCTGTTATCCCAAGAATTTAATACTGTCCACTTCTTCTATCTACTTGTCATCGTATGTTAGGCATATACTCGTGGGATACCCCTTACAAGTTCTGAACTGCATCTAGTGTTTTTTTTTTTTTCAAAGTTTAGTGGCAAAGAATTGGCTAGGAACCAGTGATTACTGTCCACAAATATTTTCTTAGCTGATCTTTCTAAGACTGCACTTGATTTGCTATTTATTGCAATGTTTGTATCATCGGCAAACAAAACGAACTTGGCATCTGGTAATGCTACTGATGAAAGGTCATTGATATACACAAGAAAAAGTAAGGGCCCCAAAACGGAACGTCGTGGGAACCCCATGTGATTAGTTCGCAGTTGGATGATGCCTGATACCTTGATACATGTATCTTTCCTAATAATACCATTTGTTTCCTGCCAGAGATATAAGATTTGTACCATTTTGCAGCATTTCCTGTTACACTATAACATTCTAATTCGGTTAATCCCGCATGGCAACCTACTACACCGATAGAAAGGAACGATACAGAATAGGGCCCCTGTGGCATGGAGACAGTTGGCCACGTGTTTCCTAGCAGCTTACATAGAACGTTGGTGAGGCTGACAGGCCGAAAGGTATCCACATCAAGCGGGTTTTTTCCAGGTTTAAGCACTGATATAATGCTGCTCTAGCGTCATTGCGATGGAAAGACGCCATCGCACCAGATCTGGCTGAAGATGACGATGAGATGTCTCTTGCAGTCGGACAAGAGATGTTTAATCATCTGACCGTGGATCTAATATGGCCCAGGAGCTACGTCGGGCAAATGTGAAAGGGCGCTGAGGAGCTCCCATTCTGTAAATGGGGCGTTATAGGGTTCATCGTGGCGTGTAGTGAACGACAGGACTTTTCTTTTCATCCACTGTTTGAGGGTGCGAAAGACTAGGGGGGGGGGGGGTATTTCTTGGACGCAGAGGCTTGAGCATAGGGCTCAGCAAAGTGCTCAGCAATCGCGTTTGCGTCGGTACATAGCACGACATTGATGGTAATGTCAGGGTCACCTGTTGGGGCCTGGTTACGAAAAAGATAACTGATCTTCATCCAGGCTTGGGAAGGTGACATAT
Source organism: Schistocerca gregaria (assembly GCF_023897955.1). NCBI lineage: Eukaryota > Metazoa > Arthropoda > Insecta > Orthoptera > Acrididae > Schistocerca > Schistocerca gregaria. Next base: position 195,910,949 of record NC_064920.1, read on the forward strand.
GGCACTCAATAGTCGACACGTATCTCTCCCGACACACCTGTTTCCGTCGTTTTATGAGCTGGTGTACATGAGCACAGAGCCACTTAAAGGCTATCAGATGCTCTAGGGAAGGGTGCCGCTTATGTCGCTGTAGAGCTCGCCGATGCTCTTTAATTGCTTCAGCGACTTCCGGCGACTGCCAAGGTACTGGATTTCGCCGGGGCACCCTACAGCACGAGCGATCGCGTTTTCCGCCGCAGAAACTATCGTTGCAGTGACCTGCTCAACCAGAATATCGATGGCACCGTGTGGGGGAGTTTCAACAGTGATAGTAGACGTGAAGGCTTCCCAGTCTGCCTTTTTGAAAGCCGATCAGGTTAGGCGTCCTGGGGCATGACGCTCGGGGAGAGACAGAAAGATGGAGGTCATTACCACACAAGTCCTCATGTGCTCTCCAGTGGATAAATGGGAGAGGGCCAAGACTGCAGTCCGAGAGATCTATCGCCAAATACGTGCCATGTGCCACACTGAAATATGTGGGGGCACCTGAATTTAAAAGGCAGAGGTCCAGTTGGGTCATTAAATTTTCAACATCTCTACCTTGGCCAAAAAGCACAGTGCCACCACACAAGGGGTTATGGGCGATAAAATCTCCCAAAAGTATGAAAGGTTTAGGGAGTTGATGAATCAGTGCAACCCATAGGTTCAGGAGACTGTACTGTCTGGAGGGAGATATACGTTGCAATCTGTTTTTTTCCTGTGTCGTCCGTATCCTGACAGCCACATCTCCAAGAGGAGTTTCAAGGGGCATAGGTTCAGTGTATACTGAATTCAGAAAATAAACTCCACCTGACACTGTATTGTAGACGTTATGGTTCTTGCAGTATCCCCTACAGCCGCAAAGGGAAGGTTTTCGCATTGCTGGGAACCAGGTTTCCTGGAGAGCAATGCAGAAAGCAGGTGTAAAGCTTAAACAGTTGCCATAGCCCAGCCATCTGGTGGAATGGCTCTGAGCACTATGGGACTTAACATCTGAGGTCATCAGTTCCCTGGTACTATGAACTACTTAAACCTAACTAACCTAAGAACATCACACACATCCATGCCCGAGGCAGGATTCGAACCTGCGACCGTAGTGGTCGCGCCATGTGCTGGAAAAAACCGCCGCAGGAGGATGACGTGATCGTGAGACAGGGAATGCATGGAACATTCAATGAGGCAGTTTAGGCGTCAGGGTCACCTGATGCCACCGAATTATTTCCTGAGCAGTCTATATCCATTGTCACTGAGGGTCCAGCGTGATCTTGGTCTTCAGCAGAGCATGCATTCGAGAAACTTGCACAGAACTTTGGTGAGGCTAATGGGGCGGCAACTGTCCACCTCCAGTGGGTTCTTGCCAGGTTTCAACACTGGTATGACGATGCTTTCCCGTCATTGTCATGGGAACTCACCCTCAACCCAGATACGGTTGAAAAAATCGAGGAGGTGTCGCTGGCAGCCCACTGAGAAGTGTTTGAGCATCTGATAGTGGGTGCTATTCGGCTTCAGAGCCTTATTAGGGCAAGTGGCTAGGGCACTTCGGAATTCCCACTCACTGAATGGAGCATTGTACGATATGGGGTGGCGCGTATGGAATGAAAGGCTCCGATGTTTCAACCGCTCTTTCAGGGAATGGAAGGCCAGGGGGTAGTTCGTAGAAGCAGAACTCTGAGCATAATGCTCTGATAATTCTGCAGTCGTGTCTGATTCAGTACAGACTGCTCCATTCAGGGAAAGCCCAGGTTCGCTGACAGAGGTCTGATATCCTTAGTCGCCTAATCTTGGCCCAAACGTGCGCTGGGGAGGTACGAATGCCAATGGTGGAGGCGAACCTTTCCCAGCAGTTCTTCTGGTTCTGTCGGTGAATAAGGCGTCGTGCTTCGCACGCAGCCGCTTAAAGTTGAGGTGTTCCAGTGATGGGTGCTGCTTATGACATTGGAGGGCCCCATCTGTGACCTCAAATCGCCTCAGCGATCTCCGGTGACCACCAAGGCACAGTCCTCCGCCGAGGGGACCCGGAAGAACAGGCAATTTCAGATTCTGCAGCAGAAACGATGCTGGTGGTTATCGTGTGAACCACCACATCAATGACGTCATGAGAAAGATTCTCCATAGTGGCAAAGGAAGTGCACGAGTCCCAGCCAGCCTTATTCCAGAAGAGTGACGATGTGACAGTGACAGAAATATCGGAAAGTGGTCAATACGGCACAAGTCGTCATTCACACTCCATTGGACAAATGGTAGAAGGCCAGGGCTGCAGGCCAAAAGGTCGATGACTGAGTATGTGCCATGTGCCACACTGAAGTGTGTGGAGGCACCATTATTTAAAAGAGAAAGGTCGAGCGATGTCAACCCTTGCTCAATGACAGTGCCTCTGCCTGTTGGCATCAGTCCACCCCACAAAGGGTCATGGGCGTTACAGTCACCCAGTAACAGAAAAGGTGGTGCCAGTTGGGCAATCAGGTGGACGAGCAGCCCAAGCAATATTTTGTGGTCAATACTGACTTGGGACTTCCACTTGCCTGTTGGCACCAGTTCACCTCACAAAGGTTCATGGGCGTTACAGTCACCCAGCAACAGAAAAGGTGGTGCCAGTTAGGCAATCAGGTGGACGAGCAGCCCAAGCAATATTTTGTGGTCAATACTGACTTGGGACTTCCACTTGCCTGTTGGCACCAGTTCACCCCACAAACGGTCATGGGCGTTACAGTCACCCAGTAACAGAAAAGGTGGTGTCATTTGGGCAATCAGGTGGACGAGCAGCCCAAGCAATATTTTGTGGTCAATACTGACTTGGGACTTCCACTTGCCTGTTGGCACCAGTTCACCTCACAAAGGGTCACGGGCGTTACAGTCACCCAGTAACAGAAAAGGTGGTGTCAGTTGGACGATCAGGTGGACGAGCAGCCCAAGCAATATTTTGTGGTCAATACTGACTTGGGACTTCCACTTGCCTGTTGGCACCAGTTCACCCCACAAAGTGTCATGGGCGTTACAGTCACCCAGTAACAGAAAAGGTGGTGTCAGTTGGGCAATCAGGTGGACGAACAGCCCAAGCAATATTTTGTGGTCAATACTGACTTGGGACTTCCACTTGCCTGTTGGCACCAGTTCACCCCACAAAGGGTCATGGGCGTTACAGTCACCCAGTAACAGAAAAGGTGGTGTCAGTTGGGCAATCAGGTGGATGAGCAGCCCAAGCAATATTTTGTGGTCAATACTGACTTGGGACTTCCACTTGCCTGTTGGCACCAGTTCACCCCACAAAGGGTCATGGGCGTTACAGTCACATAGTAACAGAAAAGGTGGTGTCAGTTGGGCAATCAGGTGGACGAGCAGCCCAAGCAATATTTTGTGGTCAATACTGACTTGGGACTTCCACTTGCCTGTTGGCACCAGTTCACCCCACAAAGGGTCATGGGCGTTACAGTCACCCAGTAACAGAAAAGGTGGTGTCAGTTGGGCGATCAGGTGGACGAGCAGCCCAAGCAATATTTTGTGGTCAATACTGACTTGGGACTTCCACTTGCCTGTTGTCACCAGTTCACCCCACAAAGGGTCATGGGCGTTACAGTCACCCAGTAACAGAAAAGGTGGTGTCAGTTGGGCAATCAGGTGGACGAACAGCCCAAGCAATATTTTGTGGTCAATACTGACTTGGGACTTCCACTTGCCTGTTGGCACCAGTTCACCCCACAAAGGGTCATGGGCGTTACAGTCACCCAGTAACAGAAAAGGTGGTGTCAGTTGGGCAATCAGGTGGACGAGCAGCCCAAGCAATATTTTGTGGTCAATACTGACTTGGGACTTCCACTTGCCTGTTGGCACCAGTTCACCCCACAAAGGGTCATGGGCGTTACAGTCACCCAGTAACATAAAAGGTGGTGTCAGTTGGGCAATCAGGTGGACGAGCACCCCAAGCAATATTTTGTGGTCAATACTGACTTGGGACTTCCACTTTCAAAGATTATCATCCGGAAGTGCTTCAGCTCCTAGTAATTTTCAACGTTTCCATGATTAATTGCCAGCCAAAGTCCTTTCATGTACAAACTATCTGAATGATATCGACGTCGGGGGTGGTATGCCTGCTGAAGATTTGACAAATTTTGAGTGTTTATCTCAAGTTTTCTCTGAGCCTTGTTTAAAGTGTAACAAGGAAAAGTGATTCTTCTTCCATGAAGAACTTGATTATTTAGGACTTGTCATAAAGTCACAGGATTTTTATCCTATTCACTCACACTTGTCTGTGATTAAAGAATTCTTGGCGCCCCGTAACATCAATGAGTTACTGAATGTCATGTAGAATTACATATCAAACTAAGTTTATTGCAGACGCTGCGATAATTGCTGCTCCGCTGAACAGGCTGCTCCGGAAAGATGTTCCAATTGTGTGGTCCCAAGAATATCAGTACGCAGTTCAGTACGTAAAGGATGCATTGTCAAGTCATCGCTCTATAATTCATTTTGACCAGCTAGGCCTGTTGCGTTAGCTGCGTGTCCATCTTCGTACAGGACTGGAGCAGTGCTCTGCATTTGATTCATATGACAGGCTCATTGCTTTTGCCCCAAAACTCTCAACAAAGCACAGTGCGACTATTGTCAAACTGAAAAAGAGTTGCTCGCCATGGTCTATGGTGTTGCATGTTCCATCAATATTTTTATGGCTGAAAGTCCTACTTGATTACAGATCATCGGCCTTTAACAGCTTTGTTCGATCCTTCAAATTCTCTTCCTCCACGAACAGTGCAAAACTTGCAACGGTGGGCTGTGTTATTGTCTAATTATCAAAACAAGTTGTTGTACAGGCCCATTGCGCAACATTCGAACACAGACTTGTACCGGTTGGCGGTCGGTACCGACGAGGCGTCTGATTCGTCTAAGAAACTATGTTTTTACATTGACATGAAAAATTCTGAAATCATATTGCTGGAGCAATTGTTTCCGACCGGATTCCTGAGGTCGTTTTGAACTACGTGCTCATGGTTGGCGACGTTGCTTGACGATATTCTCCATCCTGGGCACGTCACTATTTTTGGCATCGTTATAAGCTAACTGCACAGTCAGGTGTTCTGCTGCTCCGTAAAGAGAATAATGATGCATGGTTTGTTATTCCTCGCTCCCTCCAACGGGAAAATCTGTCTTTATTGCACCAAGGTCAGTGGGGCATAACTCACACAGCAGCAAATCAAACAACGTGATTCTACTTGGCAGGAAATGTACGCCCAAATTCAGCAAACGATCTTTCGTTGTGGGATTTGTGAGGCGCATCAGTTCGCTCAGCCGCAGCGCTTCTTTTAGTGGCGACGTCCGTCCGGACCATGGCAACGCATTCACATTGATTTTTCAGTTCCGTTCTGAAACACACGGTAGTTGGTTGCGGGAGACAAATACAGTAAACCTCCATTTGTGGTCCTATGACATTCATTACTACTTTGGCTAACCTTTGTTCTCTATTTTTTTGTCTCGAAGGTCTTCCGAAAGTCCTCGTCTCAGGCAACGGACCACAATTCATGTAAGCCGATTTTCAACAGTTTTGTTTCGACAACAGCATGCCACGTCTAACTACTGTTCCTGTCCATCTTCAGTCTGGCTGTGAAGCTGAGTGATTTTTCGGATATTCAAAAATCAGTGGAGAAACTCCATTCATCCCACACCCGGAAGCAGGCCTTAAAGATTTTTCTTTCCTCCTACAGTTCATTGCCATATAACGAGAAGCCGCACACCATCGTTAAAAATTTTCCTCATTTTCACAAAGCTCCAGCTTTTTTGCAAAACGAAGTACAGTTTTTCATTGCTTGAGAATTTCAGCGACGCCGCCGTCGGTCTTGGAGCCTGACCGAAGGATGTTGAGATGTCGTCCCCTGGCGGCCGTCGCGACACCCCTGAAAATTCGCCTGCTGTCCTTTCTCTCTCACAGCGTTTGCCTCCCTGGATGCAGGCTTGCACCTTGTGGGTGGTTTCTCAGCCGGTGTTCACGGTCACTCGAAAGATAGATAATCGCAACCCCCCTGCCCCACCATCGTCACGAGACCCAGGACTAAATGACGACCATGGGGACGATTGGCAAGTGGGAGGGGTAGCAATGTGGTGTCGTGCAAAGAATGAGGTCCCACACTAAAGTTGGTACCTCACGCCGGAACCGCAAGACATGAACGACGTACATCGAAGAAGTTAACCAAAGAGGTGTCTGAATGTCTGCGAGAAATGGCCTCGAGACTCAAGACCACGAAAAGTAATGTTGGGCTCTGGGGTCTGGAGCGATGTCGACCGTCTACATCACATAAATGTTTCACTGTATTCATGTAGGGAGTCTGAGCATGCCAGTCCATTTCAAGAAATTTTTTTTCCACTAACTATCGCCTCACTGTAATTCTGCAGGCTTTCGTGGCCGTTGTCACTGCAGTTAAAATCTTCTGGGTTATTACGCCGCGTCATATTTCTACTAAAATGATTTACGTTTCGACATCATTCACTGTCTTGTTGATACAACCGCCCTCAAGAGGCTCCATACCTAAAAGCTGCGGGATGTCTACTTATGTCAGAACAGAGCGCGGCACGACCCACTGTTGGCAGCCGAGTCTTATAGCAGTATCATCGTAGTTTAGATCTGGCACCGAGCTAATATCATTAGAACCGTGCACCAGAGTTGATAGTAATATATTGTCATTCATGTGGAGATGGACTGCATCCGAGGTAAGTACTATAAAACTTCCTGGCAGATTGAAACTGTGTGCCGGACCGAGACTTGAACTCGGGACCTTTGCCTTACACGGGCAAATGCTCAACCATCTTCTTTTAGCTCAGGATTTTATTCGTTATATTTGTTCGGGGCGGACGTCCCATGACGCTTGTTCACGTTCATCGTTGATCCATCAAATCAGTTTTTTTTATTACGGAGGCCCATCTGAGCTATCCAGGCACTACTCATGACCCATCCTAACAGCCTCAATTCTGCCAGTACCTCGTTCCCTACCTTCCAAACTCCACAGAAGCTCTTCTCTCAGAAGGAAGTATCATACAGCGCACACTCCGCTGCAGAGTGAATATCTCATTCTAAGCCTTATAAATCAAAGTTTTTTAATAAACTTAACTAATATGTCTTATATGTGTAGTTTGTTTTGTTTTATAGCGCAACAACAAGAAAAGTCATATGCGCCCGTGTCAGAACAGTAGAACACGAAAACCTATATGTGTTGTAGTAACTGTTCGATGTCCTCCAGATGCAAGAAATGCTTGCATGAGTGCAAATGCAGCTGCTAGACAGGTCTACAGCTCGAGATATTTTATTTCAACACCAAAGGCACCTGTGCAATATCCTCAACACGTTGCATGTGTCATTTGCGGTCAGGATAGTGGTCTGTGTAGTTACGTCGGAGCTAAGTCAATTCGAACGTCAAAAATTCAAAAAAAATGTGTGTGAAACCTTATGGGACTTAACTGCTAAGGTCATCAGTCCCTAAGCTTACACACTACTTAACCTAAATTATCCTAAGGACAAACTCACACACCCATGCCCAAGGGAGGACTCCAACCTCCGCCGGGATCAGCCGCACAGTCCATGACTGCAGCACCTAAGACCGCTCGGCTAATCCCGCGCGGCGAACATCGGAAATTGTTGGTGGTCATATCGTGTATCATTCCGTTACTAACGAAGGCGAAGTGTTTCGTGTTTCAGGAGAGACTGTATCAAAGAGAAAATATCATACGGTAAGTCACAACGAGGACGATACTGTGTGGCGCGAAGAGTGTCAGGTGGTCGTTGAAGAGAATTGTGGAGGAATATAAGAGTACAACAGCTGAAAAAGTCACTGCAGAAGTGAATGTCGCTCCCCCGAACGGCGTCAGCACCAAATCAACACGAAGGAAGCTCCACAAGACGGGAAATGCAAGGGGAACTGGAATTTCAAAACCAACCATCAATGGTGCAAATACCCTTAACAAAAATTTGGTACCTCAGTCATAAAATCTAGACTGTGCAGCAATGGCAGACAGTCATTTGGTCCTATGAGTGGCCGGCCGGAGTGGCCGTGTAGTTCTAGGCGCTACAGTCTGGAGCCGAGCGACCGCTACGGTCGCAGGTTCGAATCCTGCCTCGGGCATGGATGTGTATGCTGTCCTTAGGTTAGTTAGGTTTAATTACTTCTAAGTTCTAGGCGACTGATGACCTCAAAAGTTAAGTCGCATAGTACTCAGACCCATTTCCCAATCAATGTCCATTTCCAGGTAGAGGCCGTGTGTATGTCCCCAAGAGTGAAACATAACGGGAGGTTCATTGATGATTTGGGCAGCCATATCAATGGTATTCAAGAGGACTTATGATTACTCTGGAAGGTCGCATTACTGCGAAGCATTATGTGGGCGTTTTGGCTGATCAGATCCACCCCCTGGTACAGTGTTCGCCAATGGCGATGCAGTGTTCAAAGACTATGGGGTCCTCTTTCACACAGCTCGCGTTGCCCAGGACTGGATTTCTAAGCACGAGGCGAATTTTCGCATCTCGTCTACCCATCACAGTCACCGAATCTGAACATTATTGAGGATTTGTGGCCTAGATTGGAGAGAAGGTTACGTGATCACGCTCCGCCTCCGTCATCGTCACCTCATCTGGACGCTATTTTGCATTAAAAGTGGTTACTCCTTGAAAACCATATGGGACGTGTATTTATCCATTCCGAGACCACTAGATACTGTTTCAATGCCCCCGGTTTTCCATCACCGTTTTGGGCATGTTTTTGAATTTTTGTCCAACCCCTATACTTGTCAAAAGCGAGGCATTTCGACCTCCTGCTTTAATTGAAATGTATCTATAAATCAAATGGCTCGAAGCACTATGGGACTTAACATCTGAGGTCATCAGTCCCCTAGAACTTAGAACTACTTAAACCTAACTAACCTAAGGACATCACACACATCCATGCCCGAGGCAGGATTCGAACCTGCGACCGTAGCGGTCGCGCGGTTCCAGACTGAAGCGCCTAGAACCGCTCGGCCACCAGCGGCCGGCAAATGCATCTATAGCTTCAATAAGTTTTTCTCAAAAAGCTTCATAATTAAGATGAGTAGTGTTTTGATACCAGGTTTTGCAGAACTATTTGGTAGCCCTCCCCCACTCCTGTCCATGAAACCTATTGTGTCACTGTGCACACCGAACAAGAGGGTGTTGTGACTTCCAATAGATAGTAGCAAAACTGGGAATAATTTCTAAAACAGAAACTAAATAAAAGAACTTTAACCGTACGAAGAAGTATGATAAAATAAATATAAGTAAAAGGATCGAAATGAAAATGGACGAATAATTTCAAGCAGTTTTATGTAGTGGTCTAAACCGCCTGTTATCTTACATTAGAAATAACTTGTATCACGTACAAATTAGATTATGACGAACATCATGTGAAGCAATCGATTTCGAAAAGACCGAGTGGTTGGAATCGATCTCTAACTATGAAAATCGGCGAGTTGGAACGAATTATATCACAGTATGTAGGTGTACACGCAACCTGTAGGCTCAGAAGTGACATGTGCCATAAAACCAGTCATCTGGTGAGGCATGTAGGTATAACCTGGAGGCCCGTGAGTGACATGTGTCATAAAACGTGACCCGGTGAGTTATGTAGATAGAACCTGGAGGTTCGGGAGCGACATGTGCGATTAAACGTGACCTGGTGGGCTATGTGACGTGGAGCTAAGAACTCTGAAGGGTCTGCGGTGGAGGGGCACGTGACAGAGCAGCAGGGAAAGGCGGGAGGCTGCAGCTAGGGGGTAGCAGGCAGCTGGCGGGCCTATTCCTCGCTGCTATTTCGGGCCGCGCCTTGAGGGTGGGATCGATGCCGGCTCCTCGCCCCCTGCTCCTGCTGCTGCCCCTTGCTCCCACCTACCTCTCACCCCCATCCCCCCACCCCACCCCCTACTCCAACCCCGCCTCCACATAATCACCGCCACCCGGCTCCTGTCGCTGCTCACGTAATGAACCTGAGCGCTCCTGGAGGCAGCTGGACCGGGACATGCGTACCCTTTGAGTCAGTTGCTCGCTAGGCTGTGCCCAGCACACCGCAGACCCAACACGTGTAAGAGGCCCAACTGATGCTCCGAATCACTGTGACCTTTGTCCTCTAGCCCAGATACATTATCTGATCAAAAGCATCCAGACGTTCAATACTCGACGTTAACATGAAGTGTGGTACCCTTCGCCTTTATAATACCTTGAACTATGCTTGGGACAGTTTCAATGAGGTGTCTGAAAGTCTGACGAGGAATGGCCTCAACATTCGAGACCAGGAAAGATGATGCAGAGCTCTCGGGTCTGGAGAGATGTCGACGTTCTACACCTGTGCTCATAAATTAAGTATAATTGCAGAATGTGGTGACACACAACGTGGTACTATACAAAACTGACGCTAATAGCATAGGTACATAGGGAACACACACAACACCACGACACAGATCTGTAAATCCACGGTACTGGTGATAGATTGAGAAAACCGTCCCGAAACACATGTGCTACAAAACACCACTGTTTCCTGCGCATGTACCACGACATTAATATGGGATATTATCACCATGCACACATACATAGGCCGTACAACGCGTTGACATACTCTGGATCAGGTGGTCGAGCAGCTGCTGGGGCATAGCCTCCCATTCTAGCACCAGTGCCTGTCGGAGCTCCTGAAGTGTCGTAGGGGTTTTAAGACGTGCATTGGTACGTCGACCGAGAGCATCCCAGACGTACTCGATGGGGTTTAGGTCTGGAGAACACGCAGGCCACTCCATTCGCCTGATATCTTCTGTTTCAATGTACTTCTCCACGATGGCAGCTCGGTGGGGCCGTGCGTTATCATCTAGGAGGAAGGTGGGACCCACTGCACCCCTGAAAAGGCGGACATACTGGTGCAAAATGATGTCCCGATACACCTGTCTCGTTGCAGTTCCTCTGTCAAAGAGATGCAGCGGTGTACACGCGCCAATCATAATCCCACACCATCAAACCACGACCTCCATACATGTCCCTTTCAAGGACATTAAGGGTTTGGTATCTGTTCCCTTGTTCACGCCAGATGAAAACCCGGCGAGAGTCACTGTTCAGACTATACCTGGACTCGTCCGTGAAAATAACCTGGGACCACTGTTCCAACGATCATGTACTGTGTTCTTGACACCAAGCTTTACGGGCTCTTATGTCACCAGGGGTCAGTGGAATGCACCTTGTTGGTCTCTGGGCGAACAAACCATGTCTGTTCTGTGGTCTGTAGGCTGTGTGTCTGGAGACAATTGTTCCGGTGGTTGCGGTAAGGTCCCGAGCAAGGCTACCAGCAGTACTCTGTGGCCGTTTGGAGGCACTGATGGTCAGATATCGGTCTTCTTGTGGTGTTGTAGACTGTGGACGCGTCGCACTGTAATGCCTGGACATGTTTCCTGTCTGATGGAATTGTTGCCATAATCTTGACATGACACTTTATGGCATAAAGAGGGCCCGTGCTACGACCTGCTGTGTTTGACCAGCCTCCAGTCGCCCTAGTAGTCTACCCCTCATAACGTCATCAATATGTGTTCTTTGAGCCATTTTCAACACACCATTAGCACGTCTGAAAACGTCTGCACATTTACTCGCTGCACCTTACTCTGAAATGCACCAACACAGCTCTGCGTATGTGGACTGCTGCCAGTGCCACCGTGCAACGATCACAGGTCAAATGCACCGCATAGTCATACCTCGAGCTGATTTAAACCAACAAACCCCCACCAGAGCTATGTTTCACCATGTATCAGCATTATCCTTAATTTATGAGCATGAGTGTACATCCCAGAAGTGTTCCATTGTATTAAGGTCGGACTCTCGACAGGCCAGTCCATTTCAAGAATATTTTTTCCATAAACTAATTATGTTCTTGTGCACGATAAGGGGACCTCTCGCGAAGCACGAAAAGCACTCCCAGAGCATAAGGACGCCTCCTCCGTACTTCAGTGTTGGCAGTATGCTTGATGGCAAGTAACGAACTCCAGCCATTCGCTGAACCCAAATCCTTCAGATGGCCACAGGGTGTAGTGTGATTCATCACTCCAAATCACTCGTTCTAGTCATCCACTGTTCAGAAGGGTCGTCTTTACAGCACATCCAATGTCGCTTAGCGTTAACTTCAGAAATGTGTGGCTTGTGAGACGCCGGCCGAGCATTGTACCAAATGGTTCAAATGGCTCTCAGCACTATGGGACTTAACATCTGAGGTCATCAGTCCCGTAGAACTTGGAACTGCTTAAACCTAACAAACCTAAGGACATCACACACATTCATGCCCGAGGCAGGATTCGAAACTGCGACCGTTGTGGTCGCGCGGTTCCATACTGAAGCGCCTAGAACCGCTCGGCCACATCGGCCGGCGAGCATTGTACCCCTTCCTAATTTAATTCCCTGTCCACAGACATTGCACTAACTGGACTGCTGGAACTTAAGAGTGATTTCATCTGTTGATTTCATGCTTCCGCAAATGATTGAAGGTCCCTGTCTGTCAGTATATGAGGTCTTGGTTTACCAGTAGTTGTTTCTTCGCGTTTCCGCTTCACATTGGTATCACCTAGAGTCGACTTACACAGCTTTAGATGGATTTAAATGATTTGTTACTCACGTTCAGACGATACAAGCGCTGTCTCATTGTAAGAGGAAAACAGGAGGGCGAGTGTGGCGGGGCTTACCCCAGTTCTCTACTACTAGCTCCACGTCATCAGAACGTGCCTGTGCTCAACATCCGAAGGATTGCACCGTAATCTAAGAGTGAAAGAAAAATTACAATAATTTTTCCAGACTTCGTCAGGGATGCATCAAGATATTAATGTTAACACTGTAAGGTCACGGAAATGATTAAATAAATATGTTATGCAAAATATACGAACGTAAGAAAAAATTAGTGACTCAAAGTAATGAAACTGGAAAGCAAAAATTGGTCAAATGGTTCAAATGGCTCTGAACACTATGGGGCTTAACGTCTGAGGTCATCAGTCCCCTAGAACTTACAACTACTTAAACCTAACTAACCTAAGGACATCACACACATCCATGCCCGAGGCAGGATTCGAACCTGCGACCGTCGCGATCATGTGGTTCCAGACTGAAGCGCTTAGAACCGCGCGGCCACAACAGCCAGCAAAAAATTGGTCACAATATGCAGATGATGGTATTAATTAAAACTCGCAAATCTCAACTTGATCAGAAAATTAAAATACAAAAATTAAGAAGATTGTAAATTTAGATAATGCTGCCTGTGCGTAGGGCGGCTGATATCAGATGTTGTGTTTGGCGGTCCGCTGCGCCCATACATAAATAGGTCCAGAGAGCCAGTTGGAAGACACTCGGCACCGAGATCTCAGTCTGTTAGTGTCAGTCAAACGCCTGCGTGCTCTGTGCCTCGGATCGCGTCAGAGATTGGCAGCTACCAAAGGCATTTACAGCAAAAGTAGAAAGTGAGCTCGCGGGGACTGCACAGCGTTCTAGATCGCTTAGACTTCACGGAAGTAACTGTTTGTGAGCCGACCGACATGTTCATAAAACCGCGTGGCAAGTGGCGGGATTATTTACCACTTTTAATGCGAACAGTTGAATTTTGGTCATCAGAAGTCAGGGCAATAGATTATTTTACTTGGAACTTACCATAGAGTTCACCCCCTCAGCTGTTAATACTGCTGTTTCTATTACAGATATTATTATTATTATTATTAGTGACATTATTACATTTTGTGCATGTGAACTTTTAAAGAAGATATCAATCAGTCAGAACTCAAAACTTTTATTTATGGTCATTGTTCCTGATCCCGCTTGTGCTGTGCCAGCGACAATTTTGTCGTACATACATTTAAAAAGAAAAAAGAAAAAAACTTGTAACAAGAAATGTATAGCACGACGGAATAAATGTACACGAACCTTACGTGTTTCACCGATCGCATAAGTGGCGTAAAATATCCATGTTTTATAGTAAATATTAAATTTAATCGTAGTATCAAAGACGAACCTATTTATGTAATAACTTCTATGATATTAATAAGGGAGAAGAAACCTCCTAGACTGTTGTCCTCTTCCTCTTTCATCGCTTGTTTCTGGGGTTAAGAAGCCTACATCTTGTAGCACAAAAGTAATGTAAGCATTTATACTGTTACCCTTGTTAATATAGTACGTTAAAGTTAATATGTGAGCTATTTCGATGTACAGTGAGCCCTCTGTTATGTTCCTTGCATTGGTTTAATTTTTCTTAAGACGTCAACAGCCCATCAGTTTTAGCGGCCACTGCTTGAAAGGACGCCATTACGCGTCGATCTAGAAAGCGAAATCACAGCGGAATCGCAGAGACCGACCGCTTTAACATTTAACATTTAACAAACATTCTTTCACACCGGTGAGCCGCAGCGGAGAGCAACATTAGTTTTAAGATTTCACTACAGTCTGGAACCGCGCTGCTGCTACGGTCGCAGGTTCGAATCCTGCCTCGGGCTTGGATGTGTGTGATGTCCTTAGGTTGGTTAGGTTTAATTAGTTCTAAGTTCTAGGCGACTGATGACCTCAGAAGTTAAGTCACAAAGTACTCAGAGCCATTTTGAACCATCATGATTACTTACCCGCTGCCCCACGAGATGACATCCAGTGACTAGCCCACGTTCGAGCTCACTCCGTTGTCCTGACCGACCCATATCACTTCTCGAGTGGCAAATCACACTCCACCCTCCCCCCCCCCCCCTTCCCCACACCCGACCCCCTCCCCTCATGATATGTAGTGGTCAGTTACGCATTAGAGTAGGATCTACGGATTCCTTTAATTAGATAGCGTATGCTTCTTTTCTTCTTTTCTTCTTCTTCCTCTTCTACTTCTTTAGTGACCAACAGAAGTGTTAGTTGGTAGCTGTTAACTTGGCAGCAGATTCCCACTCTCCTCGTCTTTCCGAGTCCCTCTGTATTTGTCTCACATCTATCACAATTTTAACCTTAGTGCGTTAATCATGGTCTCCCCTTAAGTCCCAATCTATTTATATAGCCGTCCGCGGTGGTCTCGCGGTTCCGGAACCGTGCGACTGCTACGGTCGCAGGTTCGAATCCTGCCTCGGGCATGGATGTGTGTGATGTCCTTAGGTTAGTTAGGTTTAAGTAGTTCTAAGTTCTAGGGGACTGATGACCACAGTAGTTGAGTCCCATAGTGCTCAGAGCCATTTGAACCATCTATTTATATATTCATCTGTTATTCGTATTCAGGAGTCCCTCATTTCTCATTAGGCGGCCTCTTTTAA
The DNA here is from genome assembly GCF_023897955.1 of Schistocerca gregaria. NCBI lineage: Eukaryota > Metazoa > Arthropoda > Insecta > Orthoptera > Acrididae > Schistocerca > Schistocerca gregaria. The sequence continues at coordinate 195,926,228 of NC_064920.1, forward strand.
CAAGACATTTCCACTGGCTTCTCTCCTCATCCATGCTTTTAAGGACCTCTTCTGTACAATGTCAATCCATTTTATTTGGAGCATCCGTCTATGACACATCATCTCGAAAGAATTTAGTTCTTCTCATCCTCAGCCCGCAGAGATCAGATTTTACAGTCATGACATACCACGCACCTAATATACGTTTCACGAACCTTTCCCTGATTTCAGAGCAGGGGCGTTTTAATGAACATTTATTATTAATGTGTGTGAATTCTTAAGGGACCAAACTGCCTAGGTCATTGGTCCCGAGATTTACACACTACTTAAACTAACTTATGCTAACAACAACAAACACACCCATGCCGGAGGGAGGACTCGAACCTCCAGCGAGAGTGGCCAAGGAGCCCGTCTCACGACGCCTCAAACCGCGCTGCCACTCCGTGCGGCTTTAATGTAGACCTTCGTCGTCTTATTCAGCAGGTTTCTGGCTGTTGGTTCAAATGGCTCTGAGCACTATGGGACTTAACCGCTGTGGTCCCCTAGAACTCAGAACTACTTAAACCTAACTAACCTAAGGACATCACACATATCCATACCCGAGGCAGGATTCGGACCTGCGACGGTAGCGGTCGCGTGGCTCCAGACAGAAGCGCCTACAACCGCACGGCCACTCGGGCCGGCCTCTGGCTGTTGCTGTACTCCTACTTCTCACTACTGCTTTCCTCCGTGCGTTCGTGCTGATTTTACTTCCCTAATAAATAAATGAAGCAACTAGCTGAAGCAGCTCGTTAGCAACGTAAATTCGGACTTTGACTTTCTGTTATTTAGCACATGTCATCTCTTTTCTTTCGGATTTGTTCGTTTTCATACCATATTCGTCAGCATCACCTCATGCATTTGAATTGACATGAGCTGATTGTCCTCTGCAGTTTCTGAAGATGAGCTGTATCATCTCTCTCGGTTTTTAAGTGGAAAATACACCGGAAGATCTCAACTACGTTTCAAAAAAAATATTTAATGACTGTTTCACATCTTTTGAGTGTTTACTCTTAGATCGTAAAACGATTTGGCTGTAATCGTATTAGAAGCGCACATAGGAAATATTTGAAATATGGACTGTGCGAGGAACCATGACACACTGACCTCTGCCAAATGTTTCGAGATAATACCTGTCTACCAGAGATATGCATCTAACATACTACTGGCAAGATGAACTGACGGCAGGACACAAAATTCAAATGAAAGTTTACAGAGTGTCATTTGGTCCAAAAAAAAAAAAAAAAAAAAAAAGAGAGAGAGAAAAGAGATAATCTTTGGTCCTGTAGAAGTTGTTTCTGAGTTCAGTAGGGGATGTTTAAAGACTCAAGAAGGCAGGAGCCCAGCACTCCTTTGTCACTCTTTCAGATGAAGATCTGTTTATCTAGAGATAAACGACGTATTAAGTAGTCCAGAAGACACTGCCTGGAGTAGGAAAAATTAAATATAAAGGTTAGCCTGTTTTGGAAATTACAAGAAGCCTTACGCGAGCAGGAGGCGAAAACATACGGAGCTGGTGATTTTTAATTAGTGCGTGTCTTGTATAACGTTACTTTTTCAATAAAATTTTAAAATCAATTTTCCCGTAAATCTGAGTTCAATGCCAATTTTTATACCAAAATATTAATCAGTCATAATGAAATTTTTGCAGAAAGCAGTTTTGACGTATTTACATATTTTATACATTAATATTGTATTATTATTTTATTATGGCATATACGCACTGATAATTAAAGAAAATTTAAGTTTGAAACTTGGAACAAATACTGAAAGTAAATTAATAACACATATCATAAAATAAACGCATAGAGCTATTGATGAATGTTCCTAAAATCTGTAATGTGGAATTGAGGTCCGAGAACCAAAATCTGGTTTTCAAAACCACCACTAATATTGTATTAAAAATTAAGAACTCAAAAACAAATGAACTGTTAGTCCTCACCCCTTAGGTATTGCTGGAGATTCACGTAATTGACACGGTTTTAAAATTCGGTTGGCTTCGGAAAAGTAAAGGAAAAGCTAAATTTTTGGATTGATTCCTCTTAAGTTATTATAAAGAGCGGAAACATGCTGTAAACTTATAGAAACATTGAATTGTGCACTTCGCAAAACGCGGAACATCAGTATCCTGTGTCTACACTATCAACATATCACAATTCAAATCAGTCCACTCATGACTGACTAACATAATCTGTAGTGATGTGAAATGGAATTACCACATAGTTGAAGGTAAAGCAGTCGGTAGACTTAGGTCGATTTGCAGGATAACGGAAAAATGCAGTCATTCTTTGTAGAAGACTGCTTAGAACCCATTTGTGCGTCCCATCTTACAATATTGCTCAAATGTTTGGGATCCATACCCTCCACTACAACTACATCTACATCTACGTACATACTCAGAAAGTCACCGTAAGGTGCGTGGCGGGAGGATGTGCACTAACACTACCAATCATTACTTTTCCTATTCCACTCGTACATAGAGCGAAGGAAAAATAATTATCTGTATGCCTCCGCGTGGGTCCTAATTTGTCGTACCTTATCTTCGTGGTCCTTACGTGAATTTTATGTACGCGGTACTTGAGTAGTTCTGCAATCAGCTTGAAATTCAAGTTCTCTAAATTTTGTCTGAGTCATTTTGTATTCTCCTACAGTCACTCAACATCTATACCCTCTCGTACACCACAGCCTCTTCAGCAAATAACTGCCGGCAAGAGTGTCCGAGCGGTTCTAGGCGCTACAGTCTGGAACTGCGCGACCGCTACGGTCGCAGGTTCGAATCCTGCCTCGGGCATGGATGTGTGTGATGTCCTTAGGTTAGTTAGGTTTAAGTAGTTCTACGTTCTAGGGGACTGATGACCTAAGATGTTAAGTCCCATAGTGCTCAGAGCCGTTTGAACCGAATACTGCAGACTGCTAGATTGCTACCTATCCGGTGCGCTAGATCATTTATGTACTGGGTTCTATTGTGTATGTAGTCTTCGAGCCACTCACATACCTGGGAACGTATTCCGTATTCTCGTACCTTCGTTAAACGTCTGTCGTGGGGTACCGTGTCAAATGCTTTCGGAATTCTAGAAATATGGTGTCAGCCTGTTGGCCTTCATCCATAGATAGCAGTACATCATGTGAGAAAAGGGCAAATTGAGTTTCGCACGAGCGACGCTTTTTGAAACTGTGCTGATTCGTAAACATAAGCTTCCCGGTCTCAAGGGAGTTTGTTATCTTAGAATATGTTCAAAAATTCTGCAGCATACAGCCGTTAAGAATATTGGTCCGTGAGCCTATTTATTCTTTGTTATCTTCTATTACGGTACGTTTTCTTATTCCATTTATTGGCGTAAGTAACTTCCTTCCTTATTTGCCCGTGAGCTGTAGCAGCAGCGCGTATCGATAAGTGCACTGTCATACCATCTCTGGAGCGACCGATAGTATTTCCGGGTCGTCGTGTGTCTGGCAGTCAGTTGAAGACGGACCAGCAGTGCAGTCGGGACGCAGCTGCAGTGAAGTTGGGGACGGAGCGCCGGTGAGGCGCAAACAGCCAGTGCTCGCCGACCGCTGGCAACACACATGCACTGTCCGTGTCATCGTCCGACGTATTTCGGGTCCTTCACCGTTTCCGGGCCTGGGGAGTTGGTCGGTTGGCGTGGCGCAGCGAGGAAATCCCCGCGGCGCGTCGTTTGACCGAGGCCGCTGGTGGCGTCCAAGAGCGGTCGGAGTGTGTGGTGCTTTTCCCATTGCTACGAGGTCCTTGGCTCACAGACCCTGGACACGAAAATTGAGTTTTTACCTAATCTACGAGCAAGTTACGACTATTCACACTGTGACGTCTGGATTCCGCTGTCGGCTGTTGGAACATTCCCGCGAGCAGCAACGTGTGTTTTCAAATTGGCAAATTTCAGCCACCCTCCAGTGGAGTTTAACTGTACCTGGTTATTTTGAATTGAAGTGCACCAGCGGAGTCTTCTGTCTTGTGGCCGTTAACGTCCCGGTTACCTCCCCTAGCCATTGACGTAAATTCAGGCAGTGTATTTTCTTCATCGTGTTGTCGCTATCCAGCACGGTGTGTAGTTTGGCAGCTCAATGTATAATTGGTTGTGGGTGCCAATACCTTCTACGTTTTTCCATTGAACTCCTTGTTGTGTGCTGGTCGGGTGGAGCGGAAGTTATCTTGTCAGTGGGTCTGTTGACTGTCTGTCGGTTTGGTTGTCGTCGGATCGAGAATGGTAGGCCCGACTGCCTGTCTCAGCTAAGTGAGCGTTAGTGTTTGAATTACAGGCCGACCCTCGGAAACTTCTGAGTGTCGTTGAGTGTACAGCCTTTTCTTATTTGTTCTTGTTGTTTGTATTTGTATGGCTTCTAGCCGATTTTTTAAAATTAATTTTGTTTTGACCTTAAGGCATAAGATTGTTAGGGCCTTCAGCCTAATTTAAAGGTTTTAAGGTAAGGCCTTTGGCCCTTTAAAAATTTATTTTGGTTTGAGTCTTAAGTGATGGGCATTCAGCCGATTTTTAAATTAAAGTTGTTTTGCTCATAAGGTGTCAGATTTTTTTGAGCCTTCAGCCTAATTTAAAGAACTGTTATAAGGTAAGGCCTTTTGCCTTTTAAAAATTTAAGTTTGGTTTGAGTCTTAAGAGATGGGCCTTCAGACGATTTTTTAAATTAAAGTTGTTTTGCTCTTAAGGTGCGAGATTGTTTGGGCCTTCAGCGTAATTGAATGAACTGATATGAGATAAGGCTTTCTGCCTTTTAGGTTTCTGATTTTGGTTTGAGGCTTACGTTACTGGCTTTCAGCCGATTTTAAATTAAAGTGGTCTTGCCCTTAAGGCATGAGATTATATGGCGTATTCAGCCGGTAATGAAGTTCCAAAAATTAATGCTGTGTTTTTTTTTTTCTTGGATCTTGTAATGTTTGGCCAAATAAATAAAGTTGTATGTTCGAGTGTAACTCACAGCCGCTTATTTTCGCCCCTTTCCACAATTTAAACTACCTGTCCTGTCCTGCGTGTTTATCGGAGCGTCTCAGTCTGTAAATCAGCTGGTCCGTTCTTTTACCCTTCTTATAAGAAGTCACCTGCCCTTTTTCCGGTCTCTTGGACCATTCTACTGCGCGAGACGTTTGCGTTAAATGCAACTAAGGGGCCAATGCCGTAAACTACTCTTTGCGAAACCGAACTGAGATTTTATCCGGACATCGTGACTTACAGGTTTCCAATTCTTTTGCTTATTTCTCTAGGTAAGGTATGTTTATTACAACGTGGTCCACACGGGACTCTGCGAGGGTCAAACGATGGTAAGTTTATACGACTATCCTGTGCGAAAGATTTCTTAAACTCGAAATTTAAAACTTCGGCTTTCCTTTGGCTATCTTATACTGGCCCACCGCATTGATCAACGACTGACTAGATGGTAGCCGTAAAGCCGGTTAGCAATTTTACTTAGGACGTGAATTATCTAGGGTTCTCCAGCAGATCTTTTTCTAAGGTATAACGATGCTAGGTGTTTGTTTCGTGCATAGATCTCTTCACAGGTGCACGCATCGCCTTTAACAGTTGCCTGCTGCCGTTTCCGTCATATCAAGTGGTACTAACAGATGACGTTAAATGTACAAAAATAAAGAAAGGGAGCGCGAATAGGAACATATTTGTCTGTCGCACTGGAAAGTGTCGCTGAAGTGTTGGAAAACCTGTACTGACAGACGCTTCAATATAGAAGCCCTCTATCGTGCGAAAGCCTATATACAAACTTACAAGAAACAATATTAAGCCAGTATTATACTATAACTTATCATGACACGCTCTTAAAGCAGCCGTGAAAACAAGATTAGACTAACTACAGCGCATCAAACGTGACTTGAAACGGGAGTAACCTTTATATGTGAAACAATACCAAGTGCCCTCTAACATATTTGTCGCAGTAATTTACAAAGTGTGTACGTAAATATATATGTGCTTCTGAGATGTGGCATTACAATTACTTTGAATTTTGTTATTTAGTATTGTTAAAACAACTGTAGCTCTGAAATTAATTAAGTAGCATTCATAAGTGAGAGCTTAATGAAACGATTATTACCAAACTGGTAATAGCATTCGACAGTTGGCAAACCATCTAAAATACAACAGTGAGTAAACAATCGTTCACTTCCTAGTACTGCTAAATGCAGAAAGCAGGAGAATAACACTTGCAAAACAGAACAAGGAACAAACGAAGAACAGCGTCTACAAAATATGCGATTGGAAATGCCTTGCAGATGATAAAAGCGAAACGCATAGTTTTATTCTGTTGTTATTGTTCGTTGTTGTGGTATTCAATCCTGAGACTGGTTTGATGCAGCTCTCCATACTACTCTATCCTGTGCAAGCTTCATCATCTCCCAGTACCTACTGCAACCTACATCGTTCTGAACCTGCTTAGTGTATTCATCTCTTGGTCTTCCTTTACGATTTTTATCCTCCACGCTGCCCTCCAATACCAAATTGGTAATCCCTTGATGCCTCAGAACATGTCCTACCAACCGATCCCTTCTTCTGGTCAAGTTGTGCCACAAACTCCTCTCCTCCCCAATTCTATTCAATACCTCCTCATTAGTTATGTGATCTACCCACCTAATCTTCAGCATTCTTCTGTAGCACCACAATTCGAAAGCTTCTATTCTCTTCTTGTCCAAACTAGTTATCGTCCATGTTTCACTTCCATACATGGCTACGCTCCATACGAATAATTTCAGAAACGACTTCCTGACACTTAAATCTATACTCGATGTTAAGAAATTTCTCTTTTTCAGAAACGCTTTCCTTGCCATTGCCAGTCTGTATTTGATATCCTCTCTACTTCGACCGTCATGAGTTATTGTGCTTCTCAAATAGCAAACCTGCTTTACTACTTTAAGTGTTTCATTTCCTTTATCCTCGTTTTGCTTTTGTTGATATTCATCTTATACCCCCCTGTCCATTCCGTTCAACTGCTCTTCCAAGTCCTTTGCTGTCTCTGACAGAATTACAGTGTCGTCGGCGAACCTCAATGTTTATTTCTTCTCCATGGATTTTAATGCCTACTCCGAACTTTTCTTTTGTTTCCTTTACTGCTTGCTCAATATACAGATTGAACAACATCGGGGAGAGGCTACAACCCTGTCTCACTCCCTTCCCAACCACTGCTTCCCTTTCATGTCCCTCGACTCTTATAACTGCCATCTGGATTCTGTACAAAATGTAAATAGCCTTCCTCTCCCTGTATTTTACCCCTGCCACCTTCAAAATTTGAAAGAGAGTATTCCAGTCAACATTGTCAAAAGCTTTCTCTAACTCTACAAATGCTAGAAACGTAGGTTTGCCTTTCCTTAATCTTTCTTCTAAGATAAGGCGTAAGGACAGTATTGCCTTGCGTGTTCCATCATATCTACGGAATCCAAACTGATCTTCCCCGAGGTCAGCTTCTACCAGTTTTTCCATTCGTCTGTAAAGAATTCGCCTTAGTATCTTGCAGCTGTGACTTATTAAACTGATAGTTCGGTAACTTTCATATTTGTCAACACCTGCTTTCTTTGGGATTGGAATTACTACATTCTTCTTGAAGTCTGAGGGAATTTCGCCCGTCTCGTACATCTTGCTAACCAGATGGTAGGGTTTTGTTAGGCCTGCCTCTCCCAAGGCTGTCAGTAGTTCTAATGGAATGTTGTCAACCACCAGGGCCTTGTTTCAACTTAGGTCTTTCAGTGGTCTGTCAAACTCTTCACGCAGTATCATATCTCCCATTTCATCTTCATCTACCTCCGCTTCCATTTCCATAATATTGTCCTCAAGAAAATCGCCCCTGTATAGACCCTCTATATACTCCTTCCACCTTTCTGCTTTCCCTTCTTTGCTTAGAACTGGGTTCCCATCTGAGCTCTTGATATTCATTGAAGTGGTTCTCTTTTCTCCAAAGGTCTCTTTAATGTTCCTGTAGGCAGTATCTATCTTACCCCTAGTGAGATAAGCTTCTACATCCTTACATTTGTCCTCTAGCCATCCCTGTTTAGCCATTTTGCACTTCCTGTCCATCTCATTTTTGAGACGTTTGTATTCCTTTTTGCCTGCTTCATTTACTGCATTTTTATATTTTCTCCTTTCATCAACTGAATTCAGTATCTCTTCTCTTACCCTAGTATATCTACTAGCCCTTGTCTTTTTACCTACTTTATCCTCTGCTACCTTCACTATTCCATTCCTCAAAGCTACCCATTCTTGTTCTACTGTATTTGTTCCCACTTCCTGTCAATTGTTCCCTTATGCTCTCCCTGTAACTCTGTACAACCTCTGGTTCTTTCAGTTTATCCATTTCCCATCTCCTTAAATTCCCATCTTTTTGCAGTTTCTTTAGTTTTAATCTTCAGTTCATAACCAATAGCTTGTGGTCAGAGTCCACATATGCTCCTGGAAATGTCTTACAATTTAAAATCTGGTTCCTAAATCTCTGTCTTACCATTATCTAATCTGCCTGAAACCTTTTAGTATCTCCAGGGTTCTTCCATGAATACAACCTTCTTTCATGATTCTTAAACCAAGTGTTAGCTATGATTAAGTTATGCTCTGTGCAAAATTGTACCAGGCGGCTTCCTCTTTCATTTCTTACCCCCAATCCATATTTACCTACTACGTTTCCTTCTCTTCCTTTTCCTACTGTCGAATTTCAGTCACGCATGACTATTAAATTTTCTTTTCCTTTCACTACCTGAATAATTTGGTTTATCTCATCATACATTTCATCAATTTCTTTATCATCTGCAGAGCTAGTTGGCATATAAACCTGTATTTCTGTAGTATGCGTGGGCTTCGTGTCTATCTTGCCACAATAATGCGTTCACTATGCTGTTTGTAGTAGTTTACCCGCACTCTTATTTTTTTATTCATTATTAAACCTACTCCTGCATTACCCTTATTTGATTTTGTATTTATAACACTGTATTCACCTGCCCAAAAGTCTTGTTCCTCCTGCCACCGAACTTCACTAATTCCCACTATATCTAACTTTAATCTATCGATTTCCCCTTTTAAATTTTCCAACCTACCTGCCCGATTAAGGGATCTGACATTCCACGTTCCGACCCGTAGAACGCCAGTTTTCTTTCTCTTGATAATGACGTCCGCTTGAGTAGTCCCCTCCCGGAGATCCGAATGGGGGACTATTTTACTGTTGTTATTAGACAGTTATAAAGTATTGGTTTTCAATGTATCATACAGTGAGATTTTCTTGATTTGCTGGTTGATAATTTTGCCAGTTCCTTGATTATTGTAACAGATAGTTAAAGAATCAGTGAAAGAAGACTGGATAAGAAAATTCACTTGCGATAAAATATTAACAATATGGTGAGAGCACGGGAAATAAAAAGCTGTAATTTTCAAATATTGAGAGGGACATATCGCAATTAAAAATTGGGTTATATCTAAAAGACCTACATGACAACATGAGTGAAAAATTTCTATGTATTACCCATAATATTGTTTTCTTACACTGATCTATTTGTTTGAATTTGCAACTGAAGACTTGTTCTGTACGTTTAGCATCCGACTTGCTATGCCATTTAGTGGTATTTTCTGCTCATGAACAATCTCAGTTGATGATATATGCAGTTGTCGACTGAACATCAAAACTCGCTAACATCTACAATAATCATGGCGTTATCAGATTTATACACAATATGAAAGTTGTGAAGTTCCAAAGGTTAAGTTCGTTGATAGTTGTAGGCATAGATGCAAATGTATTCGAATAATAACAGGCAACTGGCGTGGCGGAAGATGAGACATTACTGGCTATAAACTGCGTCAGTCGACACTTTGCCGAATTCTGTGCGAGTTGCCTCTGTCAAGCTAGCGTAGGAGCTTGCAACATTATTGACAGCACTACCTATCAGCTACAAGAAGACGTATTCATTTCTGCAGCGTACATGAAGACTTAGCTAAGTGTAGCAGCATATCGCGAAACGGCGGACTATCCGTAAGTTCAAAAATGGTTCAAATGGCTCTGAGCACTATGGGACTTAACATCTATGGTCATCAGTCCCCTAGAACTTAGAACTACTTAAACCTAACTAACCTAAGGACATCACACAACACCCAACCATCACGAGGCAGAGAAAATCCCTGACCCCGCCAGGAATCGAACTCGGGAACCCGGGTGTGGGAAGCGGGAACGCTACCGCATGACCACGAGATGCGGGCTGTCAGTAAGTATTGCAACCTGATACAGGTATGTGGATGAGCTGGCGACAAGAATAAGTGAATTTAGGATTCTATACCGTGTTACCCTCAATGAAACTGAGGTGGAATTACAAGAATTGTTGAATGAAATCAAAAGAGCAGAGCGCAGAGTATGGATTGATTGTAAACTGAAGAAATCCCAAAGTGACGAGAAACAACAGAAACGATATCAACGATAGACTGGGTGGTTACAATTAAAGTTCAGCAACTCAAGACGGTGCATTGTGGGCTGTAATTATTGTATAGCAGCGAAACTCTGTTATATGCTCATGCGTTAATGCGGAATCGATTTACGCTGGAGAATAACTAGTTCCATTTTTGGGAACCAGGTGCAAATCTGGCGCTGTACAGCGTCTCGTCGATGTCTGCTGTGCTCACATTGAACAAATTGTGCAAGCGGCAGTTAATTGTAAAATCAACATTACTCCTTTCTCACTTGTTTTACCTTTTCTGCCCACGTCCCATTCCTATCCCATTACATATGAGAATATTTCTAAACCCCTTTCGCGCTTCACAGAGCCAGATTTGCACCTGGTAATCAATACTGGATCCAGTTTTTGACCAGCGTAAATTGGTTCAGCATTAAAGCAAGTTTCGATGGCTTTCGATAATGGCAGCTCACACTGGAACTCTGCGAGTAGCTGCGCTTTAATTATAACCACCCGGCACTTCATACGTCCTGGCGCATTGTGTGATGATGAATAAAACGTGATCGAGATACTAGAGAAAATAAAATTTGGCGTGAAGCAACACCAGTCCATATAATTAAAATATCAACAAGCCACTGCAAAATCTCTTTTTTAAACGCCAGGAATTTATTTATTTTATTTATTTGTTTCATGGACAGTACAGAGTAACCCACCGACTTGAAATGTAAGGCGGGTCAGATGCTTCAGCAAAGACTTCTTATTATTGCAATGTTATTGATATACAATTGTTAATGCTTTTTTAAATAATATAAAGAACATAATATATAAAAATTTCCCTAAGGTTACAGAGAATTGAATGTTTAACAATTGCTATAGAACCCACGATGACCTTTGCAACGTGACCCTAGCTGTCTCGGAGAGATGGCAGGAAATGAGAGCTTTATTACCCACTTCACAGACTCCATTCCTAGCTGATCGCAGACGGTCTATGAAGTTGAAGGCCTTTGGGCGGTATATTAAAGTGGTAAAGAAGTTTCGGCCCACCCTCCTCCTGTTAACAACGCGACTCCACCTCCCTGGGTCGCAACAGTGTAAGTAATGTTAGTAGAAGTGAAAGTAACAGTTTACTTTTGTCTGTAATTAATTTGGACAGTGCATGCTATGTTATTACTGAATCGTGGGGCTTATTGTACTAGTCTATCTACTTACCGGTATGGTTCAAATGGCTCTGAGCACTATGGGACTTAACATCGGAGGTCATCAGTCCCCTAGAACTTAGAACTACTTAAACCTAACTCACAAACATCGAAACCCGAGGCAGGATTCGAACCTGCGAACGTAGCGGTCACGCGGTTCCAGACTGAAGCGTCTAGAACCGCTCGGCCACACCGGCCGGCACTTGCCGATATGGTTCTAATCTTGACCCACGAACCTAGGATATAGGATGATAATATAAATACGTCAAAAGTGAACAGCCAGAGACTATGTACAGCATCTTAATTGACCGAAACATAGCCCTCAGTATTCCAGAAAATCGTTTCTTGTTTGTTAGAAATCCTCCGAAACACCTTGTCGTAAGACACCAATCGAAGAAGAATATTGAAAAAAAAAAACCAAGTTCGAAAAACTAAATTTTTCAGAAGGTACAAAAAACTTCCATTTCTTAAAAAAATGGCTCTGAGCACTATGGGACTCAACTGCTGTGGTCATTAGTCCCCTAGAACTTAGAACTACTTAAACCGTAACTAACCTAAGGACATCACACACATCCATGCCCGAGGCAGGATTCGAACCTGCGACCGTAGCAGTCGCACGGTTCCGGACTGCGCGCCTAGAACCGCGAGACCACCGCGGCTGGCTTCCATTTCTTAAATTTATACTGAAATTACCGTTTTCTTCTCATTTTTCGTTAAAATGAATGAAGAGGGAAGAATGCCTATGCACTAAGACCATCGTGATCCGTTTTGTTGACGTTAAAAATTATTAAGTGAACATGTATGCTATACCAATATTTTGCAATAAATAATCATAAATCGTTACTTAACTCAAACATAATAGTTGATACGCCCAAAAATCAAACATATAACCCTATTTTCCATTCTCTTTCGAATTATACTCCACGCATACTTCAGTCTTTGACTCATGTTGGCCAATTGAATACGTTAGTGCAAACGTTCTAGAACGGTTTCTTCATTTGGTAGGAATGGTAGAAACAGCCTCAGGCCATGCATTTTATTGTAACTTATACGCACACGTCCATTATTCTATACAATGGTGACATAATGATACAGAAAATGCCAGAATATATATGGTTTTTCTGTATGTTTAAAGTACAAAATAGGTAACACAATTTTGTCGAAAAATGGACGTGTGGCGTGTCTTATTATTCCAATTCATTTCCTCTATCTACGAGCTCTGATTTGCGTTTCCTTCCTGGCCCATTGACTAGTCATCACTCTGCACTCCTTACGCCCTGCTCTATCGAGCCCTTTTATTGTTATTATTATAACTGTTATCGTTAATAGTAGTGCTATCGTTTGGGTTGGGTTGTTTGGGGGAAGAGACCAAACAACGTGGTCATCCGTCTCATCGGATTGGGGAAGGACTGGGAAGGAAGTCGGCCATGCCCTTTCAGAGGAACCATCCCGGCATTTGCCTGGAGCGATTTAGGGAAATCACGGAAAACCTCAATCAGGATGGCCGGACGCGAGATTGAACCGTCGTCCTCCCGAATGCGAGTCCAGTGTGCTAACCACTGCGCCACCTCGCTCGGTGTAGTACTATGGTTATTATTATTGCAGTTAATTCTACCAGTTGTCATAAATTTAATGCAATGAACAGTGAAACTGAACCTCAAAGTCGTGTGGAAATTGAGAAACATCAGAAAGGACGGCCCGTAAAAATTTTGATTGTGTAGTTCCTGTTCCAACGAAATAAGCCGATAAATAAATGTTATGGTAAGGGAAACTTGAAGACATACTTCCCAGGCGAGTGTTGAATAATTTTCAAACATTCATTTCACAGTCCTTCTTACTCCTCTCCAATTCCGAATATATTACCGTAATCAATGTACAATGCACATCCACTTCATTTAAACTGCTAAGACATCACTCACGCCTTGCATCGTATCGCGCGAACCAATAATTTCGTCTTGTAAAGGAAACCAGCAGCCTTCGATGCGATACTCACCGGCTACAATTTCGTCGCTTTGGCCTGGTCGCTTCCTACAAAAGAGAATTGCTAATCAAAGAGCCGGTACCAGCGACAGCTGCGCTTTGCCGATGCGCCAGCGACGATAGTGCTACTGTGTAATGGATGATCTGAGGCCGCAGATGGTCTCTCACAGGCATCTCCGAGTGTTACCGCTCTAACTCGACCACGCCCACATTCGTCTACCACTGTAGCGTGAGCTTCGTTCCAATGGATTCGGACAAGAAACTATTTACGTACCAACGTTTTCTAGGTATCAGAAAAATTCTGCCCCATGACACGAGAAATTTTCGTAAAAAATCAAAGCTGCTTTTTCGTTTACAAATTTACCCCCAAATGATAGAAAGGTTTGACAGAAACCAAGATACCAAATGGGAAGCAAGATATGTACCGAAACTTGCAGCTACCGTTTGTGAATCCTATCTCTTGGCACACAAGTATGTATTAAAACATTTATATTTATGACTTGAATATGAAACACTCTCAGTTCCATAGCAGGAGACCGTAACCGTCGACGTAAACTTTACAGTGATGGGGGACCCATATTAAGAACAACACCTCAAAAAATAAAAACAAAATGAAGTATTGCAAGCTTTAAAACTACTGACTTAATTCAGCAGATTCTGTATACGGCGGAAATGAATTATACACCTGGCTGATGAGAACTGTAGTCATCGGAGTTTTGTATATGAAAACATAAGTTCAGGCACGTAAACATAATTGATTTTCAGATATAATGGATAATTAGAAGCACTTGGAACGAGGAAATAATTGTGAAGTATGTGAATTGACGGCATTTTTTGTAACTAAAGAATCTGGCTCCAAATTAGATTATCTATATCTCCACATTTCTGATACCTTCGCCTCTGAGCAGCATGTCCAGCAGATGATTTATCTATAATGTATAGAAGATAAAAGCGACCTCACTGCTTTCACTGTTTCCAGCTCTTCCGGTCTTCCGATCACATGGAGGGCGTAGATAATCATCACAGCTTTAGCTATCGCCCGTTGTTTTAATATGCTATGAGAGTCTTTTCGTCGTTCTTTGTGTTATGTAGGTGAAGTATTTGGTATGTTGTGTTTGAAAGAATGAATACAGTAGAAATTACACACGTATCTTTAATTTAAGAACGCTCGAGAAACTTTTCTTAAAGAACTCCCGAGCTCTAGTATTCCTGCAAAAAGTGTTGATCAGTTGTAGATAAGAAAATGGCTGTTTCGTGACAACGTTTATGATTTTATACAATCAATCAGCCTTCAGACTTAGAAGAATGTTAACGATAGTCCTAAATGTTCAGGAATTACTTCCAGATTGAAACAGAAGACATTGGAATATTGAGAGTGGTTGATTAAAAATATTGAGTAATGCGACTGGAACTAATCTGTATTTTACAAATAATGAAGTTTTCTTTAACCTTTATGGTCATGTGAACAAAAATAATATTCATTTAAAGCCCACTGGAAACGAAAGTGCATGACACTTCTCCTGACGATTAAAAATTATTTTACTTTAGTGTGCGTTATCTGCTAAACGAATTATCGGTCCGATATTCTTATTATCAGTTGCCAATGCAGACGTCGTCATCCCTAAACTTTCGAGATCTTTTACTCTCTGTTAAAGAAATATGAAAGTTACCATAAATGCTCATATACAAGTAGCAGGTGCGTCAACAACATAAACTACTGGCCATCAAAATTGATACATCACGAAGATGACGTGCTACAGACGCGAAATTTAACCGACACGAAGAATATGCTGTGATATGCAAATGATTAGCTTTTCAGAGCATTCACATAATGTTATCGCCGGTGGCGACACCTGCAACGTGCTGACATCACGAAAGTTTCCAACCGATTTCTCATATACAAACAGCAGTTGACCGGCGTTGCCTGGTGAACTGTTGTTGTGATGCCTCGTGTAAGGAGGAGAAATGCGTACCATCACGTTTCCGACTTTGATAAAGGTCGGATTGTAACCTATCGCAATTGCGGTTTATGGTATCGCGACACTGCTGCTAGCATGGTAGAGATCGGATGACTGTTAGCAAAATATGGAATCGGTGGATTCAGGAGGGTAATACGGAACGCCGTGCTGGATCCCAACGGCCTCGTATCACTAGCAGTCGAAGTGACAGGCAACTTATCCGCATGACTGTAACGGATCGTGCAGCCACGCCTCGATCCCTGATTCAACAGATGGGGACGTTTGCAAGACAACAACCATGTCCACGAACAGTTCGACGACGTTTGCAGCAGCATGGACTATCAGCTCGGAGACTATGGCTGCGGTTACCTCTGACCCTGCATCACAGGTAGGAGCGCCTGTAATGGTGTACTCAACGACGTCCTGGGTGCAAGAATGGCAAAATGTCATTTTTTCGGATGAATCCAGGTTCTGTTTACAGCATCATGATGGTCACATCCGTGTTTGGCGACATCACGGTGAACGCACAATGGAAGCGTGTATTCGTCATCGCCATACTGGCGTATCACCCGGCGTGATGGTATGGGGTGCCATTGGCTACACGTCTCGGTCACCTCTTGTTCGCATTGACTGCACTTTGAACAGTGGATGTTACATTTCGGATGTGTTACGACCCGCCGCTCTGCCGTTCATTCGATCCCTGCGAAACCCTACATTTCGGAAGGATAATGCACGACCGCATGTTGCAGGTCCTGTACCGGCTTTTCTGGATACAGAAAATGTTTGATTTCTGCCCTGGCCAGCATATTCTCGAGATCTCTCACCAATTGAAAACGTCTGGTCAATGGTGACCGAGCAACTGGCTCGTCACAATACGGCAGTCACTACTCTTGATGAACTGTGGTATCGTGTTGAAGCTGCATGGGCAGCTTTAGCTGTACACGCCATCCAAGCTCTGTTTGACTCAATGCCCAGGCGTATCAAGGCTGTTATTACGGCCAGAGGTGGTTGTTCTGGGTACTGATTTCTCAGGATCTATGCACCCAAATTGGGTGAAAATGTAATCACATGTCAGTTCTAGTATAATATATTTGTCCAATGAATACCCGTTTATCAACTGAATTTCTTCTTGGTGTAACAATTTTAAAGGCCAGTAGTGTATTTAAAATGAGCTGCTGGCAGCAGGAGAATTGATACTGCTGCCTCTAGCAGTCATTATTTTATGATTTGCAGCCAAACAAGGCAGTGTACTTCGAGAACTGTGCTGCGGCAATAAATATTTATTTGCTTTCAAATATACCATTTTCTTACCATAGATATTAGAGCATACAGTTTGCAGTTCTATCTGCATTGCATACATTTCTCCTAATAGGATGGAGGCATTCACATTGAAAATCTGTATTAGCAAGGTTTAATATCTTGGTTTCAATTTACATTCACCTATTTTGCGCAAGCTTCCTTTATTGTTCCGTTGCACTACGAAAGTTATCTCACTAACTCGTGAGGTCACGTCGCGTTCTTTTACACTCGTGGAAGGTGGCTTCACGAGCACAGGAACAGCAGCGACCTTGCTCGCACGCCGCAGGCCTCTCACCTAGCTGCACTCTTCGCCCACAGCCACACCACGCATCTAAGATGGCGGAAAGGGGGTAATTGCGAAAGCGCTGATTTTAGAGCGTAATGCAGTCTCACTGCATGCGACTTGGTTTCATAATTCATATTCCTCAACAATATAGATCACAAACAAAATAAAGTTTCACTATTATTAATTTTCGGAACGATGGAGACAATAAGACGTTTATCTGATACAAGCCATCGACATGCAGACATTCGCAAAAGATTTCACAGATTTTCGCACTCGGTTTGCTTCGTAATGGTGACTCATAATGGAAAGAAAGCTTTCATACGTAAATATGAAGAAGAATTCTCGTGATCATCCCTTGAAGGCCCCGCGATATTTGGGATTCGTTCATCGTCGGATGCGGTATCGAGGGTCACTGTGTCGGCTTTGGAGTTGCTACCTCTCAGTCAGGTAGCTGCTCGATTAGCATCACTGGGTTGAGTGCACCATGTTCCAGTCCTCTCAACAAGGAAAAATACCTGACAGTACCTGGAATCGAAATCTGAGCCTCTGCATAAGGATCCGTCGCAGTGATCACTCAGCTACGGAGGTGGACTTCACCCAGGTATGTGATCAAATAATTGTATCATGCTTGGAACCTCATTATGGAGTCGTGGAAAGTGTTCCAGATGACGACAATGTAGACTTCCAAGACGGTTTCAGCGTAAAAGAATTGGTCTGTCACGTGGGAATTACATTGCAGGTCAATCAGTCCCATCTGCACATGCACAGGGACGCCTTTCATATAAAGCCTCAAACGTGCTCAATAACAGCTCGAAGGTAGACATAAGATTGGCACTGCTCTAGAATGTTTGGAAAACTGTCCTTGTAGTTCTGTCAAAGCCGCAATGCGTTTTTCAAACCTCACGTTTTATTTAACGGCAATGAGCTCAGCGATAAATTGTTTCTTACATTGCAATGTTTTACTCTGGGCAGTGTGCATTCTAGTTCACTTAAACTGTGAGGTCAGCAATCCGTCGTCGATTTTCTAATTTCTGTTCCTACTCCATTCTTTCCTTCTTAAATTCAGCAATAGCGCGTTTTAAGTAAACACTTCGCTCCAAGCATGTCTCTTGATGATGTTTGGTTTGTGGGGCGCACAACTTCGCGGGCATCAGCGCCCGTATAAGGTCCCAATTTTTTCACAATCCATTCTATCCACGGTCACGAATGATGAGGATGATGATGAAACGATGAGGACAACACAAACACCCAGTACCCGGGCAGAGAAAAATCCCCAACCCCGCCGGGAATCGAACCCGGGACCCCTATCCACGGTCACGAATGATGAGGATGATGATGAAATGATGAGGACAACACAAACACCCAGTACCCGGGCAGAGAAAAATCCCCAACCCCGCCGGTAATCGAACCCGGGACCCCTTGAGCCAGAGGTAGCAACGCTAGTCACTAGAGCACGAGCTGCGGACGAGCGTGTTTCTTGACTCAAATGTACAGGATTATTCACAATGATCTAGACATATTGAAGTGCATGTAGAAAAATATTAATATACTACATAATTAACTCCAAGGGTATAGAAAACGAATAATTTCTTTGTTACAGTGATCTACAGCAATAAGGCTGCCAGTACAACGAAGAGGACCATGGAATTCTGAAAGAGCGAGTCCGCAACTGCCGAGCGTTGGAAATCCAGTACCACATTTAACAACACTCCACCTACAAGGAATTCATTTTCGAGTGGGTACGGAAGTGGGTACAATTTTCACACCTGCCAAAACCTGCTTCCATTGGGATTGGAATTATTATATTCTTCTTGTAGTCTGAGTGTATTTCGCCTGTCTCATACATCTTGCTAACCAGATGGTAGAGTTTTGTCAGGGCTGGCTCTTCCAATTCTCTCAGTAGTTCTAATAGAATATTGTCTACTCCCGGTTCCTTGTTTCGACTTAGGCCTTTCAGCGTTGTGTCAAATTCTTGACACGGTATCATATCTCCCATTTCATCTTCACCTACGTCCTCTTCTATTTCCATAATATTGCCCTCGAGTACATCGACCTTGTACAGACCCTCTATATACCCCTTCCACCTTTCTGCCTTCCCTTCTTTGCTTAGAACTGGTTTTCCAACTGAGCTCTTGATATTCATACAAGTGGTTGTCTTTTCTTAAAATGTTTAATTTTGCAGTAGGCAGTATCTATCTTACCTCTTGTGATATATGCTTCTACACCCTTACATTTGTCCTCGAGGTATCACTGCTTGCCCGCATCTCGTGGTCGTGCGGTAGCTTTCTCGCTTCCCACGCCCGGATTCCCGGGTTCGATTCCCGGCGGTGTCAGGGATTTTCTCTGCCTCGTGCTGGCTGGGTGTTGTGTGATCTCCTTAGGTTAGTTAGGTTTATGTAGTTCTAACTTCTATGGGACTGATGATCTAAGATGTTAAGTCCCATAGTGCTCAGAGCCATTTGAACCATTTTATATCCCTGCTTGGCCATTTTGCACTTCCTGTAGATCTCATTTTTGAGACGTTTGTATTCCTTTTGCCTGTTTCATTTACTGCATTGTTATATTTTCTCCTTTTATCAGTTACATTGAGTATATCTTGAGCGAACCAAGAATTTCTATTAGCCCTCGTCTTTTTACCTACTTGATCCTCTGCTGCCTTCATTATTTCATTTCTCAAAGCTACTCATTCTTCTTCTACTGTATTTGTTTCCCCCATTCTTGTCAATAGTTACCTAATGCTCTCTCTGAAACTCTCTACAACCTCTGGTTCTTTCAGTTTATCCAGGACCATCTCCTCAAATTTTCATTTTGCTGTTTCTTCAGTTTTAATCTGCAGAGTCCACATTTGTCCGTGGAAATGTCTTACAATTTAGAACCTGGTTGCTAAATCTCTGTCTTACCATTATATAACCTATCTGAAGCCTTCCAGTGTTTGCAGGCCTCTCCCACGTATACAACCTTCTTTCTTGATTTTAAAATCAAATGTTAGATATGATTAAGTTATGCTGTGTGCAAAATTCTACCAGGCGGCTTCCTCTTTCATTCCTTACCCGATCCCACATTCAGCTGCTACTTTTCCGTCTCTTCCTTTTCCTAATATCGAATTCTAGTCTCCCATGACTATTAAATTTTCGTCTCCCTTCACTAATTTCTGAATAATTTCTTTAATCTCATCATACGTTTCTTCAGTCTCTTTCTGCGGAGCTAGTTGGCATATGAACATGTACTACTGTAGTAGGCGCAAGTTATCACATTTATCACTTGAATATGTTACCTAGAGAAATGGATTCCCGAAATTTCATTACTCTACATTGATTATTTCTTGGTATTCTGATTTTTCCCGTCAGTGTATATAGATTTGTAAAATTGGACGGTACTTTAGAAGATGAAGAATTTATTACGCTGTGCGTATGTTAAAATTTAGCATTTATGTTGTGGATGTAGTCTTGTGAAGTCGGACGCATCTTTTTGAAATACACTGTATGTGTCACGTTGACTTTGGGCGCAAAGGTGAGGAAGTGACTTTTGTTAACCTCAAAGGTACAGCGACCGCTGGAGGAAGGGTAGGGATCAGATGAGAAGGGAATGAGATGCAGTATGCACCTGCGACGGCTGCAGCTTGCAGGAAGCTTGTCTCCGGCACTTCCTGGACGTGGCGCGCTGTGCGGCGGCCGTGAATCGCCGTCGTGGAGGCTCTGCGCGCGCGGCGAGCGCATGCATTATGCAAGCTACCGGCGGAAGCGCCTGCATAATCCCAAGGACCGCCATACATTCCCGTTTAATGCCGCTCGGTTGTTCACCTTCCACTATCGGGCTTCTATTCCACCGGCTAGTGCACCACTTCCTCGCTTCACCTTTTAGCAGTGAAATTCATTAGCTCGTTCCTCAATGAAAGCATTAATTAGGTAGGCTCACATTCACGTCAGCGCTCTCGAATAGACAGTCAGTTTTCGTGCGACTCAGTGAGGAGGCAGCGCCGTCGGCAACGACGCCCAGATTAATGCTGTGTTTCCAGAATGAGATTTTCACTCTGCAGTGGAGTGTGCGCTGATATGAAACTTACTGGCAGATAAAAACTGTGTGCCGGACCGAGACTTGAAACCGGGACTTTTGCCTTTCGCGGTCAAGTGCTCTACCAGTTGAGTTAGCCAAGCACGACTCACGCCCCGTGCTCACAGCTTTACTTCTGCCAGTACCTCGTCTCCTACCTTCCAAACTTTACAGAATCTCTCCTGCGAACCTAGCAGAACTAGCACTCCTGAAAGGAAGGATATTGCGGAGACATGGCTTAGCCACAACCTGGGGGATGTTTACAGAATGAGATTTTCACTCTGCAGTCGAGTGTGCGTTGATATGAAACTTACTGGCAAATTAAAACTGTGTGCCGGACCGAGACTCGAACTCGGGATCTTTCCTTTTCGCGGGCAAGTGCTCTACCAACTGAGCTACCGAAGCACGACTCACGCTCCGTCCTCACAGCTTTACTTCTGCCAGTACCTCGTCTCCTATCTTCCAAACTTTACAGAAGCTCTCCTGCGAACCTGGCAGAAGTAAATCTGTGATGTTCAAATGGCTCTGAGCACTATGGGACTCAACTGCTGTGGTCATTAGTCCCATAGACCTTAGAACTACTTAAACCTAACTAACCTAAGGACATCACACACATCCATGCCCGAGGCAGGATTCGAACCTGCGACCGTAGCAGTCGCACGGTTCCGGACTGCGCGCCTAGAATCGCGAGACCACCGCGACCGGCATCTGTGAGGGGTGAGAGTCGTGCTTGGGTAGCTCAGTTGGTAGAGCACTTGCCCGTGAAAGGCAAAGGTCCCGAGTTCGAGTCTCGGTTCGGGTAATCAGTTTTAATCCGCCAGGAAGTTTCATACTGCTGTGTTCTTCGATTTCCGGAGGGCATTTCACACCGTAGGGCACTATCGTTTACTGATCAAAACATGAGCTTGGTAAGTAGCGGAAGAGGTTTGTCACTGGATTCAGGAACTCAAAACGTCGCTCTTAACTGGACGAAATCGAGAGATACAAACAACTTCGGGACTAACCCAAGGGAGGGCTATTCTGCCATTTCCATTTCCAACATACAGTATGTCCAAGATAAAGCCGGACACGTCAGTAATATGCTCATTCAATCATAGAAGAACATTTTATTCAAAGTCGGAAAACACATTACAAAACTTGTTGAACCTCTAAGCCAGAACTGTCCTTGGCGGGCCAAACTGCACGCTAGCCCGACGTGTGGGCCACTTTTGGGCCGAGACTCGGTCTGTCTGGGCTTTGCCTTCTCGGAAGTAGCCGGCGCACTGCGACATTTCATTTAGCACCGAGGTGCGGCTTTTTTCTGCTGGCACTCCTTTCTTTAGTCCAGAATTGTGGTGTCAAAGTAGTTTACCCTTCCCTTTTCGCTCACGGTATAAAGGAATTTCAAAGTTCCAGTGGCTGTTTCAACAAATAACACCTTAAAAATGAATGGGAATGACACAAGAGGAGGATAACTATATTCAATATTGCATAACAGACATACAGTCACATAATGGACACGTACTGCAAATTTGCCATGGAACGAGATTACAGTTTACCACGCAGAAGGAATTTAAGGATTTCATTGTTAATAAAAGAGCCAAAATTCTAATGATCAAGAGAAGGAATTTATAGTTCTGTCGATCAAAAATTGCGCTGTCTAAGTTGGCAGGCATAGAGCACGTGATGAATTTCATGATACGAATAATGAACTTTCTCAGGTCGTACGCATTATTCGACTGCCACTTGTAACGGTTTTGTACGGAACTGAACAAAGAGTAGCGACACTTTGTACGGTGTCATTCAAATGATTGTAAAAATGTTTGCATTGAGGTAAGATAGTATATAGCTATATGCATAGAAACAGCATCTCAAGAAGTTTTTTGTTTCATGTTGACAAATGTTCAAGGCGGAAACTGCGGTAGACGATCCACTCCACAGTCCAGTTCGGCCCACACCAGCTCCAGATTGTCGGCATCGCTGTCAGTCACAGCTACCCTCCACATCAGCGTCACCCTTTACAAAGGCACCTATCAGTTTAATAAGTCACGGCTGCAAAATATTAACACGAATTATTTACAGATGAATGAAAAAAATTTGAAGCCGACATCGGGGAAGGTCAGTTTCGAACACTTGAGGCAGTACACACCCTACGAATTGTCTTAGAAGATAGATTAAGGAAAGGCAAACCTACGTTTCTAGCATTTGTAGACTTAGAGAAAGCTTTTGACAATATTAATTGGAATACTCTCTTTCAAATTCTAAAGGTGGCTGGGGTCAAATATAGGGAGCGAAAGGCTATTTACAATTTGTACAGAAACCAGATGACAGTTACAAGAATCGAGGGACATGAAAGGGAAGCAGTGGCTGGGAAGGGAGTGAGACAGGGTTGTAGCCTATCCCCGATGTTATTCAATCTGTATATTGAGGAAGCAGTAAAGGAAGCTAAAGAAAATTCGGAATAAGTATCAAAATCCATGGAGAAAAAATAAAAACTTTGAGTTTCTCCGATGACATTGTAATTCTGTCAAAGACAGCAAAGGACTTGGAAGCGCAGCAGAATGGAATGGACAGTGTCTTGAAAGGGGGATATAGGATGAACATCAACAAAAGCAAAACGAGGATAATGGAATGTAGTCGACTTAAGTCAGGTGACGCTGAGGGAATCAGATAAGGAGAAGAGACACTTAAAGAGTAGATAAGTTTTGCTATTTGGGGAGCAAAATAACTGATGATGGTCGAAGTAAAGAGGATATAAAATGTAGATGGCAATGGCAAGCTAAGCGTTTCTGAAGAATAGAAATTTGTTAAAGTCAATTATAGATTTAAGTGTCAGGAAGTCCTTCCTGAAAGCATTTGTATGGAGTGTAGCCATGTATGGATGTGAAACGTGGACGACAAATAGTTTAGAGAAGAAGAGAATAGGAACTTTCGAATTGTGGTGCTACAGAAGAATGCTGAATATTAGATGGGTATATCACGTAAGTAATGAGGAGGTAGTGAACAGAACTGGGGAGAAGAGGAATTTGTGGCACAACATGAAGAAGGGATAGGTTGGCAGGACATGTTCTGAGGCCCCAAGGGATCACCAATTTATTACTGGATGGCAGTGTGGACGGTAAAAATCGTAGAGGAAGACCAAGAGATGAATGCACTAAGCAGATTCAGAGGGATGAAGGGTGCAGTTGTTAGTTGAAGAGCTTGTAGAGGATAGAGTAGCATGGACAGCTGCATCAAACCAGTCTCCGGACTGAAGACCACAACAACAACAAACGTGCCAAGATGCCAGGGTAATATAAGCAGGAAAAAAGCCATTGTAAATATGAAATGCTGGATCAGTAATAACAGGTGTAACCTTCAGAATATTGAATGCAAGCCTACAAACGTGAATGCATTGTGTCATAGAGGCGTCGGATGGTAGATTACGGGATGAAGTTCCACACCTATTACTTATCGGTCAATAGATCTACATCTACATCTACACGATTACTCTGCAATTCACATTTAAGTGCTTGGCAGAGGGTTCATCGAACAACATTCATACTATCTCTCTACCATTCCACGCCGGAACAGCGCGCAGGAAAAACGAACACCTAAACCTTTCTGTTCGAGCTCCGATTTCTCTTATTTTATTTTGATGATCATTCTTACCTATGTCGGTTCGACTCAACAAAATATTTTCGCATTCGGAAGAGAAAGTTGGTGACTGAAATTTCGTAAATAGATCTCGCCGCGACGAAAAACGGCTTTGCTTTAATGACTTCCATCCCAACTCGCGTGTCATATCTGCCACACTCTCTCCCGTATTACGTGATAATACAAATCGAGCTGCCCTTTTTTGCACCCTTTCGATGTCCTCCGTCAATCCCACCTGATAAGGATCCCACACCGCGCAGCAATATTGTAACAGAGGACGAACGAGTGTAGTGTAAGCTGTCTCTTTAGTGGACTTGTTGCATCTTCTAAGTGTCCTGTCAATGAAACGCAACCTTTGGCTCGTCTTCCCCACAATATTATCTATGTGGTCTTTCCAACTGAAGTCGTTCGTAATTTTAACACCCAGGTACTTAGTTGAATTGACAGCCTTGAGAATTGTATTATTCGTCGAGTAATCGAATTCCAACGGATTTCTTTTGGAACTCATGTGGATCACCTCACACTTTTCGTTCTTTAGCGTCAATTGCCACCTGCTACACCATACAGCAATCTTTTCTAAATCGCTTTGCAACTGATACTGGTCTTCGGATGACCTTACTAGACGGTAAATTACAGCATCATCTGCGAACAACCTAAGAGAACTGCTCATATTGTCACCCGGTTCATTTATATAGATAAGGAACAGCAGAGGTCCCAGGACGCTTCCCTGGGGATCACCTGATATCACTTCAGTTTTACTCGATGATTTGTCGTCCATTACTACGAACTGCAACCTTCCCGACAGGAAATCACGAATCCAGTCGCACAACTGAGACGATACCACATAGGCGCGCAGCTTGATTACAAGTCGATTGTGAAGAACGGTGTCAAAAGCTTTCCGGAAATCTAGAAATACTGAATCAACTTGAGATCCTCTGTCGATAGCGGCTGTTACTTCGTGCGAATAAAGAGCTAGCTGCGTTGCACAAGAACGACGTTTTCTGAAACCATGCTGGATACGTATCAATAGATCGTTCCCTTCGCGGTGATTCATAATGTTTGAATACAGTATATGCTCCAAACCCCTACTGCAAAACCGAGGTCAATGATATAGGTCTGTAGTTTGATGGATTACTCCTACTACTCTTCTTAAACACTGGTGCGACCTGCGCAATTTTCCAATCTGTAGGTACAGACCTATCGGTGAGCGAGCGGTTGTATATGATTGCTAAGTAGGGAGCTATTGTATTAGCGTAATCTAAAAAGAACCTAATCGGTATACAATCTGGACCTGAAGACTTGCCCGTATCAAGCGAATACAGGGACGGTTAATGCTGGTTGTGGATCAGGATGGAGTTGTCGTTCGATGGTGTCCCCTATGTACTCCATTGAAGACAGATCTGGTGATGGAGCATGGCAAGGCAACATGTCGACACTTTCTAGAGCATGCTGGGTTACAACAGCAGTATGCGGGCAAACGATATTCTGTTGGGAAACACCCCCTGTAATGTTGTTCATTTATGACAGCACAACAGATCGAATCACAGAACGATGTCCCGATTTGCGATGAGGGTGCGTGGGATAACTTTAAATACCACTCCTGCTCTTACACGAAATCACACCTCAGGTCTTAACTCGAGGTATAGATCCAGGGCGTCTAGGCCGCAGACTTACCTGGCCACCTTCTACGCAACGCACAGCCGTAACTGGCACGGAAGCAGAACCGGGAACCAGCTTTCATCAGACCTCCAATTCGTTCTCGAGTGAGCTGTCGCTTGACGCAGCTGCAGTCACAAACGGCGGTAGTTTGGGGTTAGTGGAGCGCACACTACGGTGCACCTGGATCAGAGCTGTGCTTGAAGTAACCGATTTGTGACAGGGCGTTGTTTCACTGTAGTGCCACCTGCTGCCCGATTTGCTGGTGCAGACATAATACGATGCACCACAGCCAAAGGCCGAAATCGACAGTCTTCCCTATACCGATGCCAAGTGGTCGTCTGTGGCGATCATACCCACCCGTGACCAAAGCACCTAACAATCACGTACATTGGCTACAGTCCTGCCAGGTCTTTCTGCAGCATCACGGAAGGAACAACCAGCTTCTGGCCGGCGTCTTAACACGACCTCGTTCAAACTCATTCATCAGTGCTTAAAGGTATTGTTAACTAACATCGACTGACTGCGTCCAATCTCGAAGGTGAATGACGCTCACGACCGTTACGTTTGTGAAGCAAACCTGATTTGCATCCTCATAGTTGAACGGAATGGACAGTGTCTTGAAAGGAGGGTATAGGATGAACATCAACAAAAGAAAAACGATGATAATGGAATGTAGGCGAATTACGTCGGGTGATGCTGAGGGATTTAGATAAGGAAATGAGGCACTTAAAGTAGTAAAGGAATTTTGCTATTTGGGGAGAAAAATAACTGATGATGGTCGAAGTAAAGAGGATATCAAATATAGACTGGCAATGGGAAGGAAAGCGTTTCTGAAGAAGAGAAACTTGTTAACATAGAGTATAGATTTAAGTGTCAGGAAGTCGTTTCTGAAAGTATTTGTATAGAGCGTAGCCACGTATGGAAGTGAAACATGGACGATAACTAGTTTTGACAAGAAGAGAATAGAAGCTTTCGAAATGTGGTGCTACAGAAGAATGTTGAAGATTAGATGGGTAGATCATATAAATAATGAGGAGGTATTGAATAGGATAGAGGAGAAGAGAAGTTTGTGGCACAATTTGACTAGAAGAAGGGATCGGTTGGTAGGACATGTTCTGAGGCATCAAGGGATCACCAATTTAGTACTGGAGGGGAGTGTGGAGGGTAAAAATTGTAGAGGAAGACCAAGAAATGAATACACTAGACAGATTCAGAAGGATGTAGGTTGCAGTAGGTACTGGGAGATGAAGCAGCTTGCACAGGATAGAGTAGCATGGAGAGGTGCATCAAACCAGTCTGAGTACCGAAGACCACAACAACAACAGTGACACCACTAGCGCCTTTCTTAAGTTGCTGGCATGAAATTTGAATAGACGTCATCTTTTAGGCATAGAAACACGCCTACCAACTTCCGTTTATCTCGCACGACTCCTTCTTGGCGCTGCAATTTTCTTCCGTCATTGTATGGTTATTTGTATGCACGTACAGTCTTGGGGTGCTTTTACAGTTATGATCTGATTTAATTGTCCGTACCAGTAGCTGGGTGGTCAGCGAAGGAGGGTTCGAATTTCAGTACTGCTAAGAATTTTCCTTAATGTGAGTACTGATATAGGGTGCACTCGGCCGCGTCATGCCAATTGAGGAGCTACTTCACCCAGCAGTAATAGCTCCATGGTCGGGAAAGTGTGCAAACGGCTGGGAGAGCGCTGTGATGACGACGTGCCTTTCCACCACATCCGCGGGGCATCGGATGACATGCCTAGTGAGGAGCTCTGTTTTGGTTTATGTTTCACAGGCGATCAATGTGTCCTCCACCGAACACACGGCAAACGTCCAGACCTTAGTGAAACTCGTCGCATGATTTTGAGCTGTTGCTCTGTGAGTCGTATTCTACACATAGTTGTCATTAGGGGACGTGCACAGAGAGGGTCGTTCACAAACCACAACAATAAAATAGCATATACAAACATCTACATAATTGCTCTGCAATTCACAATTAAGTGCCTGGCAGAGGGTTAATCGAACCATCTTCAAGCTATTTCTCTACCGTTCCACTGTCGAATAGCGCGAGGAAAGAAAGAAGATTTATCGGAGGAGAAAGTTAGTAATAAAAATTTCATGAGGAGATCCTGTGCAACGAAAAACGCCATCGCTTCAATGTTTGCCGCTCCCATTCGGTATCATATTCGTAGTACTATCTCCGCTATTTCACGATAATACAAAAGGAGTTCTCTGTTTTTTAACTATTTCGGTGTCTTCCGTCAGTTCTATCTGATGCGGTTCCCAAACCGCGCAACAATTTTCTAGAAGAGGGCAGACAAACGTAATATCAGCAGTATCTTTAGAAGAGCTGTTGAATTTTTTAAGTGTCCTACCAGTACATCGTAGTCTTTGGTTCACTTTCCCCAAGACATTATCTATGTATTTGTTCCAGTTTAATTTAATCGTAATTGTAATCTCTAAGAATTTAGATGAATTCAAAGCCTTTATATTTATGTCTTTTGTAATGTAAGCGAAATTTAGAAGATTCCTTTTAGTACTCATCTGAATGACATCAAACTTATAATTACTTACAGTCAGTTACAATTTGCCACCTCTTGCACCATACAGCTATCTTGTCTACATCATTTTACAACTGGTTATGATCATCTGATGACTTTATAAGACGGTAAAAGCATCATCTGCAAACAACCTAACGGGGCTCCTCAAATAGTCACCTAAATCGTTTATGTAGATCAACAAGAGCAGAAAGCCTACAACACTTCCTTGGTAAACGCCAAAAATTTTCCAGGATGACTTTTCGTCAGTCACTACGTTGTTTGACCTTTCTGATACGAAATCACGCAGCCAGGCGCACAACTGACACGATACTCCATACGTGATGATGCTGAGGTCCCATACTCCGAGGAGCGTAGGGGATGATGCGGTAGACCCGCACTGCCGTACTAGGCAATGTCTTAGCGGAGGTGGTTTGCCATTGCCTTTCTCCGACCTTAGTGGGGATGAATGATGATGATGACGACACAAAAACACCCAGTCATCTCGAGGCAGGAAAAACTCCTCACCCTGTCGCGAATCGAACCCAGGACCCCGTGTTCGGGAAGAGAGAACGCTACCGCAAGACCACGAGCTGCGGACACTCCATCGGTATTAAATTTTATTAGAAAATAAAAAATTCTGAGTAAAAGTGTCAGAAGCGTACTGAGAGTCTAAAACTATGGAATGTTTGACTCCCTTCTCGATAGAATTCATTACTTCGGTAGCTAATTTTATGTAGAAGTAAACCATCCAGCAATTTCAACTTTCTTTCTGGGTATAACTTATTTTTGACTCATCGTTTCCAAGTAAGATACTTGTATTTTTCATTTGAGTTTTGAGTTTTATCATCCTCTTACTTCGTTAGAAACTCTGGATATGCTAAATCATGATTTTTTAACTTCATTACGTTCCTTCCAGCTTCAGATAAACTTCGCTTCTTTAAATTGCTTCATGAGACGTGACCTAGATCAATGACTTTGTTTTCTTTTAGTCAGCGTATAATTCACTGAAATACATAAAGCGGGCAAAGATCAGCACGTTCTGCCGCTTTCACAGTGGCCTCTTAGGTACTGCCTTTGAATATTCGCAAATTCTGAATTGCTTTATCTGAGACTATGTTATGATACGCAGGACGATTTCCCTTTTATAGTTTTTTGTATCTAGAATTCCTTTTTCAATTTTAAAACTCTACTTTCCATTTTTTGTCACGGCCAAGATATTCCTTCTTAACTATTCGATACATATACTGAAGAGCAAAAGAAATTGGTACATCTGCGTAATTTCGTGTATGGCACCCGCTAGCACGCAGAAGTGCCGTAACACGACGTGGCACGGTCTAGACTAACGTCTGAAGTAGTGATGGAGGGAACTGACACCAGGGTTCTTGCAGGGCTGTCCGTAAACCCCAAAGAGGAGTTGGAGATCTCTTCTTAACAGCACGTAGCAAGCATCCCAGATATGCTGAACAATTTTCGTGTCTGGAGAGTTTGGTGGCCAGCGGAAGTGTTTAAACTCAGAGGAGTGTTGCTGGAGCCGCTCTGTAGCAAGTCTGGACGTGTGGGGTGTCGCATTGGCCTGCTGGAATTGCCCAAGTCCGTCGGAATGCACGGTGGACATAAATGGATGCAGGTGATCAGACAGGATGTTTACGAACGTGTCCTCTGTCAGATTCGTATCTAGACATATCAGGAGTCCCATATCACTCCATTTGCACACGCCCAACATCATTACAGAGCCACCACCAGCTTCAACAGTCCCCTGCTGACAAGTAGAGTCCATGAATTCACGAGGTTGTCTCCATACCTCTACACGTCCATCCGCTCTATACAACTTGAAACGAGACTCGTCCGACAAAGCAACATATTTTCAGTCATCAACAGTCCATTGTCCGTGTTGACAGGTCCAGGCGAAGCGTAAAGCTTTATGTCGTGCAGTCATCAAGGGTATACGAGTGGGCCTTCGGCTCCGAAAGCTCATATCGA
The DNA here is from genome assembly GCF_023897955.1 of Schistocerca gregaria. Taxonomy (NCBI): domain Eukaryota; kingdom Metazoa; phylum Arthropoda; class Insecta; order Orthoptera; family Acrididae; genus Schistocerca; species Schistocerca gregaria. The sequence continues at coordinate 195,957,193 of NC_064920.1, forward strand.
TGATGTGTCGTTGAATGGTTCGCACGCTGGCATTTGTTGATGGCCCAGCTTTGAAATCTGCAGCAATTTGCGGTAGGATTGCATTTCTGTCATGTTTAACGATTCTCTTCAGTAGTCTTGGTCCCGTTTTTACTTGGCTGCAGTGATGTCGGAGATTTAATGTTTTACCGGATTCCTGATATTCACGGCACTCTCGTGAAATGGTCCTACAGGAAAATCCCCACTTCATCGCTACCTTGGAGATGCCGTGTCCCATCGCTCTTGCGCCCACTATAACAGCACGTTGAAACTCACTTAAATCTTGATAAGCTGCCATTGTACGAGCAGTAACCGATCTAACAACTGCTGCATACGCTTGTCTTATGTAGACGTTGTCAACTGCAGCGCCATATTCTCCCCGTTTACATTTCCTTTGTATTTGAATACGCATGCCTATACCCGTTTCATTGGCGCTTCAGTGTAGAACGAACTGACTGCCTAAAACAATGAACAAAGCAGTCGCAGAAATGTGGATCGTAATAGAAGCCGGTAGGACAAAAACCATGGCCTTGCGCAATCTGTTGTTAAATTGTTTGTTTTGTATTCGTATTCCGGGAATAAAATCTTAACGATTTGAAAACAAAACACTGAGCAAAAAAGAATTGGCAGTTGCCAGTAGGACTCACGCTCTGGGGGCTCTTCACAGTCTTAGTTATGTATATAGACAGTTCATCCATTCCGGGAATCGACGATCTCGATGATTTTTGCTGTCATCGACTCTGATACTGGCAAGATATCAGTCCCAGGAATTCCAAGACTTTCGAGGATGTCCTAATTTCAAGTCTGCAGTCCCATTACAAATGAGAAATGAAATATCTTTTCCTATGATATAATTATTAATTAACAATTTCCTGATTTCTTTTATTTAATTGTCCTCATAAACCCCTCTTCTCGGCAAATGACATGATTCTAAGTGAGGGGGAAGTAAGCCATAGGTTTCAATGAGTGAGTGCGAGCATCAAAATATGCGACATAAATGGACGTATCCATTGATTGGACTGACTGAGAAACTTCTCTTTTTTTTTACACCGCCAAAGGATTGTAGACCGTAACACGTGACATAAATTTCAACATCATATAACTACACGTCCCTTAGAAGAAGGGTTCTGTAAAGTCGGACAGACACGTAGACAGACAGAGGGACGAGCAACAAAGTAATCCTCCAAGGGTTCCACATTTACTGATTGTGGTACTGAATCCTAAAAAGAGCGAAAAAATTCAGAATTTTCTCATTTCTGAACAATTCTGTTTTCATAAATATTATGTGTTTAATGCCTATACAGCAGGGATAGCCACTGACCCTAGCACTGGGAGCCACAAATGTTTAGAATCGATTGGAAGAGAACCATATTTTTACTGACTAATAATTATCATTTATAAAGATGCTTTTAATTTTATTAATGAAAAAAATTTATTTAAAAATATAAGCCTATCGTTAAACAATATTTCATTCCACAAAACACAAGATCTTCTTTCAGTGATGCAATTTTGCGAGTTTTAACTTTTACTATGAGTTGTTTAAAATCTGGTTGAACACTGAAGAGTGGAAATGAAAAATGCAATTTTTTTCAAAACCCTTCTTCAATTCCAGGGTGTTCTCGGTACTTTGTCGCACGTCTGTAGAACTGTTCTTAGAGTCTAATCGGAGGGACAATGTTCCAAACATTCATTAATAGTAGATGCAAGTCTTTTTGGAGTGCAGTGTTTCCCACTGCCATCCATCTTTGTTCCGCAAGATTTACATACGATTGTTGATTGGATAAAGCTATGTACCAGTTCCACGGAATTCAAAAGCATGCAACTGACTTCTTTGATTTTAAAGGTGCTGCCAAAGCATTGGTATCAACGCAGATGTGTAAGACCTACAAATGCAATATTAGAAAATTGTCTCATACTGATCCACCTGAAAAAGCTATTAAAATTTTTTACTCTGAATCAGAAGAATGGAAAAATTTCTGTGTATTCACTGTATTCAAAGGAGGAGAGACCATGGCAGATGTATGGCATGGTTTACTTCATCTGAAAGAGATGCCATGTTTATCGGCTGCAAACCAGGAAGACCTGGTGACTATGTTGCTCAACAGCACAGGAAATTTTACAGTAAACTAGGCGACATCTGGTACTAAAAGTAGAGTTATGTAAGAATCAGAAATCAGTTCTGAGGGATCTGGTGTCTTGATCTTAATTTTGTTGTTCTATCTTAAAAGAAATGTAAGGGAAATTAAAAATGGTTTTTGTTTACTATATGCCTTACTGTATTTTAACCTCTTTGTAAGTGGTGGTACGGACCCCAGAATGAACTTAATAAATAATTTTTTTCTAATTTGTCTCATAATTGTTTCTGTGGTGACGTGGGCAACATAATTCCGTGGTCTCGCAATACCTTCTCAATCTTTCGGATACAAATAAGTTATGTGCAAAAGAGATAGATTGTTTTCCTTTCTTCTGATGCCAAATGTGAGGTATGGCACTTAGATCGTTTTCCACTTTCACTCTTCAGTTGGTGAGCAACATTTCCACGAGTTTAACTAAATGTTCATCAATTATTTCAGACCGGTATTTAGCTTTTATAAACTTGAGTGCAGTGATACACAGTCATACGTAGTTCGAAAACTTGTAATTGGTCCTTCGACGCAAGGATAACATTTTCTGAGAACCATCTTTCAAACTTCAGTGGCTGAATAACCACTTTTGTTTCAGTCACTTTAGCAGTTTGTACAATTGCAGTTCCATAGTTACAATGGCTGAACACTTCTGTATTGGCGGTGAAACGGAACAGCCATCTCCCATCCCCCGCAACAATACAAAACAGACTTTTCGGGGTTAACTATGATGATTTAAGTGTCTTCCGATCAGTAATTTGCCATTTATTTCTTCAGCGAGCTCACTCAACTTCCATAAATTGTACTCCGTTTTCACCTGCAATTTGCGGAGCCTCTCGTAGTTCTGAAGAAGAGATACGAAAATAACGACAGTGTCAGCCTGAAGCTCTTTTCGAAAGAGCATCCGAAGCACGAGTCTGAACGTCACAGCTGACATGTTAAAGCGTGTGTGGCAAGGAATGGTCTATCGTGAAGGTGTAATTACAGCTGTCTTGTGGTTCATTTTAGGGGCATTTGTCCTTGGCATGTTGCATGAATTTCCACTTGATACGTTTATCCGTTCTTGAGAAGAAGGGTTGTAAAAAACGCACAGACTCACACAACGTCGAATAAGAAATGACAATTTTTTTTGTTTGATATAAATTAACAGTTTTCAGACTTTTTTCCTTTAGTTTTACTGTGAAATCCTGCTTCTTGCAAAATTTCATAATTTTAGGTCAACAGGAATTTCAAATGTCCATATGTGTGTGAATTCCTACGGGACCATACTGCTGAAGCCATCGGTCTCTAGACTTACAGACTACTTTAACTAACTTATGCTAAGAACAACACGCACAGCCATGCCCAAGGGAGGACTCGGAACCTCCGGCGGGAGTGGCCACGTAATCCGTGACATGGCACCTCAAACCATGCGGCCACTCCGCGCTGCTTAACAGGAAGTACCCTATGGATTTTGATGAGAAAGTTTTAGAGTATGAACATATGTAACATAATTGGGCGTATCTTTTGACTGCATTCACTTAGAAGCTTCTATTTTTTACACGGCCAAGGGAATGTAGACCGCAGCACGTGGTACATACAATACGTCGACTTGATACGCCTGCATGCTCCTGAGAAAACTCGGGCCGGCAGATTGGTCCGTTTTTACCGATTTTGGTAGGGAACCTTGAAACTCTCTTCAAATCTCTCATCATGGCTTCAGTTGTCAAAGAACATACGATGTGGATTCCAAAATTTACGGGACTGGTGCTGCCATCTGAAAGTAGGAGTAGTACATGTTTGCACTGGTAGGTGGCGAGAGCTGCATATCTGATGAGTCAGTGTGCGGAATGGCATTCAGTTGGGATGGCGTGTTGCGTGTCTACAGTGATTTCCGTATGTTTGGTGTGTGGCGATTTTCGATGGATCCGCCAACTGAACAGCGAATGTGTATTAAATTTTGTGCGAATCTCGGGAAAAGTGCCACGGGTTATCGCCGGCAACTAGACCTAGGTTTGCGGTTATGACCCAGACACAAAGCAACAATCGTCCCAGTGGAAGAGCCCGGGCTCTCCAAAAAACAAAAAACAAAAAAAAAAAAAAAAAAAAAAAACGGGACAGGTGGAGAGCAAAGTGAAATGATCATCATTTTCTTTGACACCAACGGAATTGTGCACATAGAATTCGTCCCACCCAATTAAACAGTGAATTCCGCTTACCACTTTGACGTTTTGCGACGGCTCCGTGAAAACGTGCGGCGACGACGGCCCGAACTTTGGCGTCAACGGAACTGATTGCTGCATCACGACAACGCTCCCTGTCACGCGTCCTTGCTCACCAAGATCTTTTTGGCAAAAAGCAACCGTACTCGCCAGATTTGGCACCTTGTGACTTAGCGCTATTCCCAAAAGTGAAACTCCAATTGAAAGGCAGTCGGTTCGACACTGTAGAAAGAATTCAAGAAGCACCGCTAGCAGTGATAAACACCCTCAAAGAACAGGGCTTCCAGAAAACGCTTGACCAGCGGCACAAGCGCTGGGACCGGTGTGTACGTGCGTATGTGCGAATGAGAACTACTTCGAGGGTGATGGTGAACATAAGGGCAAAGGCAAGGTTTTCAACGGATGGCAGCACCAGTCCCAAAAATGTTGGATAGCACCTCGTATTATGACACTTTTGTAGAACGAAGATCTTCGCTTTAGGAATCAACACTGTTTCCGCTACCAGAGATGTTGTGAAACACAGTCCATTGTGTCACCCATGAGAAAACGGTGTCCAGGTTGATGCCGTATTCCTGGATTTACGGAAGGCGTCGGGTGAAGATCAAGTCTTTGGTTTAGTGGAATGTGTAGTGTACATGAACATGCAGATGTAGATTTACTGCTGTATGGCATGTCCGCAGCTCGTGGTCGTGCGGTGGCGTTCTCGCTTCCCACGCCCGGGTTTCCGGGTTCGATTCCCGGCGGGATCAGGGATTTTCTCTGCCTCGTGATGACGGTGTTGTGTGATGTCCTTAGGTTAGCTAGGTTTAAGTAGTTCTAAGTTCTAGGGGACTGATGACCATAGATGTTAAGTCCCATAGTGCTCAGACGCATTTACTGCTGTTGTGCACTCGAAGGACGAATATGATAATCAAGTGTTTTTTAAGCGGTTTTCGTTGCTGCGAGATCTGTTCACTAAATGTCAGGCACCAGCTTTCTCTTCCGAACTCCAGATATTTTGTTGCTCTCACCTACGTAAGGAGAAATGACCATCATAGTAAGAGGAATCTGACGAAAAAATTTTGGGGTTCCCTTTCTCACCTGCTGTTCGAAATGGAACGGTCGAGAAATTGTTTGATATTGGTTCCGTGAAACCTCTGCCGTACACTTACGAATGTGGGTGTAAATGCGGATGTAGGTATACATGAGGGATTGCCTTTGCAGAGGCCACAAGAATGGTGATATCGCCGAGCACTGCACGCAGAATCTTTCATGAATGTGGTGTACGCAAGTGTATGCAGCGCTATCAGTCAAATGTGCACAGCTCACCGCTCGTCAGAGGAGAGTCGGTTTTGCAATGGAATCGACAGTAGCTGCATTGGACCGCATATCAGTCGAGGGACGTCCTTTTAGAGGAGGAGCCTCGGTTAGCATGCAAACTGACAGTCGGTGTGTTACAACTTGGCGAGATGTCGGAACATGCCGCCAAACGTCAAACATCCTTGAAAATGTAGCCTTCGGACGTGGCGGTTAAGAAGCGTTATGTTTGTTGTTGGAGTCCCTATAGAATTTCTGCTAACGGTAACCACGTCAGACAAGGAAATTGTTAGTCCGTCTCCTTTCATTCATTCATTCACTCACTCAATGAGTCATAGGTTTCCGGAGATTCCTTCAAGAAGGAGAACCTTTAGAGATGTGGAACGAGTCAAAGTAAACATTAACGAAACACAAGCAAATGATAAAAGCTTAATCTGCACTCTGTGTTAACTATAGATTATAACTATATTGCTGTAAATTAGCACTATATGAATAAATTAACTAACTAAATTAAAGAGCTACTATTTAGAAAAAAAGGTGGCGCCTCCTCGCAGCTGTACAGCTGTTGATCTCCTGTTGCTAGTTTAATATTTAATTCAGTAAGGTAGTATTTTTCAAAGATAAAGAGGGAAGTCGAATGAAAACGAGAAAGCTGGAAAAAAAGTAAGTAAACTGTTATTATTTCGAAATTAATCACTACAACTGTTAACACATTTATTCGATTGCGAGATAAGACTGTCACTTCGGAAATCGATAGATATGATGTACATGTACAGACAAACAAATATCGCGATTTCAGAAATATTGGATTTTTATTTATTTGTTTATCGTATAGTGATACAGAGCTAGGATCAAATACATAATTTTTAGAGTATACAGCCGGCCGCGGTGGTCTCGCGGTTCTAGGCGCGCAGTCCGGAACCGCGCGGCCGCTACGGTCGCAGGTTCGAATCCTGTCTCGGGCATGGATGTGTGTGATGTCCTTAGGTTAGTTAGGTTTAAGTAGTTCTAAGTTCTAGGGGACTGATGACCACAGCAGTTGAGTCCCATAGTGCTCAGAGCCATTTGAACCATTTTAGAGTACACAGTGTAAGAAATGACAAGCAAAATACAGGAACAGAATCAAATGTCCAATTTATTATGGTAAATTATGTACACATTACACAAGTTCTTAGATTTCTAAGTCCAATCTGTTGATCCAGTTGAGCCCTTCAGGTGATGCATGATGGGTGTCATCTATTGGTGCCCCGAAGGCTCGTTTCGGACATTCTCCAACAATGTGATTTATTGTTTGCAGGGCGGATCCACAGTCACAACCTGGAGATGTTGCCCAGTCCCTTTTGCGTTAGATACCCGCAGTTCCCTTGTCCTGTTCGGATGCGTTTGATGGTTCTCTACTGGCGTCTGGGGAGTGTGAAACCTGGAACTCGCATGGAAGGCTTTTCAACCCGATGATCGTTGAACACTGATGATTCTTCCCACTGACTTCTCCATACTTCGCTGATGTTAAAGTCGGAGGCTTCAAGATGTTGTGCAGTTCGCCAAGGTGGTTTTCTTGACTTCGGAACCTGAGGTTCCGCTATTAATATGTCGCTTTGTACGGGTAGCAGGGGGTTCTTCTGAATGTTTCTCCATATATTCAGGAGAGCATCTGATCTTCATGGAGCTGTAGGTTGGATGTTATTTACAACTGGTAGCTATGCTGTTTGAGTGCTACGTATGCTGCCTGTGATAAGTAGCATTGTCTGGTCGAGTTGCACATCTATCTCGCTACAGTGAGCACTGTTCATCCAAGTTGGCTAAAATGGTTCAAATGGCTCTGAGCACTATGGGACTCAACTGCTGTGGTCATTATTCCCCTAGAACTTAGAACTACTTAAACCCAACTAACCTAAGGACATCACACACATCCATGCCCGAGGCAGGATTCGAACCTGCGACCGTAGCAGTCCCACAGTTCCGGACTGCGGGCCTAGAACCGCGAGACCACCGCGGCCGGCACATACAAGTTGGACAACAGTATTCAGCGACAGAGTATGACAGTGCAAAAGCAGTCGATCTTAGGGTTTGAGCTCTGCAACCCCAGGATGTGCTAGGAAGCTTCTAAATGATATTATTATGGGTCTTCACTTTTGCGGCCACGTTGGAGAGATGTTGCCGGAAAGTTAGGGACGTATCGAGTGAAACTTTCTGGCAGATTAAAACTGTGTGCCCGACTGAGACTCGAACTCGGGACCTTTTCGTTTCGCGGGCAAGTGATCTACCATCAGAGCTACCGAAGCACGACTCACGCCCGGTCCTCACAGCTTTACTTCTGCCAGCATCTCGTCTCCTACCTTGCGCGCGAAAGTTCGAGTCTCGGTCGGGCACAGTTTTAATCTGCCAGGAAGTTTCATATCAGCGCATACTCCGCTGCAGAGTGAAAATCTCAATCTGGACCTATCGAGTGTTATTCCGAGGTACTTCGGAGTGCTGCAGTACTGCAAGGTTTGTCCTCAGAGTTTAACTCCTGGTTTATAGTCATAGTGTCTTTTCCGTAGGTGGAATGCTGAAGTAACTGTTTTCTGAAGATTTAGGCGGAGGCACCATTTCTTGAAGTATGAGTCCAGGAATTCCATGTCGATAGTTACAGTGCTTTCAGCAGTGGTGAAACTGGAGCTCTGGGTTACCAAACAGGTGTCATCAGCATACATGAATTTCCTTGAGGTCGTAGCTGGCGGGTCATAAATGTAAAAGTTGAAAAGGAGAGTGGCCAACACAGATCCTTGAGGTAGTCCGTCACTTAATTTGAAGACTTTGATTCTGTCGTTATCAGAGTAAGTCTGGAAAATTCTGTTGCTTAGCATGTTGCTAAGTAGGTTTATGAGTTTCCGACGCTGAATGATGCTCACAAATTTTAAGAGAAGGCCTCCTCGCCATACGGTATAGGTGGCAGATACAGGTAGATCCAAGAAAGCAGCTGTGTTTACGCATTTCTTCTCATATCCATTTTCAATATGAGTTTTTCATGCAAACACAGCTTCTAACAGGCCCGAATCCAGTTTGTTCTATGGGTATTTGTTTATTAATTATTTCATAGATCCTGATGTAGAAAAACAGGATGGTTTATTCAAGAGAAAGATCTTCACAAATTGAGCAATGGTTCATTTCTGACCTTTATGCAAGCAGTTATTCTGCCTGACATTGACTAACAGAATTGTTGCATGTCCTCTCGAGAGATGTCGTGCCAAATTCTGTCCAACTAGAGTGTTTGATCGTCAAATTCCGACAGCCTCTGTCCGTAATGGTCCGTATGTTCTCAATTGGAGAGACATCTGGCGCCTCGTTGACCAAAGTAGAGCTTAAGAAACACGAAGATAAGCAGTAGAAATGCGAGCATTATCCTGCTGAAATGTAAACCGAGGATGACTTGCCATCGAGGGCAACAAAACGGTGTATAGAATATCTCCGACGTATCGCGCTAAGGATGCCTCTGATGACAACTAAAGGAGTCCTGTTGCGAAAAGAAATTGCACCCTAGATCATCAATCCTGATTGTCGGGCCATACGGCGGGCGACAGCCAGGCTCGTAACCCACCGCTATCCAAAGCGTCTAAAGACGTCTTAGGGCCTCTAATCTTATTGACTGGAGAAGAACTGTCTTCAGTGATGAGTCTGAACTGAGCCCTGATCATCAGCGAAGAGGTAGACTAACGCGTTATTGATTTGCTCAGTTTGTGAAGCTCTTTCTCTTGAATAAATCGTACAATTCTTCTGAAACTACGATAACGTTGGAAGATGAAGAAGTGAATTAAAATTTGTGCTGCGGCCAGGACTCGAACCCGCATCTTCTTGCTTACATCATCATCATCATTATCTTTTAAGACTGATTATGCCTTTCAGCGTTCAGTCTGGAGCACAGCCGCCCTTATAAAATTCCTCCATGATCCCCTATTCAGTGCTAACATTGGTGCCTCTTCTGATGTTAAACCTATTACTTCAAAATCATTCTTAACCGAATCCAGGTACCTTCTCCTTGGTCTGCCCCGACTCCTCCTACCCTCTACTGCTGAACCCATGAGTCTCTTGGGTAACCTTGCTTCTCCCATGCGTGTAACATGACCCCACCATCTAAGCCTGTTCGCCCTGACTGCTACATCTATAGAGTTCATTCCCAGTTTTTCTTTGATTTCCTCATTGTGGACACCCTCCTGCCATTGTTCCCATCTACTAGTACCTGCAATCATCCTAGCTACTTTCATATCCGTAACCTCAACCTTGTTGATATGGTAACCTGAATCCACCCAGCTTTCGTTCCCATACAACAAAGTTTGTCGAAAGATTGAACGGTGCACAGATAACTTAGTATTGGTACTGACTTCCTTCTTGCAGAAGAGAGTAGATCGTAGCTGAGCGCTCACTGCATTTGCTTTGCTGCAACTCGCTTCCAGTTCTTTCACTATGTTGCCATCCTGTGACAATATGCATTCTAAGTACTTGAAACCGTCCACCTGTTCCTCCTATTTGGCACTCAATCCGTTTATATATTTTTCCCACTGACATTACTTTAGTTTTGGAGATGCTAATCTTCATACCATAGTCCTTACATTTCTGATCTAGCTCTGAAATATTACTTTGCAAACTTTCAATCGAATGTGCCATCACAACTAAGTCATCCGCATATGCAAGACTGCTTATTTTGTGTTCACATATCTTAATCTCACCCAGCCAGTCTATTGTTTTCAACATATGATCCATAAATAATATGAACAACAGTGGAGACAGGTTGCAGCCTTATCTTACCCCTGAAACTACTCTGAACCATGAACTCAATTTACCGTCAACTCTAACTGCTGCCTGACTATCCATGTAAAGACCTTTAATTGCTTGCAAAAGTTTGCCTCCTATTCCATAATCTCGTAGAACAGACAATAACTATCTCCTAGGAACCCGGTCATATGCCTTTCCTAGATCTATAAAGCATAGATACAATTCCCTGTTCCACTCATAACACTTCTCCATTATTTGCCGTAAGCTAAAGATCTGGTCCTGACAACCTCTAAGAGGCCTAAACCCACACTGATTTTCATCCAGTTGGTCCTCAACTGATACTCGCACTTTCCTTTCAACAATACCTGAGAAGGCTTTACCCACAACGTTGATTAAAGAGATACCTCTGTAGTTGTTACAATCTTTCCTGTTTCCGTGTTTTAAGATTGGTGTGATTACTGCTTTTGTCCAGTCTGATAGAACCTGTCCGGACTCCCAGGCCATTTCAATTATCCTGTGTAGCCATTTAAGACCTGACGTTCCACTGTATTTGATGAGTTCTGACTTAATTTCATCCACCCCAGCTGCTTTATTGCACTGAAATCTATTGACCATTTTCTCCACTTCCTCAAATGTGATCCTATTTCCATCATCATTCCTATCCCATTCTACCTCGAAATCTGAAACATTACTGATCGCATTTTCACCTACGTTGAGCAACTCTTCAAAATATTCCCTCCATCTGCCCAAGGCATCCACAGGATTCACCAGCAGTTTTCCTGACCTGTCCAAAATACTTGTCATTTCCTTCTTACCTCCTTTTCGAAGACTGCTAATTACACTCCAGAATGGTTTTCCAGCAGCTTGACCCATAGTCTCCAACCTGTTTCCAAAGTCTTCCCAAGATTTCTTCTTGGATGCTGCAATTATCTGTTTGGCTTTGTTCCTTTCTTCAACATAACTTTCTCTGTCTACCTGAGTTCTAGTATGTAGCCATTTTTGATAGGCCTTCTTTATCCTTTTACAGGCTGCCTTGACTGTGTCATTCCACCAAGCTGTTTGCTTCATCCTACTTTTACACGCTACTGTTCCAAGACATTCTTTAGCCACTTCTAGTACTGTGTCCCTGTACCTTGTCCATTCCTTTTCCAATGACTGTGATTGACTACATTCAACTAACTGGTACCTTTTGAGATCGCTGTTACGTACTTGTGCCTGATTTCCTTATCCTGTAGTTTCTCCACTCTTATCCTCCTACTTATGGACCTGACCTCCTGCATTTTCGGCCTCACAATCCCAATTTCACTCCAGATTAAATAATGATCAGTGTCACAAAGAATCCCCTGAACACACGCGTGTCCCTCACAGCCTTCCTGAATTCCTGATCTGTTATTATATAGTCAATGACAGATCTGGTTCCCCTGCCTTCCCAAGTATACTGGTGAATGTTCTTATGTTTAAAAAAGGAGTTTGTGATTACTAAGCCCATACTGGCACAGAAATCCATGAGTTGTTTCCCGTTCCTGTTGGCCTCCATATCCTCTCGAAATTTACCCATAACCTTCTCATACCCTTCTGTTCGATTTCCAATCCTGGCGTTAAAATCACCCATCAGCAGAACACTGTCCTTGTCCTTTACTCTAACAACTACATCACTGAGTGCCTCATAAAAACTATCCATCTTATCTTGATCTATCCATTCGCAATGCGAATATACTGACACAAGCCTAATTTTCTTGCTAGACACTGTCAAATCTATCCACATCAGTCGTTCGTTTACATACCTTATTGCGACTACGCTGGGTTCCATTTCTTTCCTGATGTAAAGCCCTACACCCCATTGTGCTATTCCTGCTTTGACTCCTGACAGGTAGACCTTGTATTCACCCACTTCCTCTTCTTTCTCACCCCTTACCCGAATGTCACTAACAGCTAAAACGTCCAGCCCCATCTTACTTGCAGCCTCTGCCAGCTCTATCTTCTTCCCAGAGTAGCCCCCATTGATATTAATAGCTCCCCATCTCATTACCATTTGTTTTCCAAGTCGTATCTTTGGAGTCCATGGTTTGTCAGTTAGAGGTGGGACTCCATCACCTCCAAAGGTCCGAGGCATTTTGCTCTGATTGTTGCCAGCATCACATTTAAAGTACCAGGGAAGCAGGTTGCTAGCCTTACTTGCCCCGAGTCCCATTGGGTTTTACCCCTAACGGCTGAGGGACAAACCGGTGGATTTGGTAGTCTTTGCCGTATGAGCACAAAGGTGACCACGACTCAGAATATGTCCGAGATGCCCAGCCTTATTCCAAAATAACTGGTATCCCGACTGTTGGGACCACTTACTTGGCCACTCATACGTTGCCCGTGGTCCATGAACTAGGACATGACTACAGGAACCCACACCATGAACCACCTTCTTGCTTACTTTTTTTTAAATTTTTGTTCGTTGCGGACGTCACATGACATCCGTTAAAGTTTGTTTTGTTGATCCTTCCACTGAGGTTTTTTTTTATTTCAGAGGTCAACCAGCTCTCTGCCACAACACGCTGAGCTACCGTGCCAGCTGCTTACTTTTTAAAACAATTCTTTGTTGACCTCATTTTGTTCTATGTTGTTCGTTGTATATGTTCGCGACGGACGTCTCATGACACCCGTTCGGGTTGTGCCTTGATCCTTTCACTCAGTATATTTATTACAGAGGGTAGCTAACCCTCTGACCGAACACGCTGAGCTACCGTGCTGGCAACTTACTAGGCAGATATGCTGACCGTTACACCACCGCAGCATTATGGTCAACATAGCTGCACAAACTACGTAAGTCAAACACCCTCCCCAACACAAACTCCTATTCACATCTCCCCTTTTATGGTCACTATTACCAGGGCTCTCCGACACTGGAATAGCACCCCAGCATTGGACGTAATGGGGAAGTGCTGTGTTACATGTGATCGTATAGATCTTAAATTAAATTTTCCCCGACACATTTAAGTCTTTAATTTATCTACGATAACGTTGCAAGATGAAGAAATAAATTAAAATTTGTGCTGCAGCTGAGACTCGAACACGGGTATTCTTGCTTACTAGGCAGATGTGCTGACCATTGAGATGTGAATTGGACTTTGTGTAGGGGAGGGTACTTGACTTCGGTAGTTCGTGCAGGTGTGTTGACCATAATGCTGCGGTAGTGCAATGGCCAGCAAAACTATACAGAAAGTCAGAAGCCCTGTGTTCGAATCCCAGTTACAGCACAAATTTTAATTCACTTCTTCAGCTTCCAACGTTATCGTAGATAAATTAGAGACTTAAATGCCTCAGGGAAAATTTAATTTAAGATCTTCTGAAACTGTATTATTTGTTTGTTTGCATACGTACATCACATCAACCGGTTTCCGTCCCATTCGGATAATCCCTCGTGGTGTGTCTTCTTTTTTTTGTTTTTGGCTTCGAGTGTATATGAAAATTGCAAGGGGAGAGATCATAACTCTATGGAGGACGTGTAAGGGTTTCCCAGCTAAGCTTCTACAGCGGAATCGAAACAACAATGGCAACATATTGACTCACTATTAAGATACTACCGTGGTATCAAAGACGTCATTTACCCCTCACTCTCAATGGAAACATACTTTTCATTATTGTTCGCCAGTACCGTACCTTCTTTGATTACGACAGTGAATTATAGTCTGATGCTTGGAGGGAAAAAGGAAAGCTTCACCTTTCTGGCCAGGGATGGGCTAGTCTGGTCCGACCAACCGCCGTGTCATCCACCAGCCAACAGGGTCACTTGGGTGCAGTATAGAGAAGCACACTGCTCTCCCATACTCTTCGGTCAAGCGCCTCCGGAACTGGCTTCACGAGGCAGTCCTCACACCAAGGAAAATCCGGAATGTATTTTTATTTTTTAATTTTTTTTGTCGACCACTCGCGCGGTTACTGGGGCGGCCTAAGTGTCCTTGTTATCCAAAAAGTAGTTAACGAAATCAATTAACGCTACAGGACATTCATTTTGGGCTTTTCATTTGCAGTTTTATAACTGTGAAACAAACGTGGAAGCTGGTAGCTTTTCGTTTAAAATGTTAGTAATTTTCCATATTCAAACACCTAAAAGTGGTAGATAAATCCTCAGAAACATTGTGCCACAGGTGAAGTTTCGCTTTTCCTCTCAACAGATCATACATAATAACTTTTCAGTCAACAAAGTTCACAAAAATAAATGAAATACTTATGCATGTGAAGCTATGTGTTCTGAAATAATCTACATTTAGTGCTTCCACCAATGCTTACGCAACAGACTTTCCTTCCATTGTGTAACTGTGAATTCATGCAACCGTGTTACGATAACGTTTGCCACGGACATTAACACGGTCCGCAAATAGCCCGAGATCGCTGCGACGTTGTCTGCTAAATCATTTAGGCAACCAGTGCGGATCACGCTGCTGCGTGACGATTCGTTCTGTTGTATCATGCTGAGAATGTATAGACATGTACGCGGCCGATTTTGTCGAATAACGTGTTGCTTCTTTTAATTCATTTACTAATTTTCCTTTTAATTCCACTAGCGCTCAGTGTACGTCCATGCACCCAGCACCATATTGCATGAATAGTACGTTTGATGATTACAACAATTTATGTTAATATATACGGAGCACGCAGCGGCAGCCAGTTGAACGAGAAGGGTAATGTTTCTTGTTTTAATTATTTATCTGATATTCAGATTTCCGCAAAGGGGGTGGGGGGGAGTGAGGGGTACGATGCCAGCGACCATGTTGCTGCTCTTTATTCTTTGATTTATAATTAAAACATATTTCAAATTAATTGATATGAATAAAAATTATGATGCTCTGTTTCATGAGGTGATGTCTGGGGCCCAGAAATCTGTAAGGATGAGGGTGAGGTCTTTGGCAACATCTCCTAGGTGAGCGATTTGGTTGGTTTTTGGAAACTTCCTAATGGGGGAATAGTAACGAATGTAGTACCAGAGGTGGCTTTTTATGTTATGCAGAGTCTCTGAAAATTTCGTTCATTTATCTATGATAGTTTCTGATATAATGGGGCATATGTACTGAAAATTTTAGTTTGCAGGAAATTGACTTTAAAGAAAAACTTCTGAAATTTGTTGCTTACAGTTAATTATAACTGCCCCGATGCATATGATGGCCTTTCTTTGGCCTCTAGCAGGTCTTCCAGCTTCTTTTTCACCTTCCTGGATGTTTATCTTGCTTTATTGGCCATATTAGGTACAGACCTGGCTGTATCAGCTATCCTCATTTTATCGCAATGTTGCAGCCCAGTGATCATATTTTCACCAGGATTAATTCCCAGCTTTTTCACTACCCAACACTTTCCAGTATTACCACAAATGAACGTAATAACAGCCTCAAGAACTTCTACTTTCATTGTATGCATGCCTACAAATACAGTTTTAGGAAGGCGGTTCCAAATTATGCTGTTGATACGTTCATTTGGGTTCTGTGTCTGCCCATGCGGACATTTCCTTAGAAGGTCAGATGAGCCAAGCCTCTGAAAATAGGTTTAATTGCTGTAATAACAGCAGCAGGAAGAGAATTCTGGTGAGAAAAAGATTCTCCAGTTGCCTGAGCCATATTGTATTTGCACGACGAATTTTCTCCTCATCTACACAATCCATGACATGGCTTATCATCAGTAGAGGACGTTAGGTATAGGCTTAACTTGCAGGAGCTTCTATATAAATTGCTGTGAAAGACATTGTGAGTACATTTCTAAACAAGCACTGCAAACCTAAGTATAACGACTACCGCAATCACACTTGAGCAAAACTAACTGCGTGTTTGAAAGCGTGTTGTTTATAAACAGAAGAAACAACAGTATATAGACCGTTGCATTCCAAGGATAGCCAACACATTCGGGGGGAAAAAACCCAACGTGCAATGTAGGGGATATAAAGATCTAAAATATATGCAGGAAAGTGGGTGACAGAAAAGTGGTCGTGGCACATAAACACACGTGGTAGGAAAATGCTCTTTAAATGCTTGAAAAAAAATTTTTTCAGCAAAATCTTTTTCAGAGTACTTAAATAAAACTTTAATGTATCGAAATATGATGAAAAACGAAAATCGATTTTTTTCGACCTGACCCACGGTGTGATCCCCGTAAGACAGTTTATAATGAATATTGAGAAGGGTCAAGAGACGGTACGTGGGACAAGAAGGCGAATAGGAGTGCATGCATGCAGGCAGTGCATTGCTGGAGCCTTTATTTGCTACAGAAGCGCTCAAGAAGGTTACAGTTGACAATGTGTAGACCTCAGATATGATTTCATGGACTGCGATGGTAAGGCGCTGAAATTACAATGGAACAATCGTGGAGTATGTGGAGATGTAAGGGAGATAGGCTTAGTAGCAGGACGAGGCTTTCAAAAATGATGATGTAGTGAGGCGCGTGGGTCTGTTCCTGAAAACTGAAAGGTTGGCCGAATGAAGGAAGCGAGTAGGAGCAAGTGAGATAAAACACTTCGGTACTGCAAGTAAGGAAAAGTGGTTTACAGGTGCATGAATATATACAGAGACACACATAACTTTGTACGTAGGTGCGAAGCCTTAAACCCGTCGTAAGTAGAGCAAAGTCTCTATAGGAAGCGAAGCTGAAGCGAAGTGTCCCGGTCGTCTGCTCTTGATCAAATGGGCTGAATCTCGAGCGACGCTCGTAGAGCTCCACAGCGCCGGCTAGAGGGCGCTGTCGTCGGTGTCTGTCGTAGTGCCAACTTAAGAACTTGCACCTACGCCGTGGCATCGTAGCTATCGGTACCACAGTTGGGATTTCATCTTAAGAGAGACATAGGACTGGCGAAGGCGTTTGACAACATTTAGGGACCTTATCAGCTGGTACAGAATAAGAAACGCAAACGGTTACGGACAGTGCTGCAGAGTGGCTGATTTTGAAGAATTTGGAGGCAGTAGCAAGACCTGGGATGGATTGTGTTCGTTCCAACAGATGCAAAGCGTTAAGAGGTGGTCCTTATCTTCTGACTTCAGGATTCTCTGATGCTAACATTGTCGTAAAACTTCTGGGAGAAGTTCTAGGGGACTGATGACCTCCGAAGTTAAGTCTCATAGTGCTCAGAGCCATTTGAACTTCTGGGAGATTAAGGTTTCAGTTTGTTAAGTCTCTAGCACATTGCTACTTCCTGGTCGCTATACCGCTCATACATGAAGAATATGATTCAAATGTTGGATTGCAGGACCAAGTTAGAGAGTCTCTGACACCTATCCTGTGGAAGTAAGTTGGGAAGTTTTCGTGGTGGAAACGTATCCTTATCACTGACGTAAGTTGGCGTCCACCGCATGTCCAATCCGGAAATTGCAATCCTTAGGAAGCAGCTGCACTACAGTGCTAGCACCTCTTTGTTAGGTCATCTCTTCCACTTGCGTTTTAGAAATACTCAGTCACCTACCACGTCATGTTTGTTTTTCACATGTTCCTACTATGGTAACTCCACTGGAAGTACCAAACTCATTGTGCGCTAAGGACAACAGCAGCGTTAGTAAGTAAAGATACAGTAATCGATCGTCTTGTCTGTGTGGCACCTTCACTATACATCGCAATTATATTGGACGAGTGACTTTACTTTTAAAGATGCTTACAACTGACAGATATATTCACATAATGCAAACGAGTACTTACCTTCACGAAGCAAGAAAACGTCAAGTTTCTTCACAAAAATTCTATTTAATACAAGAAGTTTCCCAGAAGGAACTTTATCGGTTTACCTAACATTTAGTTTTGTTGTCATGTCATTCATACAGTTGGATAAATGGTCGAAGGAAATGAAGTGTGATTTTGTAGGTAAATTACCTAACAAAAGGAGGAACAGTCTGCATAACGGTCATGAGTGAATACAACATAGTATTCTTACGACACGCTTTTGAGAATGGAAACTTTACTTATTAAAAATGGATTACCCCAGAAAAGTAAGTTAACTTACTAATTTGTTGGTCTCCAATGGCTACGATTATTAGGTGCACAAATAGATAAACTGGTAAATAGGTTCTGATACGTGTTTGCTCCAATTTAAATCGTAATCTGGAAGTGTACCCAGAAATTGTGAAGATAGCACATCACAATACGTCATTTCAGTATCGTGGAGGTGGACATATAGCTGCTTTAAGTAGATAAAACGTAGTGCATCTTATAATGCAAAACAGTACGATAATAGTCCTTAGGGTAGTCCAACAGACGTTTATTATTTTAATTATCTGTTTATTCGTTTTTTGTATATTCACGATAATTCCGTCGGGAAGAAGTGAATACATTCTAATCTCTAAACGAAAGGAAAATCATCATAAGAGCAATGATTAAACATCATTTCGTGTGTTCACTGTGTGTAAAATACGCTGACCCATACCCCAGACAAAGATGTATTGTCATACCGCACACAGACTCTGTGGTCAAACTTCAGGATTTTATTTGAACTCTGTTGGAATTGATATGTCATTTGACCAGCCATCCACTTTAACAGTCAATAAAATTATGTGACAGACAAGATATATCTCCAAAGCTACGCAATCGTGCCAATATAGCACGCTACAAAATGTTGTCGAGTGTCCATACTCTATAAATCGTAGTAACAATAAAATACTTCCTCCGTAATAGTCATCAACACGAAAAGTCTAAATAAGTTTATTCTTTTTCAGAACCAAAATGAACTGTAGCTGAAAGTAACAACTCTGTGTGTATTTTGAAACAACTTCACGAGAGGATCTACATGAGGGAATTTATTTAGCAACAGCACGATACGTCTCCGGTTCCTCAAGATCTTTCTCTGCACATTTCATGTTGATGTCAGCACGAGCTGTCTTCCACGTGGTTGGATCTCTTTCTAATGACAGACTCTCATTAAGGTATCTTGTCAAACGTAAGACATCCTTTGGATCCGCTCTTTTTACTGTCTCTGGGTAGAAGACATCTTACTACATCATTTAACGCATGACACATTTCGAAATCATTCCTACCGTTTCGTTCAGCTACCTCCTTGGCTTTGTGTACAGAATCTACATCTACATCTACAAGGCTACTCTGCAAATCACACTTAAGTGCCTGGCAGAGGCTTCATCGAAAGACCTTCAAAATAATTTTCCGTTATTCCACTCCCGAGCAGCGGGAGGAACAAAACGAAGACTTAAATCTTTCCGTGTGAGCTGTGATTACCCTTCTTTTATTATGATGGTGGTTTCTCCGTATGTAGGTCGGCCGTCAGCAAAATATTTTCGCACTCCGAAGAGAAAACTGCTGATTGAAATTTCGTGAGAATTTCTGTATCATGTAAGTAAATTTTCTCCCCTATTTCTCGATAATACACAACATGCTGCTCTTCTGCGAACTTTTTCGAAATATTTCGTTAATCCTATCTGGTAAGGTCCCTACACTGCGCAGCAGTACTCCAAAAGAGGATGAACAAGTGTAGTATGCGCAGTCCCTTTAGTAAATCTGTTGCATCTTCTAAGTGTTCTGCCAGTAAAATGCAGTCTTTGGTTTACTTTCACTAAAACATTTTCTATGCGTTCTTTCGAATTTAAGTTGCTCGTAATTGTAATTCCTAGTCATACAATGTAAGCTTTCACGACTAGTACTGACATCACTTAAAACTTGCGGGCTATTAGGCCGTGGTCGATGTATAGAACTTCCTCCTAATGGTTCCTCTCCGACTGCGGGAGACATCTTCAGTGGTAAAATGGCTAACTGCACCCAGAACTCCTGGGAGCGCCGATTAGATAGGCACTGGAGAGGGTACCACAGTCTATCACGTGACGTCAGCTACGAGAGTATCGCTGGTATTGCCAGCATACTCGACTGAAAGCAATCAGTCGTCATTCTTACGTTGCAATGTTGATATCCAAACTTTGTCTAATCTAAGGCCTTCATCTTTCATGTTAAAATTATTACGATGTATATAGATCTCAGTAGCTTTTCTATACATACGCACATAGTGATGCGATGTTCTCGATATGACGCTCGTGTCAGTGAATTTTACTTCGTGATCACCCTCTTGGTAAAAATGTTCGACTAGGGCAGATTTATCCGTATGTCCTAGGTGGCAATTACTCTTGTGTTCAACGAGACGGGTGTTAACACGTCTTTTGCTGGTACCAATATAAACCAGTCCACAATTGCAAGGAATCTTATATATACCCTGTGTAGCGAAAAGATGTTTTATATCTTTCACAGATCATAACATTCTTTTATCTTCCTGGCGAGTCTGAAGCTAGTTTCCAAAGCGTACTTCCTCAATAATTTCAGAATGTGATCTGTAATCGAACTGATGAATGGAAGAAAAACTTTCCCTTTGGACGGCCCGATTATCTTTCTGGGGCGAAGTGCTCTACCTATCTCCTCGTGAGAATAACCGTTCTTCTTGAATGGGTAAGGTACAGGGAGAGACGGTTTAATATACAGAATGCACAAGAGCAGACCACCAAGAACGAAGTGCTCAGATTTAAAAAAAAAAAAAAGGTGTAAGACAGGGATGTAATCTTTCGCCCCTACTGTTCAATCTGTACACCGAAGAAGCAATGATAGAAAAATAAAGAAAGGTTCAAATGGGATTGAAATTCAATGATACGACTCGCTGATGACATTTCTGTCCTCAGTGAAAGTGAAGAAGAATTACATACTCTGCTGTATGGAATGAACAGTCTAATGAGTACGCAATATGGATTGAGACTAAATAAGAAGTAGCAGAAATGAGTCACGAAACTGATGGTCTGGAAGTAGATGAAGTTAAGGAATTCTGATACATAGGCAGCAAAATAACCAATGACGGACAGAGCGAGGAGGAAAAAAATGGCTCTGAGCAGTATGGGACTTAACTTCTAAGGTCATCAGTCCCCTAGAACTTAGAACTACTTAAACCTAACTAATCTAAGGACATCACGCACATCCATGACCGAGGCAGGATTCGAACCTGCGACCGTAGTGATTGCGCGGTTCCACACTGTAGCGCCCAGGACCGCCCGGCCACCCCGGCCGGCAGCAAGGAGGACATAAATAGTAACACTGGCAAAAAAAGACATTATTAGCCAAGAGAAGTCTACTAGAATCATCTATAGGCCTTAATTTGAAGACGAAATTTCTGAGAATGTAATTTTGGAGAACAGCATTTCATGGCAGTGAAACATGGATTGTGGGAAAACCGGAACAGAAGAGAATCGCAGCGCTTGTGAAGTGATGCTACACACGAATCTTGAAAATTAGGTGGACTGATAAAGTAAGGAACGAGGAGGTTCTGCGCAGCATCGGAGTGGAAAGGAATATGACAAGGAGAAGGGACAGGATGATAGAACTTCTGTTAAGACTTAGGGGAATGACTTCCATTGTAATAGAGGGAGCTGTACAGGGCTAAAATTGTACAAGAAGACAGAGACTGGAATACTTTCAACATATAATTAAGGATGTAGGTTGCAAGTGCTTCTCTGAGATGAAGAGGCTGTCACTGGAGACGAATTCGTGACGGGCCGCATCAAATCAGTTAGAAGATTGTTCACTCAAAAAAAAGAAAAAAAGTCTCTTTTTAGAGTTTTACTTTGGTCTCTTTCTTTCTTTGTGTCTCATGCCATAAAAATATATATATATATATATATATATATATATATATATATATATATATATATATATATATATATATATATACTCGCTAAATCGAAAAATATAAATGTAAATACATTTCGTGACTACGAAGGCTTTCCCGGCGTAATAATTGATAATATTCTTCTCGGGTATGCAGTCGGATCATAACGTCTTCATGACACAATATTTCCGCGGTCCAACTGGCCGCCATCTTCAGGTGAGAGTGCTGGTGCACGATCTCGCCGGAACTGACTTCCCAGCGCAGCCGGCGGCCCCTACATAGGCCGCAGAAGATCCACAACGCTTGACACAAGAATTGGACCATCTTAAGATTGTGTTCAAGCAGAATGGCTATACAGATAAACAGATCCGTCGTGCTTTCCAGGTTGGACCCTCGCCTGAACCACCAGAAGATACCTGCAAACCGGTGGCTTTTCTGCCTTTTGCTTGGAGCATTTCCTCGCAGATAAGAAGGATTCTCAAAAGATATCATATCAAAAGTGTTTTTCGTCCGCCAGCCAAGATTAGAGCGCTCCTTGGCTCTGTTGAGGTTGACTTGTGTTTGAGGAAGCCCGGTGTGTACAAAATCCCTTGCCACTGTCGGAAGGCCTATATTGGTCAGACAATCCGGACCATTCAGGACCGATGTGTTGAGCATCAGCGGCACACACGGCTCCTTCAACCTGAGAAATCTGCAGTGTTGGAACACTGTCTCACCGAGGAACACAGAATGCTATATGACGAGACACAAATGCTTGCCCCTGCATCTCGCTATTGGGATTGTGTTTTAAAAGAATCCATAGAGATTGGTTTATCTGACAATCTTATTAATAGGGACAAGGGTTATCTTTTAAGTAAGACTATGGAATCGGTGTTATCTGACATTAAAAACAACGGTCTGTGGTTCGATCGTCGGAATAAAATTTTTTTAATTTTTGACAGCGATATTTCGATTTCGCCTGTTTCCACCACTGGCGGCGGGGTATGTCTACTGCGCTAGAGGGCAGTTACGGCACCTTCTCGAGCACGCGTTGTGGGTCTTCTGCGACCTATATAGGGGCCGCCGCTTGCGCTGTGAAGTCAGTTCCGGCGAGATCGTGCACCAGCACTCTCACCTGAAGATGGCGGCCAGTTGGACCGCGGAAATATTGTGTCACGAAGACGTTATGATCCGGCTGCATACCCGAGAAGAATATTATTGTAAATACATTTCCTTTAAAACTAATTACCTCATATTCTTAACGCTGTCCTTCCAAGGGGTAGCCAGTTTTTTTGTAAGATCAATTTCTCCTTTTTGACAAATCTAATTTATGGTTCGTGCGCTCCAGCAGAGACAGTTGTATATGGTGCAGATTACAGATTGTATAACAAAATGATGTGGACAACAGAGGTGAAACACGATATGGGATCACAACTTGAAATGAGGTTCGTATTAGTTATAAGGTAATAACGGAAATGTTCACTACAGCTGATTGTTTATTGTTTTTCAAGAGTGGACCCGTGAATTCCTGTCAGAAAGGGAAAAGTTCGTAGCAACTGACGAAAGTCATCGGGTCAAGCAGAAGTAATATCTGGCGTTCTTCAAGTAAGTGTTATAAGCCCTTTACTGTTCCTGATCTACATGAACGATTATAACAGGCCTCTTAGACTCTTTGAAGATGATGCTGTCATCAGATGATCAAAACTAGTTGCAAAATGATTTAAACAAGATCTGTATGAAACGACAAGTGTAAATTGATTGTAAATAGTGAAAGTGTGAAGTTATTCACATGAGTAGCAAAAGGAATGTGCTAAATTTCGGTTACCTTACCAATCGCAGAACTATGAACTAAATACACAGCTGGAAATGGAAAAAAGAACACATTGACACCGGTGTGTCAGACCCACCATACTTGCTCCGGACACTGCGAGAGGGCTGTACAAGCAATGATCACAAGCACGGCACAGCGGACACACCAGGAACTGCGGTGTTGGCCGTCGAATGGCGCTAGCTGCGCAGCATTTGTGCACCGCCGCCGTCAGTGTCAGCCAGTTTGCCGTGGCATACGGAGCTCCATCGCAGTCTTTAACACTGGTAGCATGCCGCGACAGCGTGGACGTGAACCGTATGTGCAGTTGACGGACTTTGAGCGAGGGCGTATAGTGGGCATGCGGGAGGCCGGGTGGACGTACCGCCGAATTGCTCAACACGTGGGGCGTGAGGTCTCCACAGTACATCGATGTTGTCGCCAGTGGTCGGCGGAAGGTGCAAGTGCCCATCGACCTGGGACCGGACCGCAGCGACGCACGGATGCACGCCAACACCGTAGGATCCTATGCAGTGCCGTAGGAGACCGCACCGCCACTTCCCAGCAAATTAGGGACACTGTTGCTCCTGGGGTATCGGCGAGGACCATTCGCAACCGTCTCCATGAAGCTGGGCTACGGTCCCGCACACCGTTAGGCCGTCTTCCGCTCACGCCCCAACATCGTGCAGCCCGCCTCCAGTGGTGTCGCGACAGGCGTGAATGGAGGGATGAATGGAGACTTGTCGTCTTCAGCGATGAGAGTCGCTTCTGCCTTGGTGCCAATGATGGTCGTATGCGTGTTTGGCGCCGTGCAGGTGAGCGCCACAATCAGGACTGCATACGACCGAGGCACACAGGGCCAACACCCGCATCATGGTGTGGGGAGCGATCTCCTACACTGGCCGTACACCTCTGGTGATCGTCGAGGGGACACTGAATAGTGCACGGTACATCCAAACCGTCATCGAACCCATCGTTCTACCATTCCTAGACCGGCAAGGGAACTTGCTGTTCCAACAGGACAATGCACGTCCGCATGTATCCCGTGCCACCCAACGTGCTCTAGAAGGTGTAAGTCAACTACCCTGGCCAGCAAGATGTCCGGATCTGTCCCCCATTGAGCATGTTTGGGACTGGATGAAGCGTCGTCTCACGCGGTCTGCACGTCCAGCACGAACGCTGGTCCAACTGAGGCGCCAGGTGGAAATGGCATGGCAAGCCGTTCCACAGGACTACATCCAGCATCTGTACGATCGTCTCCATGGGAGAATAGCAGCCTGCATTGCTGCGAAAGGTTTATATACACTGTACTAGTGCCGACATTGTGCATGCTCTGTTGCCTGTGTCTATGTGCCTGTGGTTCTATCAGTGTGATCATGTGATGTATCTGACCCCAGGAATGTGTCAATAAAGTTTCCCCTTCCTGGGACAATGAATTCACGGTGTTCTTATTTCAATATTACAATTTCCAGGAGTGTACTTAGCGATTACAATTATAAATAACTTAATGTGGAACGATCACATGGGTGGTGCTGAGAAAAAAAGCAAATCATACTCTGCTATTTATTCGCGGAACACTTAGAAAATGCTACAGAACTGCTAAAGAGTGTGCCTGCGCTACGCTTGTCCGTCCTCAACTGGAATAGTGCCGCGCGCGGTGTTGGACCCGCATCAGTTACGACTGACGGAGGAAACCGAAAAAGTTCGAAGAAGGGCAGCTCATTTTGTATTATCGTGAAACGGGGAAGAGAGCGCTACGTATATGAAACGCGAATTGTGGTGGCAATCATCAAAACAAAGGCGTTTTTTATTGCGACAGGCTCTTCTCATGAAACTTCAGTCACCAGGTTGTAAGTAGGCTCTTTAGGGTTTTATGTTGGTAACGCCACGTAGCGCTCTTTGTGACATTTGAACACGATTAAGGTAAATACATTGTTTGTTCTCTACCAAAATCTTTAATCTGCTAACTATGCCTATCAGTAACTACAAGCAGTATTGGCACTCGCTGTGTTGCAGTAGTTTGGGTAACGAAGATTTTTGTGAGCTAATTGATTCATGAAAGGTATAGGTTATTGTTAGTGCCATTCTTTTGTTGGGGCTATTGAAATTCAGACTGCGTTGCGCTAAAAATATTGTGTGTCAGTTTAGTGTTGATCAGAATAACGTCTGAGTACGTTCAGTTTTGCTCAGCTGTTTGAAAATCAAATCACGTAGAGGTTTAGCAGCACAGTCATTTATAATTTTCCAAAGGAGACGTTTCAGGCTTTCTCGGCAGAGTGTGAAAATATTTTGCTTGCACCCACTTACATAGGGAGAAGGGATCATCATAATAAAATAAGAGAAATCAGAGCTCGCACGGAAAAAGTTAAGTGTCCATGTTTCTCGCCCGCTTTTCGAGAGTGGGACAGTAGAGAAATAGCTTGAAGCTGGTTCGATGAACCCTCTGCTAGACACGTAATTGTGAATTGCAGAGTAATCATGTAGAAGTAGAGAAAATGGTCGTTTAGTAAGGGCGATGGCCTCACCGAAACGCTCAACAAGCAGGCGTTACAAGAGCGACTTCTGTACCACGGAGAGCCGGCCGCTACGGCGGAGCGGTTCTAGGCGCTTCAGTCTGCCTCGGGCATTGATGTGTGTGACGTCCGTAGGTTAGTTAGGTTTAAGTAGTTCTAAGTTCTAGGGACTGATGACCTCAGATGTTACGTCCCACAGTTCTCAGAGCCATTTTGAGCCATTTTCTGATTCACGGAGACGTTACTATCAACATTCAGAGAGTTTGTGTTCAAGAACAGTTGAGCGACATATTACTTGCGTGTGAGGCGATGTAACCACTATGACAAAGCCAGGACGCTAGAGCTAATAAGGAAGGCAACTAGTAACCGTTACTCCCATGTAACAGGGAAAGTGAGAGAAGTGGTACACAGAATGTCCCCTGGCACACACTGCGAGGAGGCTTGCGGAATATAGAGGTGGTGCAGAAACTGAGCGAAACTGGTCCAAGTAACCTCGTCTGTTGGCCGAGAGTCGCCAGCAGTGGTACTCGTGAACTGCCAAAGTGGAGAGATGGGGACGGCGAGCAGATGAGGCGAGCTTGGCCGAGTGTTCCGTCTGTGAGAAGTGCGGTCCAGCGGGCAGCGCTCCACTTGGACGCCTTCCAGAGGCTTCTGCACACCGGGGCCCGGGGCCGGCCGGGCCGCTGCATTCCTGCCTCACTGGCGGCCAGCGCCGGGCTCCCAACTAAACTAGCCGCCGCACTTTGTCTCCACAGTGCAAGTGGTTCGTGACAGAACGTGGGCTCTCACTTGGCATATACAGACTGCATTAGTACACTACTGGCCATAAAAACCGCTACACCACGGAGATGACGTGCTACAGACGCGAAATTTAACAGACAGGGAGAAGATGCTGTGATATGCAAATGATTAGCTTTTCACAGCATTCACACAAGGTTGGCGCCGGTGGTTACACTTACAGCGTGCTGACATGAGCAAAGTTTCCAAGCGATTTCTGATACACAAACAGCAGTTGACCGGCGTTGCCTCGTGAAACGTTGTTGTGATGCCTCGTGTAAGGAGGAGAAATGCGTAACATCACGTTTCCGACTTTGATAAAGGTCGGATTGTAGCCTATCGCAATTGCGGTTTATTGTATCGCGACATTTCTGCTCGCGTTGGTCGAGATCCAATGACTGTTAGCAGAATATGGAATCGGTGGGTTCAGGAGGGTAATATGGAACGCCGTGCTGGATCCCAACGGCCTCGTATCACTAGCAGTCGAGATGACAGGCATCTTATCCGCATGGCTGAAACGGATCGTGCAGCCACGTCTCGATCCCTGAGTCAACAGATGAGGACCTTTTGCAAGACAACATCCATCTGCACGAACAATTCGACGACGTTTGCAGCAGCATGAACTATCAGCTCTGAGACCGTGGCTGCGGTTACCCTTGACGCTGCATCACAGACAGGAGCCCCTGCGATGGTGTACTAAACGACGAACCTGGGTGCACGAATGGCAAAACGTCATTTTTTTGGAGGAATTCAGGTTCTGTTCATAGCATCATGATGGTCGCATCCGTGTTTGGCGACATCGCGGTGAACCCACATTGGAAGCGCGTATCCCTCATCGCCTTACTGGCGTATCACCCGGCGTGATGGTAGGGGGTGCCATTAGTTACACGTCTCGGTCACCTCTTGTTCGCACTGACGGCACTTTGAACAGTGGGGGTTACATTTCAGATGTGTTACGACCCGTGGCTTTACCCTACAATCGATCCCTGCGAAACCCTACATTTCAGAAGGATAATGCACGACAGCATGTTGCAGGTCCTGTACGGGCCTTTCTGAATAGAGAAAATGTTCGACTGCTGCCCTGGCCAGCACATTCTCCATATATCTCACCAACTGAAAACGTCTGGTCAATGGTGGGCGAGCAACTGGCTCGTCACAACACTTCATCAAAAGTGTGGTATCGTGTTGAAGCTGCGTGGGCAGCTGTACCTGTACACGCCATCCAAACTCTGTCTGACTCAACGCCCAGGGATATCAAGGCCGTTATTACGGCCAGAGGTGGTTGTTCTGGGTACTGATTTCTCAGGATCTATGCACCCAAATTGCGTGCAAATGTAATCACATGTCAGTTCTAGTATGATATATTTGTCCAACGAATACCCGTTTATCATGTGCATTTCTTCTTGGTGTAGCAATTTTAATGGCCAATAAATTTGCGATCCCACCGCATGGTATACGAATATCACAGAGATTTTATTACTGGCTTAGGCTTTAACAGCTCCTTTGTCGACCCTAGCGACGTTGAGGAGGGAGGAAGATTACGCTTTAACGTGCCGTCGAAAACAAGGTCATTAGAGACCGAAAACATAATTAAACGTCTCGAAGAGAGCAACTTCTTGCATACCAACCAGTACGGACTCTGCATACATCGTTCATGCGAAACTCAACTCGCACTTTTCTCGCATGAATCTTAAAGCCGTGGATTAAGTCAATCAGGCAGATGAACTATTCCTTAACTTCTCAAAAGCATGATTATTAACAGAAGTGCAGTCACACGAGGATTATAATGAAACTTCTGACTGTACTGATGATTTCTTTATAGGGGGGACGCAGCGTTTTATCTTGGATGGAGAATCATCGACGGACGTAGAAGTAACTTCCGGCGTCAAGTGTGTTGGAACCCTCGCTGTTTTCCAGGTGGTTCAGTTATCTATAATCTAGTACTGTCTTAGGAAAACTGCAACAAATATTCGTTCAAACGTTGATAACATTTGAAAGAATGAAAAAATCAGCAACTTACTTTAAATGTAAAATTGTGCATTTCACAAATCTTAGAATCATTTTATCTTATGACTACAGTTACAATAGATAACATTTTGTGATCTGTCAAATCATATAAATCCTTGAACGGCACAAATTGTAAGGATATGAAATAGGTTGATTACACTGTCTCAGTTGTGGGTAGGATACTGCGAAAACGAGACTTACGAAACACTCATATTAGAATATTGCTCAAATGTGTGCGACACTTACCAAATAGGACTATTAGCGAATGTTGAGCGTATGCAAATAAAACCAGTACGAAAGGTAAAGCTGAGCACATGTGCTTGACGGACGAGCATTTCTGTTGCTCCCGTAAGGAGTTTGTTTTTCCACACTCTTGCGTGGAGTTTCCCAATGGTTTTCGCCGATGGTAATGCTCGCATTTAATTCGTCAGCCGGAGAGAGCGCTCATGACATTAGTGAGTAGAGGTAACAGAAATTGTCGACATCATTCAACAACGAGACATCCTTGCGTTATAATGGTTATTTTTTTTTTACACACAAGATTAGAGTACGCTAAATCAAATAATCGAGTATCTTGACTATCATAGGTGTATAGAGATGAAAAGATTCGTGCAATCGGAGGAGATATACAAGACAGCATCAAGCTGTATGATTATCTTGGCAAGATTAGCATTATTAAGTCCTTTCATAAACATAACCAGCCATTCTACGAATTTTGTGTTACATCCATTATGACAGACAAGCCATAGGTGGAATAAAACGCTTGGGAATAATCGTGACGTAAATAGTGGAAACAGTATAGAGGACAGGCATAGAACGAGACGGGTCACATTTAATGAAAAGAGGTTAAAAGAAAGTAGTGTAGTTGAGTGAGGAACGAAAAGTGAAGGAATCACAAGTGTGAGAAGATGCTTTACCGTTCGACAGAGTACTGGCCGTATATGATTATTTTTAGAGAAGACGTATGTGGCTGCGGGAACGGCGTACTTCAGCTTGTCCTTAAAACCAACAGGGCGCTGACCTGTGCACAGACCACAAGGCACATTGTTCCAGGGGCGGACATCCGCAACGGAAAACAGACTGCGGACACTTTTGTGTTAGGGATGAGCAAAACTTCTATACTGGATAAGTGAAACGTTGTATTGGTGACTCTGATGTTATTACAGGTATTTGATCTCCGATGCGCGTTATTGGCGTGCAAGCGATCTGAGGAGCCGATGAAGGAGACTTAACGAATGATACTCATATAATTTATCTGGCCGCAATGCTCCTAAGTAGGCGTGTGAGGCACTGACATGGCCAAATAGACAAATGTTGCAGATACAACGCACAAGCCATTCTTTGTTTCTCTAAAGCGTCTAGAGTCTTCATTACTCGTGCCGCGATGGATTATATTGCAGTAGTGGAGCTGACGTTTCACAGCCGGTGGCAATATGTTCTGAATCTTTGAGGGGTGTAGAAGCAAGCGGAAGTCTTACTGTATGTTACGACAATACATCTGTCCCATTAAAGTACTCACCAAAATATTGTTATTATTCTTGTCTAAGTATTATTTAATGCAAAGATCAATTGATAACAACACTTTACTGTATTCCTGTTATCTTCTCCAAGCCTTTCTGTTCAGGGCATCCTCCTTGTGTACATCGCGACACTCCATTATTTCCCTAGGCTCGCCCAAAAATTTGTAATATTCACTGATTCTCTTGGTAAGAGAACATTAAAATAAATAATAATCCCTACATTGCACATGTTCAGCAGGATTAATTTATCCAGGTTTACAGGTTTTAGGCTTACAACGTCATCATCGGACTTTGACTGACTATCGTGCTGTCGACGTCGAAGAAATTGCAAAGTTTGTACACAACATTGGAAAATATTTTACTCATCCAGATCAGAGTCTCTAGACTTAGGCACAAACACACACTAAAAAGCATATCCGACAGTGCGGTAGTAATGAAGTTTAACTTTTTAAATTGCTTTACCATCGCACTGTGAAAGATGACATTTGCTGTGTGTTTGTGACACATGGAGGTAAAAATAAGGGGAATTGTCATGACGTCAAAAGCTTGAAGCCGACATCCGCCATCGTAGTTGCCCCAAAACGTTATCTACATGTGTTTTTCCTGTCCAGAACAGGAATCACAAAATACTCTGAGCTAACACATATAGTCATGCGAAATTTCCAAACAGAAATGCCACAACATTGAATACACTTCATCGGTCCTTTGTTGGATAGATCTCTCAGAAGAAACCAAATGAATACTGAATTAATAAAATGATAGATGCCTGCTATAGTATGCCTCACTGGTAGAAATATTAGGAGGCGGGAATTTTTTCTGCCAATCCATACAAATTCCTTTCTTAGTAACAGATTTTCTAGACTTTCGGAACGTTTAATATCGTAAAATTCGTCTGATTTCCTCGTATATAGTTCATTTTAATTCATTATATGTTGTTTTTGCTTATTCAAAGTTTGTATGTGGGCTGCATCTCTCTCATTGTTTATCTGTAAATCAATTTCAAAACAGTAGACTCTAAATCTTTCACATACTGAACGTGTATCAGTTCTGGTGCACCCAAAACCTACGTAGAAGTTAGCCACAAAATTCAGTCGACATTATTTGGATGACACAGAATTTGGAGAAATTTTTCTCTGAATATAACAGCTGTAGTTTGAGAATACCGCTGTTAAGTTTTTCCGATCAGTATAACCGTTTGCTATCATGAATGCTATAACGTGTTTTGCGATCTCTGATTGACTGTATATATTGATGCGCTTTAAATACGGTTTCTCCTTTAAGTTCGTTTGGTCTCGTGTTACGTTTTCCTCTGGTCTCCACATGTGCTTCTCCTGTAGTAGCGAATCCTTTCTCAAGGGTAGTGAGACGCCTGTTGGCGATGCCATGCAATGCCAAGCATGCTGGTTGACATAACTAAACATCCGTATTTGTCGATCTCTACTAATATCCACCTAACAGACACACGGAGAATAATCACACGCAGCTTCATCTCACTTTTCTTTGGTCTCCTACGCATCACAGGATTAACGCTGGTAAGTCCACTAAGGTGAGTTTTGTGTATCGTTGGGAGCCATTTCATTGAATTCCTTCATGAATCTATTTGCTTATATAGCTAGAACGTTCTGAAAACATCTAAATCGTAATCATTTACAATCGTCACCTGTAATGTGACTCGTGGCACGTAATCTTTTTGATGAAATTACATTTACAAGGGCAAATTACTGTTCAGAATAAGCATTTCAGACAAGGAAACCGTTTGAAAATGCCTTCCTGACACTATGTTATTAGCGCAAGCATGTAATATTCAATGTTTAAAACAACTGTCGAATGCACACGGTATAAATTACGAACAAACAGCAGTCCTAAACAATGGCCAAGTAAACAATAGCCTGCTAATGTTGTGGGGCATCTAAAATAGCAGAACAGGCTTCAAAAAAACAGTATAACGAATGTCTGTAGCTCCTTCTCTATGGCCACAATCATATGGGTAATATCTTTGTCAATCTTGTTTACAAATCCAAATATTGTGACTTCCTTGATGACGATAGCTAAAGTCTGACGAAGGCATTGTAAGCTAAAAACCGGCTGATCTGAGTAAACTACCCCTGCTGAACATACGCAGTACAATCTTTTCATTTGTCAAAGACCTATAAGTTAATGGCCACAACAAAAATGAGCATAACTTGCGAGTGAGGAAACTATAATCTGTAAATGACTCGGTTCGGTAAGCCCTTCGTCAGAGCACACTTCCTCATTACGTGCAGGGTGTTTCAAAGAGAGTCATCCGATTTCACAACACTATATCTTCTACATTAATAAACACTGAAAGTCGTCGAAGATTCTGACTCATGCCGTCAGTTGTAAGCTGCTGTTTCATGGAATTTCCGGTTGTGATCTCCTGGTACCACTGGCTCCCTTATCCTATCGTTTGTTGCATAAAATTTAGAACACGCAAAAAATTTCATTTATCAGCAGAACGGGCACCTCCGCACTGTAACGTGCATGTAAGACTCTTTCATAACAATGGCCTCCCGCAACGATGGCGTCAAGTGACGTGCGGAACTGAAATTACACCATAGTCACCCAAGGTCGTCTGACCTCGTGTTATTTGCAGGGAGGGGTCTGTGGAAGAATCCGTCTGTGTGGCTCAGAGACACTGCATAGCAAACGCTGTAAATTCTATGACTTCAGAGATGCTCACAAAAGCGTAAGACAAATATGACTGTCGTGTGGATGTCAAGTGTTCACTTCCGGACCAACTGGACATTCGTGAAAGGTAAATAAAATTTTGATCCCATACATAATTGTAAAAGTACCTCAGGGTTGTTGCACTTGCATGCAAGTAAAAGATGTACTGAAGTGAAATCGGATTAAGCTTTTGAAAGTAAAAACTTTATAGTCATACGCGTAACTTGAAATCTGTCTCAAGTTTCTGTCTTCATTCATATGGATGATATAGTTCTGAAATCGAAAGAACCTTTTTAAAAGGTCGTGTGTTTATGGCTTGGCCCTTCTCCACAATAGTTACCCTCCTTAACTGCTATATAATACCCCTATCCCTTCTTTGTAATCAAATTATCTTCTAAGAAGATTTCCTAACATTTAATGTTGCAATTGATGTTAATTTGTTTCTCTTTACCACGAAAACTTTGCTTTCTACGGCTAGTCAAGATTTTATATCCTGCTCGCATATGTATATTTCACGACGTCTGTCATTATCAGTGAGTTTGCAGCCCAAGTAGCAACAGGCATCTACTGCCTCCAGTGTCTCATTTCCTAATCTAATTTCCTCAGCATCATCTGGCTTAATTCGACGTCATTCCGCTACTTTTGTTCAGCTTTTTTAAGTCCATTTTATTACTACTTCTCAAGACGACATCCGTTCCGTTCACCTAATTTATAACTCATTTGCCTTTGACAGGTTTATAGTGTCACCTGAATGAACTAAAACCTCTTTTATGTCTTCTCCCAAAAATTGAATTCCCTTTTCAATTTTCTTCTTGGTTTCCTCCACTGCTTGCTCAGTGCATAAATTGAACAGCGTACAGAAAAGCTTTAACCCTGTGTCACTCTACTCTCAGTTACTTCCTTCCTTCCATCTCCTTCAACTCTTAGAACTACTGTCTGATTTCTGTACAAGTTGTGGATAACTGAGCAATAAAAATTAAGACAACAAACCGCTATTTCTCCGATCTATGTCCACTTCACGACATAATCATACAAACTGTCAACAGATATCCTTATGATAGTGTTCTGCACAGAAGATGGCATTCCGGTCAACAGACAAGTATGCAGGGTAGTCCCACATCCACGTCGCTTTGTACACAGTCACAGACGGTGCAGTATAGCACAGAGAAGACGCCTCCTAGACTCTCTGCGGTGAAGACCCATAGAAAAAATGGACGCAAGCTGATGTGGCCCGATGGCTTAATGTGAATAGTTCTGTTGTTTCTCGGATCTGGCGACAGTATCTAGAGATCGAAAGTGTATCCCGAGCACCAGGGCAGAGCCTACCGGGTGTTTGTGGGTCACCATCATTTCATCATCATTCATGAAAGTGGCAAGATTGGACTGAGAAAAGGTTGGGAATTTGTACGGGCGCTGATAACCGCGCAGTTGGGCGTCCCACAAACCAAACATCATCTTCACGTGTGACATCAGAGAGAGGCGGCTGTAAGGGCATAACAGAACCACCTTATTACTGCACGGAAACTGGCATCTGAGCTCGCAGCATCGGCTGGACGTGTTACATCGAGGCAAACGGTGGGAAGCAGGCTTCGACAGAGTGGCCTTTACTGTCGGAGGCCTGCTGTATGTCTACCTGTGACGCGTCTTCATAGTAGGGAACGTCCAGAGCGGAGTGGTCAACATGCCGTCTGGATGGTTGAACAGGGAGCCAATGTTCTTTTCACAGATGAGTGCTGATTTGGTATGAGAAGTGATTCTCGACGTATTCGCACTTGGAGAGAACGTGGAAAACTATTTCGGGAACCAAACTTTGTGGAAAAAGACCGATATCGAAGTGGAGCAGTAGAGGTATGAGCAAGGATTACGTTGACCACTCGAACAGCTCTTCGTGGAAATGCACGGGTGACTCGGCAAGGTTCAACTGCTGTCAGGTATCGTGACGAGATCTTGGGACCTCATTTGAGGTTATTGCGAGGTGCTGCGGGCCCAGACGTCTCTACTGATGGACGATAATGCTCTACCTCATAGAGCACGGGTTGTTGAATTTTTCGTGGACGCGGAAGATATTGCATGCATGGCGTGGCCTGCTCGCTCTACCGATTTGAATCCTATCGAGCATGTCTGGATGCACTAGCGGGTTGGGTTGCACCATGTCAGCATCCACTAACCACTCTCCAAGACTTGACAGCAGTTCTGCATGAAGAGTGGGCGCTGTTGCGTCAACGTGAGAGTAACGACATTATTCTCAGCATGCCCCCTCGTTGTCAGGCCTGTATTGCTGCCGTAGGTGGTCACACCCCATACTGACACATTAACCAGTTGTCGGAATGTGTGTGCAAATCCGTTAAGTTGGAAAAAAAACGATGAACATTTTTGCCTACGTTACTCATGTCGCAGGCTTACGTTCTGTATTCTTTATACTGTTCCTACTATACTGTCACCTGTTTATACACTTTTGTGGCAAAATAAACGCAACCCTGCAAAATTTCTGTTTGTTACTTTAATTTTGGACATCATTCTACCAACTCATGTCAGATCTGAAATTTCTATAATAAGAAATAGAATAAATTAACAACGGAAATATTATGACGTACCAGAAACAAAATAGCCCTGCCCATAAAAATCACCACGGGTTGCGAAAAAAATCGATCATGCAATACTCGTGGTGCACTCTTCAAACATGATATCTTCAGTGCAGTGGGTTGAGGAAGCGAGACTGATTCAGTGTGTCCACACATTCCAAAAGCTTCTAGTTCACTGTCACATAGACAACTCTTAAACAAAACACAATCGTAAGGCCCAGGTCTCCCACAACATCGAACATTGTCCTGAGAAGCAGGACGCTGCACGTTATCTGACTGCAGAGTCATTTGTAGGTACTGATCTAATATCTGGTGCTCCCCAAAAGAATGTAATAGGATTACTGAGGGTGATGTTATCCATTAATGCCTTAGCAGATAACACTAATTGCAATCTCAGGCTGTTAATAGATTACCTAGCTACCTAAGTTGCCGTCAGACTTCTACATAATACCAGCCTGAGGAAATACTGGTACCTATTGTCTAATGCAGAAAAATGTGAAGCTGAACACTGCACGAAACGTAAAGGCATGCTATATTATGGTAACAGTATTAAAAAGCCACAACAAGGGTTGATCTTGTCTCACATCTATTTGGTGTCAACAGTGGGTACATATGTTAAGTGGAACGACCAAATAGGCTTAGTTGCACGCAAATCAAATACCTCGCTTCAGTTCGTTGACAAGACGTTAGGAAACAA
This sequence comes from Schistocerca gregaria, assembly GCF_023897955.1. Classification (NCBI taxonomy): domain Eukaryota; kingdom Metazoa; phylum Arthropoda; class Insecta; order Orthoptera; family Acrididae; genus Schistocerca; species Schistocerca gregaria. The sequence goes on from NC_064920.1 coordinate 195,993,746, forward strand.
CGACGGCACTTAAAGAAAGTTTGTAAGAGTGGAATTAAAATTCATGATAAAGGAAGATTATCTGATGACACTGCTCTACCCTATGAAATTGAAGAAAATACAGGAAGTGTTATGTGAAACGAAGACTCTAATGACTACAGAATATAGACTGAGAATAAACACGACTTCTAACAAAAATCGGCTTTAATATGAGGAAGAAAGTACTCAGAATGTACGTTTGGAGTGTAGCATTGTACGGTGGTGATTCATGGTGTGTAGCAAACCAAAAAAGGAGAGATTCGAAGCTTTGAGGTGTTGTACTATAGAAGGACGTTGAAAATTAGGTGGGTAACAAAATAAAGACTGCGGAAAATCTCCGCAGAATCGGCGAAGAAGGGAACATATGGAAGAATCTAATAACAGTATGACAGGACGTATGTTAAGACAGCATGGCCATGGCACTAAAGGAAAGAGTAGAGGATAAAAACTGCAGGGAAAGACACGGATCGGAATACATCCAGCAAACAGTTGAAAACTTGGGGTGCAAGTGCCACTCTGAGATGAAGAGGATGGCACAGGAGAGGAATTCGTTGTGGGCGGCATCGAACCAGTTAGAAGACTGACGACTCAATAAAGTGTGAAACTACTTTTTATCTACATAAAGTATTGTATCTAAAATACTAGCAGGGCCCCTATTTAAATACTGTTTCACTGTATGGATCCGGTATCAGGTCAGTCCCACAGAGTAAACGGACCGTACGAGTTTACAAAGAGGGACGCTCTGAAAAATGTTGGAAAATTTTAACTTGCAAAAAATCGAGCGAGGTCACCGTACGCCTCGCAAGAATCTAATTCAAAAACTTCAAGAACCGTCTTTCAGGGCAGAAACTACGAATACCCTGCAGCCCCTTACATCTTTCCAATAGGGAACGTGCAGGCAAAACCTGGCAACAAAAGAAATGCCACTAAACATTAGTATGTGTCTCATTAAAAATTACCATCTGCCAAGCATTTCACAGTAATTTGAAGAGCGTGCATATAGATGTAGACAAATTGTGAATAGTAACGAAAACAACCAGTGTCGTAAGATGGTGGAAAAATCGAAATTTCGACGAATGATATCAGTGATTGATATATTGCGACCTTCCTTTTATTTTAGATATAACCAGTTTCTCTGGAGCAATCATAAGCAGTTTCTTTCAACGTTGACCACATTCAGATGCTACAGCAGAAAAGAGGGGCGGAGTTTGGTGAACGAACACACAACATGCAAGTAAACTTAATAAGAAAAAACAGCGAATGGTATAGATATAACTAAGTGAGTTTGCTTTCCATGCTCTTTGGGTTGGATATGTTTATACTCTATACGTAAAGTCTTCATTTTGTAATAAATATTTCGAAGTTGGAAATAAATTTCTAACAGTTATTTGCTGTACGTACGCTATGAACGTCACTACGGTAGTAAAATAATATATAAAACTTTAGATTTAAGAAGCGTACGTTAGCAATGATTCAACATTACGCTTACATTTCCAAAAGGAGCGACATGATACTTTTAACATTTACAAAAAATGTGAAATTTTACACAACATTTAGAAAAGTAAATGATTGGGTTTTTAAAAGAACTGTAGTTCACGGAAGGCTCCGCATCTATGGCAAGGTGTTGGGGAAGTGAAGCACACTTTGTTATATCTACACTATGTGACCAAAAGTATCGGGACACCCCCAAAAACATCAGTTTTTTGCCGGCCGCGGTGGCCGTGCGGTTCGAGGCACTTCAGTCCGGAACCGCGTGACTGCTACGGTCGCAGGTTCGAATCCTGCCTCGGGCGTGGATGTGTGTGATGCCCTTAGGTTAGTTAGGTTTAAGTAGTTCTGAGTTCTAGGGGACTGATTACCTCAGATGTTGAGTCCCATAGTGCTCAGAGCCATTTGAACCATTTGAGCATCCGTTTTTCACATGAGGTGCATTGTGCTGCCACCTCCTGCCAGGTACTCGGTAGCCATTAGAGAATGTGAGAGAGCAGAATGTGGCGCTCCGCGGAACTCATTGACTTCGAATGTGGTCAGATGATTGGGTGTCACTTGTGTCAGACGTCTGTACGGAGATCCCCACACTCCTACACATCCCTAGGTCGACTGTTTCCGATGTGATAGTGAAGTGGAAGCTTGAAGGGACACGTACACCAGAAAAGCCCACAGGATGATCTCGTCTGTTGATTGACAGAGACCGCCAACAGTTGAAGAGGATCGTAATGTGTAATAGGCAGACATCTATCCATATCATCACACAGGAATTCCTAACTGCATCAGGATCTAGTGCAAGTACTATGACAGTTAGGCGGGAGATGAGTAAACTTGGATTTGATGGTCGAGCGACTGCTCATAAGCCACACATCACGCCAAACGACGCCTCGCTTGGTGTAAGGAACGTAAACATTGGACGACTGAACAGTTCAAAAATGTTCAAATGTGTGTGAAATCTTATGGGACTTAACTGCTAAGGTCATCAGTCCCCAAACTTACACACTACGTAACCTAAATTATCCTAAGGACAAACACGCACACCCATGCCCGAGGGAGGACTCGAACCTCCGCCGGGACCAGTCGCACAGTCCATGACTGCAGCGCCCCAGGCCGCTCGGCTAATCCCGCGCGGCGACTGGACAGAGGAAAAACATTGTGTGGAGTGACGAATCACGGTACACAATGTGGTGATCCGATGGCAGGTTGTGGGTATGGCGAAAGCCCGGTGAACGTCATCTACCAGCGTGTATAGTACCAACAGTAATCCACGGAGGCGTTGGTGCTATGGTGTGGTCGTGTTTCTCATGGCGGTAGATTGTACCCCTTGTTTTGCGCGGCATTATCACATCACAGGAATACATTGATGTTTTAAGCACCTTCTTGCTTCCCGCTGTTGAAGAGCAATTCGAGAATGGCGAGTGCATCTTTCAACACGATCGAGCACCTATTCATAACGCACGGCCTTTTGCCGAGTGGTTACACGACAATAACATCAATGTAATGGACTGTCCGGCACAGGGTTCTGACCTGAATCCTGTAGAACACCTTTGGGATGTTTTTGGAAGGCCGACTTCGTGCTGGCACCGACCGACATCGACACCTCTCCTCAGTGCAGCACTCCGTGAAGAATGGGCTGCTATTGCGCAAGAAAGCTTCCAGCACCTGATTGAACGTATGCCTGAGAAAATGGAAACTGTCATAAAGGCTATGGGTGGGCCAACACCATACTGAATTCCAGCACAACCGATGGAGTGGGCCAGCTGTCGGGATATTTTTGATCACATAGTTATCTAATTCCCTGGTTTTGTTATTAAGTTTAGTTTGACGAATACTGCCCATGGCTAATTGGTATGAACAATTTTACGTAAGTCAGAATTAGAGCTGACAGGATTTCTTTAGAGTTTTTTAAGATCTTAATATAGGCTTTTCCTTTTTATCCAACTGTAATATCTGGAGATGCGTGTCGTAGACTGAAACGGGTTATGATTGTGTCATAGAATGTGATTTTCTCCTAAATAAGCAAAGGTCGTAAAACAGTTCTATGAAAATTATATCATATCAGTAATGAGGCTAATTTTTCACTTCTGTGGAGAAATAAAACGCAAGTGAAGGAACCCAGGGAGAAGTTTGGAAAGGAAATTAAAGTTCAGAGAGAAGATAAAAAAACTCGGAGGTTTGCTGACGACATTAAAATTCTGTCATAGACGATAAAGGACTTGGATCTGCAACTGAACATAATTGACAACGTTTTGAAAAGAAGCTAGAAGATGAAATCAACAATATTGATTCTATGACAATGAAATGTAGTCAGATTAAATAATTGTGCAGCAAAATAACTGCCTACTACTGAAGTAGGAAATATATTAATTGCCAATCGGTAATAGTAAGGAAATCGTTTCGGAAAAAGAAAAAACTCTTAGCATCGAATGTATGTTTAAATATAAGGAAATCTCTTCTTGGGGTGTTTGTCTTGAATGATACTTTGTACAGAAGAGAAACACGGGCGACAAATATTTTACACTAGAAGAGAATATAAATAGGATACTACAGGAGAATGCATAACAGCGTAATATTAGGTGAGTAGATGGAATAACCAATGAGGAGATAGTGAACTGAACTAGGGAAAAATGAAATTCATGGCACGACTAAGAGAAGGGATCAGTCAATAGGACACAGCTTGAGGCAGCGAGGAATTGTCGGTTTGGTAATGGAGGAAAGTTCAAATTGGTTCAAGTGGCTCTGAGCACTATGCGACTTAACTTCTGAGGTCATCAGTCGCCTAGAACTTAGAATTAATTAAACCGAACTAACCTAAGGACATCACACACATCCATGCCCGAGGCAGGATTCGAACCTGCGACCGTAGCGGTCGCTCGGTTCCAGACTGTAGCGCCTAGAATGGAGAAAAGTGTGCGGCGTAGAAATTGCATAGGCAAGGTTCGAACACAGTAGGCAGGTTCAAATTCAGTAGCTACACAGACATGAAGAGGCCTGCACACGATAGAGTGACAAGCCGTAGCAAAATAGTCTTCGGACTGAAGACCACAGCAGTAACAACAACAACAACAATAAATGGGGAAATGAAGTAATCACGACGTATGTCTCAAGACAGCAGAATACTTCTGTTTAGATAGCACAGACTCATTGAACGTGAGACAGTTTCTGTATTTAAACGTCTATGACCACTGTTTGCAGCTTTCCCTCTTCTTTTTTGTATTAATAACTCTCCAGAATTCACAAGAGTGTCACGTTGCACTTTTGATGACAACACGTCTATGTCTGCCGACCCTGAGGCGACATGACACTCCATTTACATTCGCCAGTTGGCATTGGATCCCGCAGGTGTCATCTACAACTACGAACGAATGGCCTCGACACCCACGCGGCGTTTCTAATGAAGAGGTGACGTCGTCGGGAATTTAACGGCCAACGCCCGTTATGGAGGGCCACCAAAACTCTGTTGGAGTACCGAGCAACGTCGTGCAGATTTCGTAAGCCTCGCCCGACCATCCACAGTTGAGTTGCCCGTGGTTTTCGTGAATCAAATGCTGGCATGGTTTCAACTTTCTTCCCCATATTCGCCCAATACAGGTTGTGTGGATCGTCTATAAAAACATCCTCGTGGCCTGGAATATATTTATACTTAAATTTTATTCTGCTGTTTATTTACGTTCTTTCCTGTTTCGTTATTTGCGATTTGTTTCTTTCGCTTGACCTATGAAGTTTGTAGTAATTGTAATCTAATTAAAGTGCGTATAAATCAACCGTGACCAAATTTGTTAACTGTATGACTTCTTTGTAACTGATTTCGTTGGAGGATACAATTACATTGAAACAAACAACAACACGTCAACACGTTCATAGCATTAGCTTTATTTGAGACTGTTAACATGAGTCAAATGAACATTTCTTCAGTAATTTAAACTAGGCGATATTATCTACTGAAACAATCATCGGCACATTGTTGACCTTAGTTTTGTTTGAAACTGGTAGGTTAAAATAAGTCAACTATTCCGTACCTTAAACTACACGATGTTATATCTAATACTGATGAGTGAGTTGTTCAGATATACGATATTATTTGTCATACTGATGAAAAAATATAAAGAGAATGAGTGATATGCTCTAGAATGAAACACTTTGAAATTGCATTTGTAGTTTAATTATTGCCTATTTTTAAATGATACGTGTTGGCTTCTGGTTTACACGTTCTACGCGTTGCGTGTGGTATTGTAGGAATGAAGTTGGGTAAGATCCCAAGTGCGTGCGTACATTTTAACATATAAATGACGAACGTTTTCGAAACACTGTTATTAGCACGTTTTCAATACATCCTCCAAGTGTTATAGTAATGGTAAAAGTTATTACTATAATTATTCGGCGTTTGACTATTTTGGACAGCGATGTGCATAAATTACTTCTAAGGAGGTGAACCATATGCAGAATGCAAATAATATCATGTGGAGACAATTTTGTGACTGTCAAAACGACAGAACATTAAATGAAAATTTAATTTCTACTTCTTCCACCACTTCTCTCTCTCTCTCTCTCTCTCTCTCTCTCTCTCTCTCTCTCTCTCTATGGTTCAAATGGCTCTGAGCACTATGGGACTTAACTTCTGAGGTCATCAGTGCCCTAGAACTTAGAACTACTTAAACCTAAGTAACCTAAGGACATCACACACATCCATGTCCGAGGCAGGATTCGAACCTGCGACCGTAGCGGTCACACGGTTCCGGACTGAAGTGCCTAGAACCTCTCGGCTACCCCGGCCGGCTCTCTCTCTCGCGCTCTCTCTCATCACACCACTTCACTCACCCATCTTCATCACTTTTCATTAAACTATCTTCAACATCCAGCTAGGTAGCCGACAGCACTGTATCTATCAAGACAGAGAACCAACAACAGATATATTATTTATGTCAAAGACATTCTGGTTCAAATGGTTCAAATGGCTCTGAGCCCTATGGGACGTGGGCTAGTCACTGGATGTCATCTCGTGGGACAGCGGGTAAGTAATCATGATGGTTCAAAATAGCTCTGAGCACTTTGTGACTTAACTTCTAAGGTCATCTGTCCCCTAGAACTTAGAACTACTTAAACCTAACTAACCTAAGGACATCACACACATCCATGCCAGAGGCAGGATTCGAACCTGCGACCGTAGCAGTCGCGCGGTTCCAGACTGTAGCGCCTAGAACCGCTCGGCCACCCCGGAAGGCAAAGACATTCTGATCACGCCACACAAGTTCTTGGAAAAAGAGGCGCACTTGAAAAAAGAGGTGCATAATTTATGTACTGCTCAGTGTTACAGTAACTATTAGATATTAGCATATTTTTCAACTCGTTCTTAAACGATTCTAATGTTTTTTATCTTCTTTATTTATATAGGCAGTGCAGTTAAGATCTGGTTGGTACACAATTATTTTCTGGTTTAAAGCCTCGCTATGTACTTCACTAAAACAATCGCTCTTACTTCCAGTTACATAATTGTAAATCTGGCTGATTAGCGTGAACGATCTCCTGTGTGTTTTCATGCAACATGTGCACCGAATGAACACTCCGGCAGAAGGACAGAAGAAAGAAACTATGAAACGAATTGCCTATGACCACCTTAAGAGCTTACATTAATCTACAATCCATGAATTAACATTGTTATAAAATATTACCATCAGCCTGTAACACCATAGCTCTAATGCAGTACTGATTTATTTTGCTTTTGTTTCATTTAATGTTACATTGCTGAGCTTCTGTAAGTGTGTTTGATAGAATAGATAACACAAAATTGTATACTCCTTTCTTTGTAAGAACTTTGATGTCATGATTTGGTTCTATGCAAAGTAGTGTACCTCTCATTTAAATTCTTTGTCCCCTTTGGAGGGAACAAAACTTATAATTGTAATTTCTGTATGAATAATTTTTTGTAGAAATGTCAATATGTGCAAATGTACTGTATTGTTTAATGCATTTGGTTGCTGTTATGTAAACCGCTGATCCTCACTTAGGGTTCTTAGTTAGTTTGTATGTAAAAGGTGTTTTGGTTCCCCTCGGGAACGGAACTGTGTAGCGCGCGCAAATTGTGGTTGGCCTAAGTAGAAAAGGTGGAACAAGAGTCAGTCGGGGACGAGCCACCAGTTGGGAAGTGCTGCCAAACTGTGCATTCCCATATAAAAGATGCATATTGTGGTGGTTCTGAGAGAGGTTTTTTCTGCTACTTTCCAAGGCCTCGGATGGATGGATAAGTAGCTCGAATTATTCTGGAATTTGTATCTATCATCGCCACCACGAAAGGCCAGAGTCCAGCAATTCTGTCTGAAAATCCGCCTACCGACTTGCAGTTGCCACCACATTGCGCAATCACTGTAAAGGAGTACTATAATAATGTACAGTGAAGGATCAGCTTATTGGATGTGTTAGTGTGGTCATATATAAGGTAATTTACAACTGAATTTATGTACCTACCTTGATTTTTCTCCTTATCATAACACCTCTCACGTTCCTCTTCGTTTGAACTAAAGTGATTTCCGAGTGTCCTTACTGAAAGAACATTAAAGCCCAGTGTTTTGCTAATTGATGCCTCTTGAACATAGTTAAATGAAAATAAAAGTTAATGTGGCAAGAGAGTGAGTTACAGTTACTGATGCTTGCCGAAAACAATTTTCCTAGTAAAACTGCTTATTAATGTATTGCTGCCAACTTCAAATTAAAAGTTCTTAAGACTGAGGCTTATAAAGTTTTGCTTCGTAAATGATCTCATTACTGCTTGTTGTAAATCACAGAAGGTGAGTCAGTATCTTACATAGATGTTAATTTTGTCTCTCAATGTAGTAAGAGTGGCAAATTGCAGTATGAAACGTTATATACTCATGTTTGCTAAGTGTTTGTCTCTCTTGTGTATTAGAAGTTATTATGAATAGTATACCAGGATCCACAGTTTGTCTATTGTTTTAATGCTCGGTAACAAGCAACCTGTTAGTGGATTCCAATTAACTTTCATTTTAAAAAGTAATGTATTTAACTGAGAGAGACTTAACCTATATCCAATTAATGATTCTGCAGTGAGTAGTAATAATAACGTTATAAAGACCATCCAGTTTGTGTAAGCCCTTTAAGTACTAGTGTGTTTCGGTATCTGTTATAATTTTGCAAATAGTTTGTGCTGCTCCAGTTGTTAGCTTCAATCTTAAAACATACGTATGTGTCAAGAGTTCACTGCACTCGTGTGTGACAAAGTATAGGTCGTGTTTATCCATTAAAGTTACTAATAACTATATTCTTGAACGAGAATGTTAATCATTTTCTTGCCTAGTTAGGCTGGCGACGGTTTTCTTTATCCGTTAAACAGTGCAGATAGGCAAAAATTTTGTATGTTACTGCTGAAATATTTACGTAATTCTGACTTTCATTTCCGATAAGCCACCTCCGTTAGGTACAACGCGGTCAACATAAAATTCCTCTCAGAGGGTAACACTGCTCTGTTGCTTTATACCATAATCGCTTTAACAAGATAGTTTCAATTCACGACCTGCTTCCAACTTTAAGGTTATGGTACAGCAGCAGACAGACAGGAGTGTTATAAGCTGAAGGACGATAGATCATACATTGGGCAAGTATCACTGCAGCAATCGACGATATGTTAAACCTACCACCAGATGAAAACTAAATACTACTACGAATAATAAAGTTTGTAATTTCAGCAAAGATAGAAAAATAATCCTTCTGATAATACCAGAAACGATTTTCCGCCAGCTGAAAACGAATGCTGAATATGCTGGCATAGTTCAGATGTTCCCCTCTCAAAAATGTTACGGTTCTCTCCTCCATTCTATTATGTGTTCCTTTTCAGATCCATTCATCTGTCGGCGTACCGAATCATTATTGCTGGAAGTTATTTATTAGCTATACAGTAAAATTTTATTTTGACTTTAAAATTTTGATATTTGACGGAAGCACTAGATAGTACAGCCATCTCTGCAAAATCTTTTTCCGCATCAGGATTTCCACTTTCGAATGTTCTTCTCCAAACATGCAGAAAAGCTTCATTCCTTTCCTACTTTAAAAGACAGTTAATAGTCGACCTCATATCACAATAGCTATCCCTTCGACTTCTATCTGTTTCGTAGTTCTCTCTATAACCAGCTCCATCCAGCCCCCTCCGCACTTACCTTCTCTTACTCTTGTCTGCTAAGCTCTGTACTGAGACAATCTGCTTTCTCTCTGTTAAAAGTTACTGTCAGTACCATTAATGTCATTACAATTGGATGATATTCTCCTTATTTCTGATGGTGTTAAACACGATTTCAAAAGAGCTAAATAAATTATATTTTGGCATTCTTATTATGTGCTACATTTAATTATTGATATGTGTGGTGTCTGTTCTGTAAGGCATTCTGACAGAACAGATTCCACAAAACATAAGAAAAAAGTTGTTATTATTTGAGTTGGTAATTGTAATTATCATAATATTGTCCCAGATGCACGCGTAACTGGGTCAGAAGTAGGCACAGAAATTGAGCAGGTTGGAGAAATGTGTTTCGTAATAACTTATGATATGTGTAGTTCTTCGGTGAGTGTAAGAGCGGACACAAAGGTCTTGTCGTTGTGATGTGCAATATACACACCGGTTTGACTCAACTGTCCGTACGACTCTATCTTGTGCAAGGCTTTTCATCTCTGAATAACTGCAGCAACTTACATTCATTTGAACTTACTTACGGTATTCATGCCTAGGTCTAACTCTATAGTTTTTACGCCTCACAATTTTCTCTTTTACCAAATTCACTATTCCTGATGCCTCAGGATGTGTCCTAGCGATCGATTCTTTCTTTCAATCAAGTTGTGACATTTCGCTTTTCCCCATTTCGATATGGTACTTCCTCATTAATTATTCCATCTACCTACCCAAATTCAGATCTTTTTCTGTGGCACCACGTTTCAAACGCTTCTATTCTCTTCATGTTGGAGCTGCTTATCCTCAGTGTTTCACTTCCGTGCAAGGCTAGACTCTAAACAAATACCCTTTAGAAAATGTTCCCTAACAGTTAGATTTGTCTACGGCCGGATGACTTGTCTGGCAACTGTTCATTTTGTTTACTAGACACTGCTTACAGTTATGATTAAAATTCAGTGGAAGTTTCATAACTGAATATCAAACATTCTCATATACAGTAACTCCATGACTTATGCATCACACTCCAGGAAAGTCCTCAGGAGGCACGGATATTATATGTTGCCTATTTAAGTGGCATTTGGGGTGACATCTCCTGCCAGTGGTGTGAGATGCGAGCTACCCGACGCAGGATGTTTAGGAAGTCGGTGGTATGTCCACCGCAGAGCTGGCATTTCAGTCAAATGGCATTATGTTTATATCGTCAGTACACAAACCTTCATTGTGAACCAGTCTGTTACAGAAAACCCTTACACCCGTTCCTGAGTTTAGCCTTCACATACTGAGGGAAAGTCGCAATGGAAGACGTTAATTTATAAACGGTCCAATCACATTACTGTGACCACCGCCTATGTTCGACGTCATCGTCCAGTAACTAGTCACAGATGACAGGTAGTAGCACTATCAATGGGGAGTATATAAGACTCTCACCGATGTCGTAATGCGGAAACGGAGGAGTTTATGTGACACCCAAAAGGGTTCGATCTTTGGCTTTCGGGCCAAGGGGGCAAGCATTTCCGAAACGGCTAAGTATGTAAACTGTTCGCATGCGACCGTGGTTTAAGTATACCACGCGTGACAATATTGCGCTATCCAAAACTGGTCGAAGGAAACTGTGGTGCAACACGCGCCACAGATCACAGGGGAGAAGAAGACTGAGGAAAAGTGTGCGCGTGAAGGGATGTGCAATTGTTGAACAGCTGACCTTCCAGATGAGCCAGGGGCCTACCAACAGTGTCTCCCCAATGACCGTTCAGCAAACTTTGCTGTGCATGGGCCTCCGCAGCAGACGCCATGTTCATGCACACACGCTGACTGCAGTTCATAGGCGACTGGAATTTTGCACACCAATATAGCAATTGGACGTCCACTGAGTGGCCACAGGTGCACAGGTGGCCTTTTCCGATCAATCACTTTCAAAAATGGTTCAAATGGCTCTGAGCACTGTGGGACTTAACTTCTGAGGTCATCAGTCCCCTAGAACTTAAAACTACTTAAACGTAACTAACCCAAGGACATCACACACATCCATGCCCGAGACAGGATTCGAACCTGCGACCGTAGCGGCCGCGAGGTTCCAGACTGTAGCGCCTAGAACCGCACGGCCACACTGGCCGCCTCAATCACGTTTTACGCTCCATCGGGTGGATGACAAACGTCCTGCAACAGTAGAATGTTCCAGCCCGGAGGCAATGTTTTGTGGCATCCTCGGTTATCACATCATTCTGGAAGGCACTATGTATCAACAGAAGTATGTATTTATTCTTCCGGACGATGTCCATCGCTACATGCAGTGTCTGCCCTCGGCACAATGGCATCTACCGGCAGGACAATGCACTGTTCCATACAGCTCGCAACGTACGTTTGTGGTTCGAAGAGCACAATCACGAGTTTGGTTTACTACCCTGGCCATCAAACGTCCCGAATTTAAACATAGTCGAGAATCTGTGGGACCATCCGTACTGGGTTGTTCGTACTGTGGATCCTAAACCAAAAAACCTAGTGCCTAAGGTAACGAGCTCGCCATGGTTCTAAATCCCCGTCGCTACTTGCTACAACCTCACTGACCCTCATCCGACAGATCTGCTCTGCAAAAGGTGTATATTCAGGATGTTGATAGCCGGCCGGAGTGGCCGAGCGGTTCTACGCGTAACAGTCTGGAACTGCGCGACCGCTTCGGTCGCACGTTCGAATCCTGCCTCGGGCATGGATGGGTGTGATTGTCCTTGGGTTAGTTAGGTTTAAGGAGTTCTAGTGGACTGATGACCTCATAAGTTTAGTCCCATAGTGCTCAGAGCCATTTGAACCATTTGATAGGTGGTCACATTAATATGACTGGACCCTGTAACATACATGGATGATTCCAAGGAGCTCTGACATTCACAGCTACATGGCAATGGCGGAGCACTTTAATTCATCATAGTTAAGCCAACGTGCACAAAATACTTATAAACTGTACACACAAACTTTCCTCTTGAAACAGTTTATCTATTACTGAAACCATATGAAAATCCCTAGAGTAGTTCCTCAGCCTGATACACCTTGGAGGACTTCACATATTCGACTATATCTAAACGTATAAAAGTCTACGTTTTCAGAAATGCTTTTCTTTCTGCAACCGGTATCCATTTTATTTGCTGCCTGCTTCTTCCACATATAGTAATTTTGCACCCAATTAGCATAACTGATCTACAGTTTTCTAAACCTGATTTCCTTACTGCCGCCTGAATTAATTCTACTATATTCCATTATCTTTGTTTTGCTTTAGTTGATATTCATCTTATAGCCTCTTTTCAAAACATCATCTACTTCGTTCAAATGCTCTTCCTAGTCTTTTGTCGTCTCTAGCAGAAGTACAATGTCATCGGCAAAGTTTTTGTATTTTCGAAATGAACATTAATTCCCTTTTCACATTTCTCCTTGGCATCACTTTGCTGCCTGATCAATGCGCATATTGAATAACACCGAGTATAGGGTGAATCTCTAAATCTACAAATGTTACAACTGCATGTTTCCGGTTCTTGCACCTGTCTTAAGTCGTAAGGCCATATTGCGACTTGCGTTCCTCCCTTTTTCCGGAACACGATCAGATTTTCCCCAAGTCGGCTTCTGTTAGTTTCTCCATTTTTCTCAGCATAATCTTTTCCAATATTTTGCAGACTTGACTTATTAAACTAATGGTTCAGTAAACCACACAATTGTCAGCATATGCTTTCATGGTACTGGAACTTTTACATTCTTCTTGAAGTCTGAGGCTATTTTCTACGTCTACATCTACGTGATCACTCTGCTATTCTTAATAAGGTGCCTCTCAGAGGGTTTAATGACCTACCTTGTAGCTGTCTTTATACAGTTCCATTCTCGAACAGCGCGCGGGTAAAACGAGCTCTTACATTTTTCGGCCGGCCGGAGTGGCCGAGCGGTTCTAGGCGCTACAGTCTGGAACCGCGAGACCGCTACGGTCACAGGTTCGAATCCTGCCTCGGGCATGGATATGTGTGATGTCCTTAGGTCAGTTAGGTTTAAGTAGTTCTAAGTTCTAGGGGACTGATGACCTCAGTTATTAAGTCCCGTAGTGCTCAGAGCCATTTTAACCATTTGAACTTAATTTTTTCTGTGCCAGTCCTGATTTCTCTTATTTTATCGTGTTCATCATTTCTCCCTACGTATCTGGGTCCCCACAGAATGTTTCGCAATCGGATGAGAAAACTGGTGAAGAGATCCCACCGCAAAAACGCCTTTGTTTTAATGCTTGTCACTCCAATTCATTTATCATGTCTGAGGCACTATCTGCCCCATTTCGCGAGAATACAAAACGAGCTGCCCGTCTTTGAACTTTTTCGATGTCATCCGGTCAGTCCATCTGATGGGGATTACACACCGCACAGCAATACTACAGGATACGGTCGACGAGCGGGGTGTAAGCAGTCTCTTTAGTAGACATGCTGCACCTGCACCTAAGTGTTCTGCCAATGAATCGCAGTCTTTGGTTTTCTGTACCCACAACTTTTTTAATGTGATAGTTCCAATTCAGGTTATTTATCATTGTAATCCTAAGTGTTTAGTTGAATTTACAACCTTCAGATTCCTGAGACTTATCGCGAAATTTAGCGTATTTCTTTTAGTACTCATGTGAATAACTTCACACTTTCCCTTATTCAGAGTAAATTGCTACTATTCGTACCATGTTGTTGTTGTTGTGGTCTTCATTCCTGAGACTGGTTTGATGCAGCTCTCCATACTACTCTCTCCTGTGCAAGCTTCTTCATTTCCCAGTACCTACTGCAGCCTACATCCTTCTGAATCTGCTTAGTGTATTCATCTCTTGGTCTCCCTCAGCGATTTTTACCCTCCACGCTGCCCCCGAGTACTAAATTGGTGATCCCTTGATGCCTCAGAACATGTCCTACCAAGCGATCCCTTCTTCTAGTCAAGTTGTGCCACAAACGCATCTTCTCCCCAATCCTATTCAGTACTTCTTCATTAGTTATGTGATCTACCCATCTAGTCTTCAGCATTCTTCTGTAGCACCACATTTCGAAAGCTTCTATTCTCTTTTTGTACAAACTAGTTATCGTCCATGTTTCACTTCCATACATGGCTACACTCCATACATATACTTTCAGAAACGACTTCCCGACACTTAAATCTATACTCGATGTTAACAAATTTCTCTTCTTCAAAAAAGCTTTCCTTGCCGTTTGCAGTCTACAGTTTATATCCTCTCTACTTCGACCATCATCGGTTATTTTTCTCCCCAAATAGCAAAACTCCTTCACTACTTTCAGTGTCTCATTTTCTAATCTAATTCCCTCAGCATCACCAGACTTAATTCGACTACATTCCATTATCCTCGTTTTGCATTTGTTGATGTTCATCTTATATCCTCCTTTCAAGACACTGTCCATTTCGGTCAACTGCTCTTCCAATTCCTTTGCTGCCTCTGACAGAATTACAATGTCACCGGCGAACCTCAAAGTTTTTATTTCTTCTCAATGGATTTTAATACCTACTCCGAAATTTTCTTTTGTTTCCTTTACTGCTTGCTCAATATACAGATTGAACAACATCGGGGAGAGGCTACAACCCTGTTTCACTCCCTTCCCAACCACTGCTTCCCTTTCATGTCCCTCGGCTCTTATAACTGCCATCTGGTATCTG
Organism: Schistocerca gregaria; assembly: GCF_023897955.1. Lineage (NCBI taxonomy): Eukaryota > Metazoa > Arthropoda > Insecta > Orthoptera > Acrididae > Schistocerca > Schistocerca gregaria. The sequence goes on from NC_064920.1 coordinate 196,009,080, forward strand.
TACAAATTGTAAACAGCCTTTCGCTCCCTGTATTTTACCCCTGCCACCTTTAGAATTTGAAAGAGAGTATTCCAGTCAACATTGTCAAAAGCTTTCTCTAAGTCTACAAATGCTAGATACGTAGGTTTGCCTTTTCTTAATCTAACTTCTAAAATTAGTCGTAGGGTCAGTATTGCTTCACGTGTCCCATATTTCTACCGAATCCAAACTGATCATCCCCGAGGTCGGCTTCTACCAGTTTTTCCATTCGTCTGTAAAGAATTCGCGTTAGTATTTTGCAGCCGTGAATTACTAAATTGATAGTTTGGTAATTTTCACATCTGTCAACACCTGCTTTCTTTGGTATTGGAATTATTATATTCTTCTTGAAGTCTGAGGCTATTTCGCCTGTCTCATACATTTTGCTCACCAGTTGGTAGAGTTTTGTCAGGACTGGCTCTCCCGGGGCTGTCAGTAGTTCTGATGGAATGTTGTCTACTCCATGTTTCGACTTAGGTCTTTCAGTGCTCTATCAAACTATTCACGCAGTACAATATCTCCCATTTCATATTCATCTACATCCTCTTCCATTTCTATAACATTGCCCTCAAGTACATCGCCCTTGTATAGACCCTCTATATACGCCTTCCACCTTTCTGCTTTATATTCTTTGCTTAGAATTGGGTTTCCATATGAGCTCTTGATATTCATACAAGTCGTCCTCTTTTCTCCAAAGGCCTCTTTAATTTTCCTGTAGGCAGTATCTATCTTACTCCTAGTGAGATAAGCCTCTACATCCTTACATTTGTCCTCTAGCCATGGCTGCTTAGTGATTTTGCACTTCCTGTCGATATCATTTTTGAGACGTTTGTATTCCTTTTTGCCTGCTTCATTTACTGCATTTTGATATTCTCTCCTTTCGTCAATTAAATTCAATATTTCTTCTGTCACCTAGGTATTTCTACTAGCCCTCGTCTTTTTTCCTATTTGATCCTCTGCTGCCTTCACTACTTCGCCCCTCAAAGCTACCCATTCTTCTTCTACTGTATTTCTTTCCCCCATTCTTGTCAATTGTTCTTTTATGCTCTCCCTGAAACTCAGTACAGCCTCTGGTTCTGTCAGTTTATCCAGGTCCCATGTCCTTAAATTTCCACCTTTTTGCAGTTTCTTCAGTTTAAATCTACAGTTCATAACCAATAGATTGTGGTCAGAAACCACCTCTGCCTCTGGAAATGTCTTACAATTTAAAACCTGGTTCCTAAATCTCTGTCTTACCATTATTTAATCTATCTGATACCTTTTAGTATCTCCAGGCTTCTTCCATGTATGCAATCTTCTTTTATGATTCTTGAACCAAGTGTTAGCTATGATTAAGTTGTGCTCTGTGCAAAATTCCACCAGGCGGCTTCCTCTTTCATTTCTTACCCCCAATCCATGTTCACCTACTACGGTTCCTTCTCTTCCTTTTCCTACTACCGAATTCCAGTCACCCATGACTATTAAATTTTCGTCTCCCTTCACTATCTGAATAATTTCTTTTATTTCATCATACATTTCTTCAATTTCTTCGTCATCTGCAGAGCTAGTTGGCATATAGACTTGTATTACTGTCGTAGGCGTGGGCTTCGTGTCTGTCTTGGCCACCACAATGCGTTCGCTGTGCTGTTTGTAGTAGATTACCCGCATTCCTATTGTTCTATTCATTATTGAACCTACTGCTGCATTACCCCTATTTGATTTTTTATTTATAACCCTGTATTCACCTGCCCAAAAGTCTTGTTCCTCCTGCCACCGAACTTCACTAATTCCCACTATATCTAACTTTAACCTATCCATTTCCCTTTTTAAATTTTCTAACTTACCTGCCCGATTAAGGGATCTGACATTCCACGCTCCGATCCGTAGAACGCCAGTTTTCTTTCTCCTGATAACGACGTCCTCCCGGGTAGTCCCCGCCCGGAGATCCGAATGGGGGACTATTTTACCTCCGGAATATTTTACCCAAGAGGACGACATTATCATTTATTCATACAGTAAAGCTGCATCCCCTCGGGAAAAATTACGGCCGTAGTTTCCCTTTGCTTTCAGGCGTTCGCAGTACCAGCAACGCAAGGCCGTTTTGGTTAGTGTTACAAGGTCAGATCAGTCAATCATCCAGAATATTGCTGCTGCAATTACTAAAAAGGCTGCTGCCCCTCTTCAGGAACCATACGTTTGTCTGGCCTCTCAACAGATACCCATCCGTTATGGTTGCACCTACGGTACGGCTATCTGTATCGCTGAGGCACGCAAGCCTCCCCACCAACGGCAAGGTCAATGGTTCATGGGGGTAGGTTTCGTACCATGCAAGTATCTTATCTAAATAATTTTGCAACTCGTTTTGGTTATCTCATAACTTTACAAGACGGTAAACGACAGAATCATCGGCAAACAATCTAAGAGGGGCTACTGATATTTTCTCCTATTTGGTTAATATAGATCAGGAATAATAGAGGGACCATAACATTTCCTTGGGGAACGCCGGATATTACTTCTATTGTACTTGACTTTACGTCTATTACTACGAACTCTCAGCGTTCTGACAGGAAATCACGAATCCAGTTGCACAACTGAGGCGATATTCCATAGGCAAGCAGTTTGGTTAGAAGAAGATTGTGAGGACCGATGTCGAAAGCCTTCTGGAAATCTAAAAATATTGAATCAATTTTATCTCTCCTGTCGATACTTCATGAGTATAAAGAGCTAGTTGTGCATCACAAGAACGAAAGAATGATATTTTTTTGCATCCGAGCTGACTATGTGTTAAGAAACAGTTTTCTTTGAAGTAGTTCATAACATTCTAAAACAGTTTATGTTTCAAAGCCCAATTGCAAATCAACGTTAGTGATACGGGCCTGTAATTCAGCGGATTACTCCTATTTCCCTTTTTGGGTATTGGCGTGACATGAGCAATTTTCCAGTTTTCAGGTACAGATCATTCTGTGAGCGAGCGGTTGTATATAATTGCTAAATATGGAGCTATTGTATCAGCATACTCTGAAAGGAATCTGACTGCTATACAATCTGGACCGAAGGCCTTGCCTATATGAAGTGATCTGAGCTGCTTTTTACGCAGAGGGTATCTACTTCTATGTTTCTCATCCTGGCAGTTGTTCTGTGCCGATTTTCGGCACTATTGTGTTCCGGCCGCGAGTGTTAAGGACGGTGTTGGCCTCGCCAGAGGTACTGGGGAGCCGAGTTGGCGGCGAGTCTCCCTGTGGGGACGAAGAGTGGACGATTAGGTAGTACAGAGCGAAAAGGACAGAACGGCAGAGTGTTGAGTCCCGGATGGCCCGAATTGTGCATTAATAATTTTGGCACTCTGTGATAATGAACTGATGGTGAAACCGAGACGCTTGGGAATTCATCGGTGCCTTGGGCTCTGCAGTTGTATGGACGCAATTTACGGCCAGCTGTGGCCGATGTCGTTTGTGGGTGTTTTGCCACTGCAGATAAGCAAGACAGCGTGGGCCCAACTTGAACACGTTGTACTGTAGAATGTTCGCCCATAATAAGGATGTCATGATAATGGAGAAGAAAGCAGTGGAATACGGTAAGTGTCTTAACCTTCAATGACTTTTGCGGTGTTAGTTTACTTAACTGTGTGGAGATTGAACAGTAAGTGTCACCTTTCAACGGAATTTACGATTGTGTAAAAGTGTGGCCAGCGCCGGATGGGCGTTGCCATAAAGTTATTATATTTTTTATTTGTGAACATAATTTTCTGTTATCAGGATTACTTATTGGACAGATTTGAAATTGTCAGTTCTGCGCTGTAGTTCAGCGGGTTATAAATACTGGAATTTGACAAATGTGTTAACTATGAGTTTTGGATATGTTTTTCTATGAGTTTTGGATATGTTTTTATATCTGCGTGTTACATGAAAGTGAATTTTGAATTTTGTAAGGTACCGTTCTACCATTACGAATCTGTAAGTTTTTCTTTGGAACTGATGTTGTTTGCTACTGTTATTCGTTGAGAATTTATTACCCAATTAATCAAAGGAACAGTTATGTAAGAAGCCTTTCTATGAAGTGTTTTAAGACTTGTTTTTCGGTGAGCTGTTATTTATAAATTACGTAAATGACTAATGTTGTGTAAGCAGTTATTGAAGGCACCCATCTCCATTAGCCAATCAACCATGGCCAGTTGGGAACGCCGGCCGGTGTGGCCGAGCGGTTCTAGGCGCAACAGTCTGGAACTGGACGACCGCTACTGTCGCAGGTTCGAATCCTTCCTCGGGTATGTGTGTGTGTGTGTGTGATGCCCTTAGGTTAGTTAGGTTTAAGTAGTTCTAAGTTCTGGGGGACTGATGACCTCAGCAGTTAAGTCCCATAGTGCTCAGAGCCATTTGAACAATTTGAACCAGTTGGGAATGGGCACTGATATAACATTTGGGGACTAGAGGCTATTTATTAAGTTGTGGCAACGCTAATCCTGTTGTTTGTTGTTCTAGTTGAAGTGTCTAGTCAGCCCTAAATTAAATACTAATTCCGCACAGTTACTGATTAAAATTCAGGAATATTTACTTCATCTTCGTTGGTGAAGCAGTTTCGGAAAACCGTGTTTAATAACTCTGCTTTAGTTGCACTGTCATCAGTGACTTCAGCGTCGTTATCGCGCAGTGAAGGTATTGATTGCGTTTTACCACTGGTATGCTTTATGTATGACCAGAATCTCTTTTGGATTTTTTGCCAGACTCCGAGACAGAGTTTCGTTGTGGAAATTATTATAAGCATCTCGCATTGAAGTATGCGCTATCTTTCGAACTTCTGCAAAACTTTGTCAATCTTGGGGATTTTGCTATCTTTTAAATTTGGAATCCTTTTTTATTTGATTCTGCAACTGCAAGTGCGATGTAAATCGTTTCATGTACCATGGGGGATCAGTACCATCACTTATTAATTTACGTGTTATATATCTGTCAACCGCCGTCGATACTATTTCTCTTAAATAATTTCACATCTTTTCTACGCTTACATGATGAGGTCGGAAGGAGTGGAGATTGTCTCTTAAAAAGACGTTAAGCGCATTTTTATCAGCTTTCTTAAAGAGATGTACTTTGTGTTCCTTTTTGATGGTTGCAGGTGTTACGGTATTCAGCCTAACAGCAACTGCTTGTGGTAGCTAATTCCTGTATTCGACATGATACTCTCTATTTGTTCAGGATTATTTGTTGCTAAGAGGTCGAGTATACTTCCGCAAACATTTACACTTCGAGTGGGCTCATGAACTAATTGTTCAAAATAATTTTCTGAGGAAGCATTCAGTATAATTTTGGATGAAGTTTTATGCCTGCCGCCTGCTTCAAACGTACAATTTTTCCAGCGTATTAAGGGTACATTGAAGTCACCACTTCCTATAATTGCATGAGTGGTGTACCTATTTGAAATGAGACTCAAGTTTTCTTTGAACTGTTCAGCAACTATATCGTCTCAGTAGGGCGGGGGGGGGGGGGGGGGGGGGTTCGGTAAAACGATCCAGTTAATAGTTTAGTCCGGTTGTCAAGTATAATTTCTACCCATGCTATTTCGCAGGAACTATCTACTTCAATTTTACTACAAGGTAAACTACTTCTGACAGCAATAAATACTTCACCACCAACTGTATTTAGTCTATCCTTTCTGAACACTGTTAGATCCTTTGACAACCTTTCAACTGAACTTATTTCCGGCTTTAGACAGCTTTCCGTACCTATAACTATCTGAACTTCTGTGCTTCCTATTAGTTCTTGGAGCTCTGGTTCTTTCCCAACACAGCAACGACAATTTACAACAACAATACCGATTGTTGCTACAACTACCTTACTGTGTTTTACCTGCCCCCTTTTACACGGACGCCGTTTCTGCGGTTTCTTCAGACCTTATGACCTAAAAAGGTGTCCAGTACCTTCCACACAACCCCCGCTACCCATATACCCGTTTCTTGTGCGTAGTGAACTCCTGACCTATTAAACGGAACCCGAAAAACCACCATCCGATGGCGCAGGTCATGGGATCTGCAGCCTACACGGTCACAGAGCCGTCTGAACCTCTGTCTGATTCAGACCCTCGACTCGGCTGCGCACCAAAGGACCGCAGTCGGTTCTATCGACGATGCTGCAGATGGTGAGCTCCGCCATAATCTCGCAAGCAAGACTTGTAGACTTTACCATTTCCGCTAGCCGCCAGAAACCAGAGAGAATCTCCTCCGATTCAAAGCGACACACGTCATTCGTACCGACATGAGCCGCCACCTGCACTCTGTACTCTTCATGGCATCCGAAAGCACCCTTTCCACATCCGAAATGACTGCGCCCGGTATGCACACCGAGTGCACACTGGCTTCCTTCCCCTCCTTGGCAGCCATGTTCCTAAAGGGCCCCATTACGCGCCTATCGTTGGAGCTCCCAACTACCAGCAAACCCACCCTCTGTGAATGACCAGATCTCCCGGGCCGAGAAGCTTACTCTGGAACAGGGTGGACGACTGCATCTGGCTTAGAGATGAAACCTGTTCGTCAAACAAACCGGGGAGGCCCCACGATCGGCCCGTCGGAAAGTCTTTCGCCGCCTGCCAGACTTTGATCTCCCCCACGACCACGGGTTTGGGGTCAACCTCAGTTGCAGGCAGTACCCGGGGCAGCCACAAAAGTGGACCGGTCGTGGCACACGTGGGACGTGCTCGACGTCCCTCGCAACTCTACTTCCGACCCCGTACACCAACTCAGCTCTCATCTATACACAGCAGTCACAGTTCCTATCCATTACTGAAGTCGCACCTGCTTCAAGCTAGTAAAAACGAACGGCGTACTCGCCTTGTTAGCAGCGGGAACTCGAGGTGCTCTTTCACTGACGGTCTAACCGACATGCTAATCCTACATATTTTGCACTGCAGATGGAATAGTCCTGTCATGCCTCGCTCTCCTCAAGAACTCAGTAAACGTCAGGGAATGCCGTCTAGTAGGGACCGTATTTCAACCTAGGTCGTTAGGTTTATTTTCTTTGTATAGTCTTTCTACGTACCGCTCAAGCTTTTCTTCTTTTCTTAATTTTGTCTCGCCAACTGAGCTCTTAATATTCGTGTAGCTGCCTCTCATTAGTCCAACGGCTTCTTTAATTTTCCTATAGGCGGCATCTCTGTTTACCCTAGTTATGCATACTGCCACAGTCTTGCATTTGTTGTCCAGCCATTGGTGCTTAGTCACTTTACGCCGTTATCCGGGCTCATTTTTTAGATTCCTGATTCCTTTTTGCCTGCTTTATTTGTCGCACTTTTATATTTTCTCTTTTCGTCAATTAAATTCAATGTCTTATATGTTACCCAGAGATTTCTGACGGACTATGTCCCTTCACCTATCTTACCCTCTGCCGCTCTCAATATTTCTTCTCTTAAAGTTTCCAATTCGTCTGTCTTTCATTCTCTTAGTTTTCCCTGTTTCAGTCCATTGCCTAATGATCCTTCTAAAACTGTCGATAACATCTGGTTCTTTCAATTTGTCCATCGCCAACCTTTTTGCAACTTCTTCAGTTTTAAACTCCAGTTCACCAGCAATAAGTTGTGGTTACTACCGTGTCAAGCACTTGGATGTGAACTGCAGAGTAGCGATGCAGATGTAGATGTAAAGTCCACATCTGCCCCTGGAAATGTCTGATTTATGTAATTAATCTGAAACATTCCAATGTCTCCAAGTCTCTTTCCCGTATTAAACCAGCTTTCCTGTCTCCTAAATCAAGTGTTAGCGATGATGAGTGTGTAAATTTTTTTCAGACTTCTTCCTCTTTGATTCTTTTCCCCAGTTCTAGCTCTATTCCTTCTCTTCCTTTTACAAATATTGCCATCCATTCAGTCATCACACTTAAATTTTCATCTCCATCAACTTCTTGAAAAATTTCCTTTATCTTATACTCTTCTCGATCTTCAGAACTAGTTGGCATATTCTTATTCTACTGTGATGGCTGGAGACCTCTTGGGTCTCTTGGCGCCGGCCGCTGTGCCCGAGCGGTTCTAGGCGCTTCAGTCCGGAACTATGCGTCTGCTACGGTCGTAAGTTCGAATCTTGCCTCGGTCGTGGACATGTGTGATGTCCTTAAGTTAAGTTTAAGTAGTTCTAAGTCTAGGGGACTAACGACCTCAGATGTTAAGTCCCATAGTGCTTAGAGCCATTTGAGCAATTTTGAAGCACTCTTGGCTACGACAGTGCATTCGTTATGCTGTTTGTAGTAACTTACCAGCATTGCGATTGTCATATTGCTTAAAAATTGTAGGGACTTCGTATCATGTAATTCGGAGTAATGGGCTTGTGACTCATTCAGTGTCATTGCTGAGGGTCAGCCTGTCTGCACACTTATTTACACCTGATACATTGGCAGAATTAGCGATAAGTGTGACACGGCAGGATTACGTAAACAAACAAACTGCACAACAGAGGTGACAATACGTACCGCAGTGTCTGTGTGACTGCGTTTTGCTACGTGAGGCAAACAAAAAAATCCGCAACCTCCGACGCGTGCTGGTTGCCGAGCCGACGTATACAAAATTCCAGCCGCCGATCCAGCAAAGGCGTCTAGGCAACAACAGCGGTCAGCCGCTAGTCCCGCGTCTACATTTGTTGTCGGATCACGCCAGTGTTAATGAGACTATCCATAACCAAATTTCCGCCGGCTCTCTACACGTTCTATCCCAACAGCAGCGCAGTGCGCAATCAGAACGGCGGCGGACAAGTCAAACAGAGGCCGCTGGGGCAATATCCGGCCAATTGCAGCTGACTACTCAGACGGGCTATCCTGGCGGTTATGTGCCAACTTAAGCTTACGGTCAGGGCCTAGACGGTGCGGTTCAGGTAGATACACCTTCCGAAAGGCCACTCTTACAGCGCATTACAGTCTGCTGTTCAATCAGAAACACGCCTGTACGAGAAAATTGCTAAGTTATATCACTTCATGAAAATGGCCTTTTCTATGCGATTCTAGTAACTGAATACGACAAAGCATATTCCAAAACATATGTTGAAACGTTTTCTTGTGCAACTATGGTAACAGATTTTTCAGTTTCGATCCGAATTTCGGTAATAGTTGAAAGGTTAATTTTGTAGACAGCATCATTACGGTGCCCATACAAGAAAGTAATGTGTGGACAATCAGAAGATAGAGGATGCCCTAAAGACTTTGAAATCCTTGTCCACGAAAACACTTACCGAGGATATTGTGTTGCTGGTTGTATGGGAGCTACGATTGTCCTGCAAAAAACACCAGTATTGTAGCTATTTTTCAAGTATTGTGATTATAAGTTGCTGCACCATATGTGTGAACCGCTAACTTTTCACTATGTATGTATGAACATATCCAAATTTTCCTACGTTACACTGAACACCAAATTCTGACTATTTGCGTGCAAAGTTCTTTCGTACTGTTGCTGTAAACTTTTTATGGTCTAGAAGCGGGAGGTATGTGCTTTTACTGATCCCTCATGGTGGAATCTAGCCTCATCATATCCAAACCGATCAGAGAGTTATTCCACGTTTGGCATTACAGTTGACAGGAACTTCTCAAGAAGCTACATCTTTACCATTTTTTTTTCAAGTAACAACTTATTAATTCTGCACAGATGCATCTTTAAACACTTGTCAACGGAGAGCACAGATGTTGTGGAACTATACTATAAGAATAAAGAGTGGTTATCATTAAACTTTCGCTAATTGAGCCAGTATAGGCGGGAAAATTTTTCCCATATGGGTACCTAACTAGATAGGAATGTTGTTCAGACCGTGTGCTGGATGATTTATGTTGTTAGCAGTGTTAGTGTCATGATTTGCCGTTAGGTACCGATACCGGTACGGTGACGTAGCACGAAGAAGGACCCCAAGCACGAAGGACATGCAGCTTGAACGGCACTCGTTAATGTGATTTTTTTTTTTTTTTTGTGCCAACATGTGATCCCTCCTCTATGGGAGAGAGGTTCTTTGGAGTCAACTGTTTTGATGCACGAAGGGGCTCCACGTCACATTCCTCGTGAGGTCACTCTGTCGTTCAGTAACATTTCGAAAAAACCGAATCACTGGCCGATGGTTCGAAACTGCGCGGTCACCAGGGTCAGCAGATTTGAACCCGTATGATTTCTGGCTCTAAGGTACCTGAAGAAAGGATTTATCAAGAGAACACTGATACACATAGGAGGGCGAAGACGAGTATAGCGAGGGAAGAAGACAATATCCGAACTGAGATGTTTTCGGCAGCAGTAGAGCAATCTCTAGAGCCGTTCCAGGCTCTGAATGCCGTAACACTGAGCAACGTTTGTAATGTAGAACGTAAACATGATGCGCAGATACCAAACATTACCCTTGCGTTTCTTTCTATAGTTTGTTCGTCATTTCTCTTCTGCATGTCCTTACAGCCGGCCAGAGTGTCCGAGCGGCTCTAGGCGCTACAGTCTGGAACCACGAGACCGCTACGGTCGCAGGTTGGAATCCTGCCTCGGGCATGGATGTGTGTGATGTCCTTAGGTTAGTTAGGTTTAAGTAGTTCTAAGTTCTAGGGGACTGATGACCTCAGTAGTTAAGTCCCATAATGCTCAGAGCCATTTGAACCTTTTTTTTTCCTTAGAAAAATTTCCTTGTCCTACGATCAATAGTTTTTCAGAGGATCCCACTCAAATAGCGAAAGTTTAATTATAATCACACTGGACGTAACTTGCGCGTCTGTTAACTTTTCCGGTGTTGGATCTTTACGTCTACCACTTTGGGCTGTATCTGCCAAATCGACTGTCTTCTAGTTTTTCTCATGCAGCCAATTAGTGGCGGGCTTTGGTGTATCTTTGCTATACCTTACTGTGAAGGCATTCCGAATCACGATGTAAGTGGAAAACCTAACGTGCTGTAACGTGCAACAACTTTCTTCTCTAACTGAATACGGTTCATAGTACCAACAAAAAAAATACATCTACCGCAAGGATGAATCCTTTTATGGGAATATTGTATTTCATGTGAATCTACTGAAAACTTATAAAATTTTAAGCCCTTAAAAACTAAAGATAATCATATTATTTTAAACATGAATAGTAAGTGTGGTGACGGATGAAAATTACTCGAGGCTGCCTCTTTGACATTTTAGAATGTTGCACCAAGCCTAGACTTACTTCTGGAGGGGTTGGAGTGGATACTACAGTACGCACGAAATAAGGGATCATTTTATTAAAACTTGAACGAAATTGATAGTTAACTTGGACATAGTCCATGTCAACATGAACGATAATCTGTATTTGTTACTATCGCGGTGAAAAATAAAAGAGAGAAAGAGAGAGGGGGGGGGGGGGAGTCCGGAAGGGGGGGAGGTGTTTTTGAAATTTAGATTTCTTAAAACGTTATTATAACGCTTTTCTGAGCACTTTCAAAGTGTGAACACAACATTAGCGGCGGTAAAAAAAAGCTTCTCGTGTCCACCAAAAGTCTTTCATTAAATGTTTTATTAATTAAGTTAAAATTAAATCTCAATCCACGAATTGTTACACAAAAGAAATTACAGTAAGGTGAGCACATGTAAATTTGCACTGTAAGATACTGAAAAAGGTAAGAAAGTCAAATGTTTGAACTTACAGTTTATGAAGCTGTCGAAATCTTTGAAAGGTTTTCGTTGTACGTCCCTCGTCTCCCTCTTTTCTTGCTGTTGATGGCGATAGCGGAGTGATCCACGAAGCAACCAAGATTCCACAGAGTTTGGAGGGTCGATATGAGTCAGTGTTGGGCCATTCGACTTCAGAAAATGTAGTGAAGCAATAGTTTCTGTTATAGGTTCTAGCGTCAGTAATGGTCAGATTCCCTTGGGAAAACCCTCTTTCACATTCAAAGACGTCACTCGAGTTATCTCGATAAATTTACAGTGGATTCGGTACTCAATTTTGTAATGTACAAAATTAGAGTTGATTTTTTGCTTAAAGTAATTGATTCGTCGATGAAGACTGCAAACATATTGACCGCTTGTGCTGTTTCTGTATAATATGTTTTGTCATTTCTGCGATGATAAGGTTAATGACATTCAACATGCCTTATTCGCATCTAGAATATTTGGCCTATATTTAATCTACTGAGCTCCTGATTCAAGATTGCTGAAAGATCTGTTCTCTTTTCCAATGCATAGGCAGTGCGAAAGATTAACGCAGTGACTTCTTTCTCTGTTGGTACGGTTTTCCAACAAACGTTTTTCAGGGTTTCTTCTTAGAACTCTGCTAAAGATCTTACGGCTGCTCTGGTGCAGCACAGTCTTTGTGGTAAAATACCTTTTTTCTCAATGCTGTTGCTTGCTGGGCTCGAGTTTCCACAAAACTTGTAAAATTGCATCCAGTCAATTGCTTAGAAGTTTTCAAACCACTTTTTTTTTCAGCGGCCAGGGATCGAACGTTTTGGAAAACCTCACAGCCAAATTTTTTGTTCCGTTCAGTAAGCTAACAGTTTTCCTTCACAAAACTTGCTCTTTTCTGCAAATGTCCAACAGTCTGGCCACTGTTTATCGTCCTCAATGGAATGAGGCAGAAAATGAAGTACCATGCAACTGACTACAAGCTTTGATTTACAATTAATAGTTCTGGTAGGTCGCAGCCGGGTCTGGTGAGCTAAGACGATGTCGCCGCAGGTAACGATTACAGAGTGGGGGTAAGGAGCGCTGAGCTCTGACGTTAAGTCATCTTCCTTATGCTGTGGCGTATGAACCTTCTTGAGGGCGTGTCTTCGCCGACATCTCCCGTTTCTTTGCTGTCCTCACTTATGGTTCCATCCTGAGATACCCACTTTGACATGGAACCTGGTTTATAGGACGACACCAGAGTTACGATGGTTGAAGGTCATTCATTCTGCCATCTGTGCCTAGCGTTCCTGGGATTAAAATTTTTCCCAGGTCACCTTTCATAGTGCAATTTTATTAACATGGAAATGTTAAACACCACATTTGACAGTTTATATAGAATATTAGTGAGGTATTTCACATGAAGGTTTTATCTCATGCCGTATTTAACAGCTTTTGTGTGTAATTAAGGTATAACTTGGAAATGGTTCAAATGGCTCTAAGCACTATGGGACTTAACATCTGAGGTCATCAGTCCCCTAGACTTAAACTTAACTAACCTAAGGACATGACACACATCCATGCCCGAGGCAGGATTCGAACCTGCGACCGTAGCAGCAGCGCGGCTCCTGACTGAAGCGCCTAGAACCTCTCGGCCACATTGGACGGCTGTATAACTTGGAACTGCCTACATTATTTATCCACCTGTTAATATCAGGCAACAGGAATTGGAAATTGTTCTTCAGATGAATTACGTAGAAAAGAGTCACGGGCACATTGTGAATGATTTTCATAGAACGCAAGTGCAAGCCTTAACGTGGAAGCATCTGTTTTCTCGAAGGCGCCCATGAACAGATGCAAAACTACTGTGAGTGCCTTCGCTACGTGAACAGCTCGGCGCAGTGTTGTTGTGCGTCTTTTCCACTGCCTTCACTGAATCCATACATGTGGCAAATATCTGCCAACCTTTCATCAGTAAACCTATCCACATTGCTGTGTATCGCTATTAACATGCATCTAACATTGTCGGAAAAAGAAATCTGGGACGGAACCGAGCAGTAGTAAATGCAAGCTTGAGGGCGAAGTGTGAAGCAGGGCTTATTGTTGTCAACAGAAAGTATAGCTCGTAAATGGATTAAGTTTGTTTCCAAACAAGTCGCACAGCACATCCCATCACATCTGTACTACTGTGTAGATATGTGCATTGTATTTCTTCTAGAAAGATAAATAGGGGTAAGAAATGAAACGACATTCTACTACCGTGTAACGGAGCCACCGGAGACCACGCGTCTTCTCTTTCAAAATAGTCAGAAAATAACCCTGAACAACGATCGAATTATTTCTGTGGAGTTCGGGCTAATCTTCTGTGTATGAAATTGTGACGATACTTCCTATAATGGCACAGTCCATGCATGTAGAGTTATTGTAATGAGTTTGGTGGTAGGGGAAGGGTGTAGGAGGAATATGAGGGGGAGGAGGGAAAGAATGAGCTTTCTCATGAGTTGGGTTTCCCACACAGATGTGACAGCACTGAAATTTGAAACACAAATCATTATTTGGGATAAATATATCCATCGTGTCAAAAAAGGAAGGTAAAATAAGAGCACCCATTTGAATAATGGCACAATAAACAACAATTAAAACGTCCGTAAGAAAGCAGACTAATGAAATTATCTCAGTCGGTAGGCAGCGTCGTCTCGAAACGACGTTTCAACCACTTTCCTACTCGTTATCTGTAGGCGAAGTCTCTTCACCTGAAGAGCCGGCCGCTGTGTCCAAGCGACTCTAGGCGCTTCAGTCAGGAACCGCGCGACCGCTACGATCGCTGATTCCAATCCTTCCTCGGACATGGATGTGTGTGACATCCTTAGGTTAGTTAGGTTTAAGTAGTTCTAAGGGACTGATGACCTGAGATGTTAAGATCCATAGTGTTCACAGCCATTTGAACCATTTTTTTCACCTGAAAATGAACGGTGGTATATTGTTGAAATGTCTCGCGGCGACGCTCCCACTGATAACCCGAAAATAATTCGTCAGACGATTCAAATGGCTCTGTGGACTATGGGACTTAAGTTCTGAGGTCATCAGTCCCCTAGAACTTAGAACTACTTAAACCTAACTAACATACGGACATCACACACACCCATGCCCGAGGCAGGATTCGAACCTGCGACCGTAGCGGTGGCGCTGTTCCAGACTGTAGTGGCTAGAACCGCTCGGTCACCCCGGCCGGCTTCGTCAGATGAATATGTACAAATGCACAGTTACAATTTTACTTCTACGCGTAAAATTGAGGGGTGTGGCTCGATCAGCGATATTCCCGCCGCCGGTATGGGTCATCTTTCTGGTGGTGTGAGCAGAGCGCGCGGTGCCGCAACCTACCGGGTCCATCTGAGAGCGAGCGGTAAGCTCTAGCAAGTAGCGAGGATTTTGCTATGGGACGCGTAGCAGTAACGTCGTTTGGGAAGTCTGGCGGACAGTACAGGCGCCGTGCGAGACAGCAGGAAGAGCACATCTAAAAGGGGCTGTTTACCCGAGTGACGGCGCCATAGCAAATATCGCCAGCGTGGAAGCAGTCACGTTACTGGGAAGCCGTTGGTGTATTTCGTTTGCTATATGTCTCCTGGCACCGGAATCTGCGGCGGCTGGCTTCGTCGAACAAGCAAGAGGGTAAAGACCTTGCCTGTGCTGTAAATTGTGGCCGAAATCGACTACTGAGTTCAGTGCTGTTGACTTCATTCTCTTGGCAGCCCGTTGCTACTGAGTCTGTCCCCGAATGTGTTAATTTCAACTTGTTTAGTACGCAAGGTTTCTAGTGAGAGCTGCATGTGATGTGACTATTAACATTTACTAGAGCCTGGAGTGCTGAAACATTCTGGTAGTAGATTGCTACTGTGAGTGTTAACCGCCACTGAAGACAGTTCGGCTGATTCTTGTCTAAATGCCGCATTGTTATTGTATTTATATCACACGACGGAGTTAAACTGGCCAATTGCTATAGCTATACGTGGATAAAATTTTCGCTGGATATATTTTGCTGCGAATTGCAATAACATTACTGCTACGTTTCTATCTGAAGTGATACTGTGTCTGTGAGACATGTGTCTAATTCTAAACGAGTAGTTTCATAAATTCTTACAAGTTACTGAGAGGCCAGTTGTTATTGTCTGTTTAAATAGTTTGAAACTGATTCTATTAACGAATGTTGTTGCCTGTACTCTGAATTACTATGGTAGTGCCAATCACTACAGTAACGAAAGACTACATTTCCTTGTTAAATTTTAGTAAACTGTTCTTCAGATTGATCATAGTTTTGAGAAAATAATTTTGAACTCATTTTACTAAATGTGTAACAGGTCATAAGTGCCTCGGTTTATGAATGTTTAAATTTTGAAGAAACTTGTTCTCACCTAAATGGTAATTTTAAAAATGTGTTGATAGTTTTATTTGTTATTTGTCTTGTTTAAATGTGCCAAGTAAATGTTCAGTGCCACTGTCGATGGTGATTTCCTGATGTGTCAATCGGTCCAGACCTACCAACCAACAGCCCGTTGTGCTGAGCTTGTGTCGTTGTGTGCTACCTGACACAACACCTCTAACAAGACATCAACATATAATTAATCATTTTGTTGTTCTTTCCCAAATATGTTTCTTAGAGCCACGCGAGGATGGCTTTCCTTTAAGCCCAGTGAACTTTCTTTGTAAGGAGTGAGTGCATTTCGTTCCTCCGTCCGTTGTTGTTGTTTGCTCATTCTCACTTCTTCGTAGAAACTCCGTCTTTGTGTAATTTTCCTGATTACAGCTCGAACTTATAAGTATGATGATCCTAATTCCTCAAGACCTTATATTCTTTGTTCATAACAGTTTGGTCTAGTAATCCTATTTTTAAGAATGTTTGAACCTGATGGGTTAATCCGTTTGTATGCATTCTTTCAACGTGTCCGATGGGCACTTTGAGATACACTCCACCGTTTGTCTTTGGTCCTAAGTATGTTTTCATATTTTTTGGTTCTTTTGGTTGTAATTACTGTTTTAATGTTTTCTGTGGCGCATTAAAAGTCTCTGACGAATGGAGTGCTTGTGGTTTTCTTCACTGTTGTATAACGGCGGGTATTCACTGAAACATCCACAGATCACATCGTCAATGGCACGTACATCCGAGGCATGCACAATACCTTTCACATAACGGCATAGGAAGAAATTCAGAAGGGTTGGGTCCGGATGTCGCGGTGGCGACTTGGTTGGCCCATCACGTCCTATCCATCACTGCGGAAATGCTCGGTCCAGGAAGTAATGTACATTTAAACGTAAGTGCTGTGGTGCATCATCCTGCTGGAAGATCACATATGGCTGAAGGGGAAGAAGCTTAGGGAGTGCATATTGCACATCCATGGCCACTTTAAGGATTTCGCCACTGCTAGATGAAGAACAATGGTTCAACTATGCTGTCTTCCATGAACACACAGCACATACTCAACTATTCGCTATCTTTGGCATGTTTTCGAGAACTCTGAGGATTTCCAAACCCCAGATGCGAATGTTATGGTGATTACTCTTGAGGCCTGGTGGCAGGTTTGTTCGTCGGAGGAAACGGCATTTGCAGGTAGTTCGAGTTTTGCCCGATCCTGTCCACTATCTCAATAAGAAATTCCCATCGAGGCTGCAGGTCGCTTCACTTCAGTGCATGTACTATTCGAACTTCATAAGCGAGCTAGCGAAGTCTTTTTTACAACACCTTACGAACTGCTGAGCGAGGGGTGTTTCGCTACCGCGAAGCTTGGTGAACTGACTTTGATAGGCAGCTTAGCACGGTCTCCCTGATCTCCTCTACCATCCCGTCGGATGTGAGTTTTCTGTCAAAATCTGTCTGTTTGGCTACACTCCTAGCGGTTAGGAAGTTGTCAAATCACGCCTTAATCTTCTTGATATTTGGTGGCTCCCTTTGAAATTCATATCGGAAATTTCTTGGATAGTAATGGGCTCCCTCCTAAGGTGTATTCGCTTCTGGTGATTTGTTAACACCTGAAAACAAAAGAAATCATTTTAGAAAAAAATTATACAAAATTTTCTGAGTTGTTTTATACAATGCAGTTAATCATAAATATCTATATCACATAATGTCAGATTTAAAACTTTTCCAGCGTACAAGTCGTTCCACAAAATTTCGGGAGAACTGCCGGATCTTTGTTAATTAGTGCCACAATATTTCGGTGCAGAGTCTTCTGGCCAGAAGAGTCTGAGCCGTAATATTGTGGCAGGAGTTACAAACATCCGACAGTTCTCCCAAAATTTTGTAGAACATCTATATCAAATAATTTGTTTTTCAAATTTGATTGGTAATCACGAGAGGTTTCATGTAGAGACCCTGAATAATTAAACCCTGAGACAAATGAACGATGAACCACCAAGGAATAAACCGAACGTCCTGGAAATCGACAGTTGTGATGTGTATGTGCAGACAAATAAATATTTACAGTTGCAGAGAAATTGGGTGGTTTCTTCAAGAGAGAGCCTCACAAATTGATCAAGTCAACAATGCATTGGTCCACCTCTCGTCCTTATGCAGGCTGTTGGCATTGACTGACAGAGTTGTTGGATGGCCTCCTGAGGTGTGTCATGCCAGACTGACCAATTGGCGCGTTAAGTCGTTGAAATCCCGAGCAGGTTTGGAGGGCCCTCCCATAACGCTTCAAAAGTTTTCGATCGTGGAGAGATCCGACGATCTTGGTGGCCAAGGTACGGTTCAGCAAGCACGAAGACATACAGTACAAACTCTCGCCGTCTGCGGACTGGCGTTATCTTGTTGAAATGTAAGCCCAGGGTCGCTTGTTATTAAGACAACAAAACGCGGCGACCAGTTTCTTATCTGTGCATGAATGTCATCTCTACCGATTTCCACCCCATTCGGATAATTCCTTCGTCGCACGTGTGTGAAACTTAAATATTTTCGCCAGGGCTTCCTTCAAGAAGAATATAATAATTCAAATCCCAAAGAAAGGAGGTGTTGCTAGATGTGAAAATTACCGAACTATCAGTTTAATAAGCCCTGGCTGCAAAATTCCGTAGAAATGTTGGTACACGGGACACAATACTGACCCTACGACTTATCTTAGAACTAAAGATTAAGGAAACACAAACCTACGTTTCTAGCAATTGTAGGCTTAGAGAAAGCTTTTGACAATGTTGACTGGAATGCTCGCTTTCAAATTCTGAAAGTGGCAGGTGTAAAATACAGGGATCAAAAGGCTATCTACAATTTGTACAGAAACCAGATGGCAGTTATTACAGTCGAGGGGCATGAAAGGTTCAAATGGCTCTGAGCACTATGGGGATTAACTGGTGACGTTATCAGTCCCCTAGAACTTAGAAATCCTTGAACCTAACTAATCTGAGGACATCCATGCCCGAGGCAGGATTCGAACCTGCGACCGTAGCGGTCGCGCAGTTCCAGGCTCAAGGGTCTAGAACCGCTCGGCCACACAGGCCGGCGGGATGAAAGGGAAGCAGTGGTTGGGAAGGGAGTGAGACAGGGTTGTAGCCTATCCCCGATGTTATTCAAACTGTATATTGCGCAAGCAGTAAAGGAAACCAAAGAGAAATTCGGAGTAGGTATTAAAATCCATGGAGAAGAAATAAAAAAATTTGAAGTTTGCCAATGACATTGTAATTCTGTCAGAGACAGCAAAGGACTTGGAAGAGCAGTTGAACGGAGGATATAAGATGAACATCAACAAAAGCAAAACGAGGATAATGGAATGTAGTCGAATTAAGTCG
This sequence comes from Schistocerca gregaria, assembly GCF_023897955.1. Classification (NCBI taxonomy): domain Eukaryota; kingdom Metazoa; phylum Arthropoda; class Insecta; order Orthoptera; family Acrididae; genus Schistocerca; species Schistocerca gregaria. The sequence continues at coordinate 196,028,402 of NC_064920.1, forward strand.
GGTGATGCTGAGGGAATTAAATTAGGAAATGAGATACTTAAAGTAGTAAAGGAGTTTTGCTATTTGGGGAGCAAAATAACTGATGATGGTCGAAGTAGAGAAGATATGGCAATGGTAAGGAAAGCGTTTCTGAAGAAGAGAAATCTGTTAACATCGAGTATAGATTTAAGTGGCAAGAAGTCTTTTCTGAAAGTATTTGTATGGACTATAGCCACGTATGGATGTGAAAAATGGACGATAAATAGTTTGGACAAGAAGAGAATAGAAGCTTTCAAAATGTGGTGCTACAGAAGAATGCTGAAGATCAGATGGTTAGATCACATAACTAATGAGGAGGTATTGAATAGAATTGGAGAGAAGAGAAATTTGTGGCACAACTTGACTAGAAGAAGGGATCGGTTGGTAGGACATGTTCTGAGGCATCAAGGGATCACCAATTTAGTACTGGAGGGCAGCGTGGAGGGTAAAAATCGTGGACGGAGACCAAGAGATGAATACACTAAACAGATTCAGAAGGATGTAGGTTGCAGTATGTATTTGGAGATGAAGAAGCTTGCACAGGATAGAGTAGCATGGAGAGCTGCATCAAACCAGTCTCTGAACTGAAGACCACCACAACAACAACAACAACAGGGCTTCCTTTGTATATGCGTGCGAAAAATTATGCACCGTTCATCTGGATCTACTTTAAACTACAAGTCGCTCTTAAATAGCTTTTTAACTCAGGCAAACGCACATCACCACAAACTGAACAATGGCTTGTAAAGGGCTGTGGTAGTCAAACCTGTCTTTGAGTTAAAGATGGGAAAACTTCAGTAAGATACATGAATATATAAATATGTCGAAGGAAGTAGCGGGTATGAACACGTAACAACCGCTCATTTGCTGAGGACGACCTGCGTTCCTATCTGTCAATGCAAACATCTATGGTTGTCCCGCAACCATCAGCTCGCCTCCGACAACCGAAATAGCTGGACTCCAAATACAAAACTGTTTTAAGACGGGCTCTAATGTGCAGCGCTTCGGTTGCGCTTGCTGAAAGCGCTCACGAAAGGTGATCCCTATTCGCCCGTTGCACTTGCAGGTGCCTGGGACGGCGGGCTACGCGTCAGTCCTGTCCTGTTGCTGTTGGCGTACACTAATGTCGCAACGAAAATAAAACTAAAATACTGACGCCGCTCCTGGCGCTGCGCGGCGCCGCCAATGACGACAGCGATTGCGTAAAGTCGCGGTACGTAACACGTAAGCACCGCCCACGCAGAACCCATTTTGTGCATCAGTAACAGGAGCAGGTTGAGAGATTTGCATCAGAAATGGTGTTAAAATGAACCTTACTGCCTGGCTGGTGTTAGCGGCAATGCTTTACTGGCAACGGATGCCATATTACACGGTTCGTGCTATTATGATTGATATTGTGAGTACAGCCATTCAACTACCGTGCCACAATTACACCGCTAGGGATATCGTTTCCCTGTTGCAAAATACACTACTAGCCATTAAAATTGCTACACCACGAAGATGACGTGCTACAGACGCGAAATTTAACCGACAGGAGGAAGACGCTGTGATATGCAAATGATAAGCTTTTCAGAGCATTCACACAAGGATGGCGCCGGTGGCGACACCTACAATGTGCTGACATGAGGAAACTTTCCAATCGATTTCTCATACACAAACAGCAGTTGACCAGTGTTGCCCGGTGAAACGTTGATGTGATGCCTCGTGTAAGGAGGAGAAATGCGTACCATCACGTTTCTGACTTTGATAATGGTCGAATTGTAGTCTCTTGCGATTGCGGTTTATCGTATTGCGACATTGCTGCTCGCTTTGTTCGAGATCCAATGACTGTTAGCAGAATATGGAATCGATGGGTTCAGGAGGATAATACGGGACGCCGTGCTGGATCCCAACGGCCTCGTATCGCTAGCAGTCGAGATGACAGGCATCTTATCCACATGGCTGTCGGGCAGCCACGTCTCGATCCCTGAGTCAACAGTTGGGGACGTTTGCAAGACAACAACCATATGCACGAACAGTTTGACGACGTTTGCAGCAGCAAGGACTATCAGCTTGGAGACCATGTCTGCTGTACCCTTCACGCTGCATCACAGACAGGAGCGCCTGTGATAGTGTACTCAACAACGAATCTGGGTGCACGAATGGCAAAACGTCTTTTCTTTCACTGGCTATCCCACAGGAAGAGGGACAAGCCAGACGTCTAGAATACTTTGTGTGTACTCCAACTGATAGGGATTATTTTTCGGAGAAAAACCCATAAATCCATTCTTTTTTTTGTGCAATGTACTGACAAAAATTTGGAGAATTTGAGCTACTGGGAAAAGTGCGCACTAGGTCGGTATTGATAAAATCTTCCTCTGCTGCACAGTTTACAGTTCTTCAGCCATATGAACATCTCGGTGACATACGAGTGACCATTGATCCATAAAGTCTTTCAATACAGTCCAATATATCATCTTCCACCGAGACCACGCTCCCCAAATAGGCGAGTTCCTATTGAGTGGCGTGGCATACATATTGTCTGACGCGTCCAAGACGGTCCAAAGGAGGTATAAATTAGGTTTATCTTAGCCTTTGAATGAGATATCCTCCCTCAAAAATTTTGTCATCGTGTACCAGTGAGGCAAGAAACAGAAATGTGAAGACATCGAAAAAGAACTGATTGTCGGAAGGGCAGACTCAGCAAACAGTAAAGTCAAAACAACATTCGGTGAAATTAAAAGCAAGGGTGATAACATTAAGAATGCAGCGGGAATTCCACTGTTAAATGTAGAGAAGAGAGCGGATAGGTGGAAAGAATACACTGAAAGCCTCTATGAGGGGGAAGATTTGTCTGGTGTGATAGAAGAAGGAACAGGAATCGATTTAGATGAGATAAGGGAGCCAGTATTACAATCAGAATGTAAAAGAGCTTTGGAGGACTTAAGATCAAATAAGGCGGTAGGGATAGGTAACACTGAATCAGAATTTCTAAAATCATTGGGGGAAGTGGCAACAAAACGACTATTCACGTTGGTGTGTAGAATATATGAGTCTGGCGACATACCATCTGACTTTCGGAAAAGCATCTTCCACACAATTCCGAACATGGCAAGAGCTCAAAAGTACGAGAATTACTGCACAATCAGCTTAACACCTCATGCTTCCGAGCTGTTTACAAGAATAATATAAAGAAGAATGGAAAATAAAATTGAGGATGCGCTAGATGACGATCAGTATGGATTTAGGAAAAGGGCAGAAAGAGGTGATTCCGACGTTGCGGTTAATAATGGAAGCAAGGCTAAAGAAAAATCAAGACACGTTTATAGGATTTGTCAACCTGGAAAAAGCGTTCGACAGTGTAAAATGGTGCAAGACGTTCGAAATTTTGAGAAAAGTAGGTGTAAACTATAGGGAGAGACGGGACATATACAATATGGTAATATACAATATGTACAACAGCCAAGAGGGAATAATAAGAGTGGACGACCAAGAACGAAGTGCTCGTAAAAAAGGGTGTAAGACAAGGATGTAGCCTTCCGCCCCTACTGTTCAATCTGTACATCGAGGAAGCAATGGTACAAATAAAAGAAAGGTGCAGGCGTGGAATTAAAATTCAAGGTGAAAGGATATCGATTATATCAATTCTTCTTCACTATTCTGAGTGAAAGTGAAGAAGAATTATACGAACTGCTGAACGGAATGGTCTAATAAGTACAGAGTATGGATTGAGAATAAATAAAAGAAAGACAAAGGTAATGAGAAGTAGTAGAAATGAGAACAGCGAAAAACTTAACATCAGGATTGATGGTCACGAAGTAGATGAAGTTAAGGAATACTGCTACCTAGGCAGTAAAATAACCAATGACGGACGTCGTAAGGAGGACATCAAAATCAGACTGCCCATGGAAAAAAGGGCATTCCTGGCCAAGAGAAGTCTACTAATATCAAATACCGGCCTTAATTTGAGTAAGAAATTTCTGAGGATGTACGTCTGGAGTACAGCATTGTATGGTAGTGAAACATGGACTGTGGGAAAACCGGAACAGAAGAGAATCGAAGCATTTGAGATGTGGTGCTATAGACGAATGTTGAAAATTAGGTGGACTGATAAGGTAAAGAATACGGAGGTTCTGCTCCGAATCGGAGAGGAAAGGAGTATGTGGAAAACACTAATAAGGAGAAGGAACAGGATGATAGGACATCTGCTAAGACATGAGGGATTGACTTTCATGGTATTAGAGGGAGCCATAGAGGGCAACAACTGTAGAGAAAGACAGAGATTGGAATACATCCAGCAAATAATTAAGGACGTAGGTTGCAAGTGCTACTCTGAGATGAAGAGGTTAGCACAGTAGAGGAATTTGTGGCGGGCCGCATCAAACCAGTCAGAAGACAAAAAAAAGTGAAGCAACTTAAACCACTTAATAAAGGCAAGTCTTCTGGTCCAGATAGTATACCAGTTAGGTTCCTTTCAGAGTATGCTGATCCATTGGCTCCATACTTAACAATCATATACAACCGTTCGTTCGACGAAAGATCCGTACCCAAGGACTGGAAAGTTTCCCAGGTCACATCAATATTCAAGAAAGGTTGTAGTAGTGATCCACTAAATTACAGGCCTATGTCATGAACGTAGATATGCAGCAGGTTTATGGAACATATATTGTGTTCGAACATTATGAATTACTTCAAAGAAAATGTTCTATTGACGCAAAGTCAACATAGATTTAGAAAACATCGTTCTTGTGAAACACAACTAGCTCTTTATTCGCAGGAGACAATCTGAGCAGCCGTCTTAGGTTCTTTGAAGATGACGCTGTCATTTATCGACTAATAAAGTCGTCAGAAGATCAAAACAAATTGGAATACGATTTAGAAAAGATATCTGAATGGTGCGAAAATTGGCATTTGATTCCAAATAACGAAAAGCGTGAGGTCATCCACATGAGTGATTAAAGGAATCCGTTAAGCTTCGGTTACACGATAAATCAGTCAAATCTAAAGGCCATAAATTCCATGAAATACCTAGGAATTAAAATTATGAACAACGTAAATTGGAAAAAATACACAGAAAATGTTGTGGAGGAGACTAACCGAAGACTGCCTTTTATTGGCAGGACACAAAAAATGTTAGATATGTACTAAGTAGTCCGCCTACACTACGCTTGTCCGTCATCGTTTAGAATACTGCTGCGTGGTGTGGGATCCTTACCAGATAGGACTGACGGAGTATATCGAAAAAGTTCAAAGAAGGGCAGCACGTTTAGTAATGTCGCGAAATATGGGAGAGAGTGTCACTGAAATGATACATGATTTGTGCTGGATATCATTAAAAGAAAAGCGTTTTTCATTGCGACGGAATCTTCTCACGAAAATATTTTTTTGACACCGACCTACATAGGGAGTAACGATAACAGCGATAAAATAATGGAAATAAGGGAACCTCGTACGGAAAGATATAGGTGTTCGTTCTTTCCGCGTGCTACACGAGATTGGAATAATAGAGACTAGTGAAGGTCTGCCAGGGAGTCTGGAGACGTACTGTTTCCCTTCTTCGACGGTTTCAATTCAGATGTTTAACTCATCCACTTCCGTTAGAGGAATCGAATTATGCCTGACGTAGTCAATTATTAGGTAATAACTCGGAAAGCAACATAACGAAACTTGCATTTAATGGGCACAATGGTTTGTATTAACACTTAAACATTACATGTTTGCGTTATTCAAAAACGATGAAGAATTCGAACATACTGTACGTACAGACCAGTACTCATTCATTACAAGAGTGGCTCATTGGAGCGATCGCCAACGTTGTCACACACATTGTACCTACGAAGCACGTTCTGGTACACACTTCCCGTCCCATGTAGTGTCTCTTCGGTTTCTTGTGCAGCGGCCAGAACTCGTGCCACCAGACCTGCCTGTCTCTACAGGGATCTCGCAGCAAGGCAGACGTTGAGTGGCATCAGGTGACCGTCTGACGAGATATATGTCATCTTGTCCAGTCTCCTGCATAACAGGACAAGCAACTCTTGAGACTTCCCTTTCGCTCAGCAGATGTGGACGCGTCACACATCTGAATTGAAACCGTAATTGAACAGAAACGTTTCATTACCAGGCATGCGTTGCTATCCAAAATATTTAGTGCTCACTCTTGTCTACAAGTCCTAGAAGTTTGTAATTGTAACAATCGCGGCCCTATCACGCTTCCCTGGAGCAATCCGGACGACTGCCTTGTCTCTGGCGCAAACGCGCTGTCAGTATCAACGCACTGGGCTCTCTTATTTAAGAGAAAACTCCAGTTATAAAACAAAAACATACCCCTGAAATTAATAACAATGTACAAGGGTCTTTAATAGCAGTTTTCATTACTGTTATCCAGAGACAAAGATACACTACTGGCCCTTAAAATTGCTACACCATGAAGATGACGTGCTACAGACGCTGAATTTAACCGACAGGAAGAACATGCTGTGATATGCAAATGATCCGCTCTTCAGAGCATTCACACAAGATTGGTGCCGGTGGCGACACCTACAATGTGCTGACATGAGGAAAGTTTCCAATCGATTTCGCATACAAAAACAGCTGTTGACCACCGTTGCCTGGTGAAACGTTGTTATGATGCCTCGTGTAAGGAGGAGAAATGCGTACCATCACGTTCCCGACTTTGATAAAGGTCGGATGTAGCCTATCGCGATTGCGGTTTATCGTATAGCGACATTCCTGCTCGCGTTGGTCGAGATCCAATGACTGTTAGCTGACTATGGAATCGGTGGCTGCAGGAGGATAATACGGAACGCCATGTTGGATCCCAACGGGCTCATATCACTAGCAGTCGAGATGACAGGCATATTATCCTCATGGCTGTAACGGATCGTGCAGCCACGTCTCGATCCCTGAATCAACAGATGGGGAACTTTGCAAGACAACAACCATCTGCACGAACAGTTCGACAACGTTTGCAGCAGCACGGACTATCAGCTCGGAGACCATGGCTGCGGTTACCCTTGACGCTGCATCACAGACAGGAGCGCCTGCGATGGTGTATTCAACGACGACCCTGGGTGCTCGAATGGCTAAACGTCATTTTTTTGGATGAATCCATGTTCTGCTTACAGCATCAAGATGGTTGCATCTCGTTTTTTTTATCGACATTGCGGTGAACACACATTGGAAGCGTGTATTCGTCATCGCCATACTGGCGTATTACCCGGCGTGATAGTATGGGGAGCAATTGGTTACACGTCTCGGTCACCTCTTGTTCGCATTGACGGCACTTTCAACAGTGGACGTTACATTTCAGATATGTTAACACCCGTGGCTCTGCCCTTCATTCGATCACTGCGAAACTTTACATTTCAGCAGGATAATGCACGACCGCATGTTACAGGTCCTGTAGGGGCCTCCCTGGATACAGAAAATGTTCGACTGTTGCCCTGGCCAGCACATTCTCCATATCTCTCACCAATCGAAAACGTGTGGTCAATGGAGGCCGAGCAACTGGCTCGTCACAATACGCCAGTCACTGCTCTCGATGAACTGTGGTATCGTGTTGAAGCTGCATGAGCAGCTGTACCTTTACACGCCATCCAAGCTCTATTTGACTCAATGCCCAGGCGTATCAAGGCCGCTATTACGGCCAGAGGTGGTTGTTCTGGGTCCTGATTTCTCAGGATCTACGCACCCAAATTGCGTGAAACTGTAATCACATGTGAGTTGTAGTATAATATATTTGTCCAATGAATACCCGTTTATCATCTGCATTTCTTCTTGGTGTGGCAGTTTCAATGGCCAGTAGTGTACTGTGGCAGGCAATCTAGTGTACAGGTGGTTAGCTGCTGGCAAGTGCTGGTGCACCACGTGCGTAAATGTGCATCCTCACATAACTGTTACGACAAAGCACTGACCATGACGTTAACAGGAGAAGCGTACAGCGTGCTGGCGATGAGGACTCGTGGAGCCGAATGCTAGGGGCGAAAGCACGCAGGAAGGCGGCGTTGGCCGAGGCAGTGGCATGGAATGGCGAGTGAGCCAGCTCTGAGTTGTAGTCAACTGTCTAGCATCAAAGCCTCTTCTCTGGAGAGTAGCAGAGCAGAGGAGAGGGGGCTTATGTAGTGCAACAGGCAAGTGCCACACTAGGATAATCTTTTCCCTAGTGTTCCATATAATTTTTTATAAGTGTGACAGTACATCTGACTGAGCACAACACTTTTCCTCTTCGCCACTAGCATTTTTGTAAAACTTTGGTCATCCCACGCTAAAGGCCACGCACACTCGCCAAGAAATAATTTTTGCAACGCATTCCCTCGTGATGGCAAAATACTTTTTCTATGGTATTTGCAGATGCCATGTGTTTGGTGATTGTACGTGTCCTTTATCCAGCTCTGTTTACGAGAAATTTCTGTTGTGTGATTTCCTTGTTGCCTTTGAAAGTGAAAAGTCAATGGCGTGAGCCCTGAACCGGATTGTTAGTCTGACCGCAGGCAGAGTGCAGCACTTCTGTCCACGGCAGTATTAAGAGGGGTAGGGGTGGCCAGCCCCTTGCCCCTTTCACACTCAAGAAATATCTCCAGTACAGCAGGCTGTCCTAAAGAGAGTGTGTGCAGTGTCGGTTGAGCTCTTTAATATACCTCTAAGATGCTGAAATTCCGATCCCCAGTGACCTACAGGGTATGATTTATGACATATGATCTAAGGGAAAACAATGTTGTCCGACAGCAAATTGAAGGATAACTACTAGGGATGGCCTATGTAAGTAACTATGGACACCACACCACACATCGATATATTACTGAAGGGGTTCAGTTTTCCATAAAATAAACTATCAATCACTATAACAGGTTGGTTTATTATCTTGACGCATCAAAAAATGAATTACCCACTGAAATATGTAAACATTTAGTAATTGGACGAGGATTTCAATTATGAAATCTGGTGAAACACAATAAAGACATATTCATGAAACTAAATCGCTGATACACCTAATGATTGTGAGAATGTTTGTGGTTTAAAGTAAGAACCCAGAAAGATTAGTATAAACACGAAAGTGCCGGATGGAGGCAACTAGCTGGCTGAATTTTAAAATTGTGAAATTAAACCCTGATGAAAGTTAACTAACCTCACGTCCCCTGCGATTCGGTGATTGCCATGCCGGCTCATTCGTATTACACTTACATTGTATGAACGCAGAAGACAGCAGCAATAACAGAGTCCATCTCACCCTCCGTACTCAGTTCTAATATGGAGACATCCTTCGGTGCAAAGCCTCAGTGCCTCAACATCAAATATGTACTCAGCAAATGTTGTATCAGCATTCACCTGATAGCAAGTGTACTCTGATTTTTCTCTTCTAAACTTGGCTGTTTCTGCCAGTTTCAGCAAACCTACTGATTTCTGACCAGTAACAATTTTGTAAATAACTTGAACAAATTCCTACTCTCACATATTTTCTCATGGTTAACCAATGATGGCGTGCCTTGGGGAGGAAGGCAGAAAATCTCTCTCACTCCGTGACAAGTTTCTAACCCCAGCCAAATGAAGTTATTACACATAAATAGGCATGGAAAAGTCTACAGGAATAATTATTGTGAGCTAATGAGATTCATTGTTACTAGCATTTTAAATTAATATTCTTTCGTGGAGTGACCAGAAGGAATTGGCTGGTATCTGATGGCTACACCTGGATTTACATGTTATCTTTCCAAAAATTATTTCTTCATGTGTCACACACAATAGTGATTTATGACAAACAGGCCACCCTAAATCATCTGCTGTATTGCGACAGGATGTAGGGAATTTCTGTCTCCTACCAGCTCAGGGGGACAATTTTCAGCTTCAGTCATGTTTATGACCCTCTCTGGGCCTCTTAAGTAAGCTTTGATATTGCTTGAGCCATCTAGAAATAGCTCTCCAGGCTTCCGGAAATAACAGGTCCGCTTCACTATAATGAAAGCGAAGGAAGAGAAGAAGTAATTAGCTGATGAATCACTGACAGCGTTGAATCATATCTTCAGTTATGATATTGCATCAAAGAATCTATTACATTGAGGACTGAAATGTGTATATTGCATCATAAAATATGTTGTGCGACAGTTTGGGGATGAACTGTCACATAACAATTGGTACAAGGAAAAATCCCCAGGATTGAACCCGGGTCCTACAGGGCTGGAGTGTGGTGCCCCGCTCACTGTTTTTAATTATTAGATGGCTCTGAGCACTATGGGACTTAAAATCTGTGGTCATCAGTCCCCTAGAACTTAGAACTACTTAAACCTAACTAACCTAAGGACATCACAAACATCCATGCCCGAGGTAGGATTCGAAACTGTGGCCGTAGCAGTCGCGCGGTTCCGGACTGAGCGCCTAGAACCGCTAGACCACAATGGCCGGCTTTAATTATTAGAAAACGTAATGAATTACGTTTGAAACTCCATCAGATCAACCACTGTAGCATCTGATATGTGATCTAAAGAAACTAGTAAAGGGAGTGGACTTAAGCACGTGACCTCAGGTTTACGGAACGTGAAGCTTACCACTTTTCTTATACATTATTCAGGCAAGAGAAACAGCGCCACAAAAATTAAATAAAAACCAGAATACTACTCCGGGACTGTGACAAGAACACCACGAGGGCCAATTAATTCAACCGTTACCTTGACGACAAAATACAAGGATCAGTATACTGGCGTATAAGTTGCGGTATCGTGGCAGGTGTAAACACTTCCATTATGCAATGACCATATCTGGTGAAAGGCGAGTGAGTCCCTATCGCCCACTCCATGTACAATGTAATGAACGTAGTGGCCTAATAACCTTGCAATGGTATTTCTTTTCTCTCGGAAAGTAGGATTAGTCTGGACGCAGCAGCATATCATCCGAAAAGGCAGTCTCATTGGACCGAGTTAGAAACGCTAACTGTTTTATAAACCAGTGCCAGCCATTGGCAGTTCGCTTAGTGACCATGATATGTAAATCTTTGTTGTTGGGCGTCTATGGAGGGTCAGTGACTAACTGATCAGAGATAGTGAGTCCAATACGAAATAAGCTCTCATTTGTGGGTAACAGATTGCGTACCACATGGTACCATAAGACGTAGGTATCCAGAATACGAACTTTCTGAAGTTGGTTAAGAGAACGCAGTTCGTGTCCCAGGATTGTTCCTTGTATCTTCTCCGTAACTGGCTTCCTATTACGTGTAGCGATTTGGACTGGAGGACAGCCAATTATCACTCACAAAGATTTATGTTTATTGGAAATTTGTGGTAAACTCTTATGGGACCAAAGTGCTGAGATCATCGGACCCTAAGATTAAGCACTACTTAATCTAATTTAAACTAACTTACGCTAAGGGCAACACACACACACCCTTTCCTGAGGGAGGACTTGAACCTCCGATGGGGCGAGTCGATTGCACCGTGACAAGGCGGCTGGACCGCGTGGCTATCCCGCGTGGCTATGTTTATCGATCACAGTTGCCCACGAAATTACAGTATTATCAGAATCTCGTATTTTCAACAATCGATATTTGCCCTCATTGAAGTGTGCAAAAGATATAAATCAAAAGACATCCAATGTAGCCTTGAGCAATGGAATCTCAGGGGGAGAGTGCAGTAACACCATCACATCATCTGCATATGCACGCACAGAGATCGTCTCGCCCAGGAGTATCCTATCTTTGTAGCTGAGCGACGATTCTTCGGAGAGGGGGCTCAAGTGATAGAACAAACAATGACATTGACAGTGCACTTCCCTGAGGTAAACCCATACGGACGGTAATACGGGTTGTCAGTTGGCCACTGAGAGCCATCGAAACCTACATCCCATAAACAATATGTCCTTTTGTGCCGTCACAAAATTGCTGTCCCCTGTCTTGAGAGAGGTGATACACGAACGTCAACGACGATTCTGATGCCGAATGATATTATATAAAGATTTCAACTCATTCCCTACCACGGAACGTGGTTTGGATCGGATCCTCAACACTTCCATCTGACGCTGCTTCAACCGTAACAATTGCGTCTTTATAGGCCTGACATTTGCAATCCGTATTGGAGCCTGATGCACACACTCATAATGGTCCCTTAAGAAGGAGCAGTAAAATTCTTGTAACCTCCGAATTCCCACTCGCTATTAGCTCAGAATCGTATCAACGTTTGTATGAGCCTCGGCTTTGTCAATTGAACCTCCATTCCAAAATAGAGACGTATCGCGCACTAAAACGGAGACAAGGGTCCCACATCGAGAGAGAGGTGCTCCACATCCAGCATCCTGGCGATAGAAACAATTTCGTAGACTCTCGGGTGTGATGTAAAGTAACAGTCACTGCACAGTGGTCAGTGAAGCTGACGGGGTTGACGTCTGTAACCAAAATCCTATCACACATCCTGTTAGATAAATAAAATCTGTCAAGTCTACTACTAGGTATTTTTGATAAGAGACGGCCGGCCGCGATGGCCGAGCGGTTCTAGGCGCTTCAGTCCGGATCCACGCGACTCCTACAGTGGCAGATTCGAATCCTGCCTCGGGCATGAATATGCGTGATGTCCTTAGGTTAGTTAGGTTTAAGTAGTTCTAAGTTCTAGGGGAGTGATGACCTCAGATGTTAAGTCCCATAGTGCTCAGAGCCATTTGAACCATTTATATATAAGAGACGGATAGTTACAGACCTAAACACCTTGCAGTTTCAAGGATCGAACTAAATCACGATAGAAATTATAATTGGGAGACTGATCTACAGGACGCAAAAACTCCTCCCGAACAGGCAATGAACGCCCAACGGTACCGACCAGCCGCCGTGTCATCCTCAACCCACAGGCGTCACTGGATGCGGATATGGAGGGGCGTGTGGTCAGCACACCGCTCTCCCGGCCGTATGTCAGTTTACGAGACTGGAGCCACCACTTCTCAGTCAAGTAGCTGCTCTCTTTGCCTCACAAGGGCTGAGTGCAACCCAAGTGCTAGCCCAGCCCGACAGCGCTTACCTTAGCTGATCTGAGGGGAACCGGTGTTACCACTACGGCAAAGCCATTGGCAGGATGTAAAGTAACAGTCACTGCACAGTGGCAGGACGCAAGAGACAGTCAGAATCACCACCTATCGAAATATTCTGCGAACGTTTCCTTATAAAATGGGGAACGGTACAAATTGCATCCGGTACCGGACAGTGCATAAAAGAGAATCAAGATCAGGTTAAAAAAGCACATCCTCTTTCTCTACCACCATAAAGAACTTCAGTACTTTCAATGGGAACGCCTGTCTCTTAAAACTAGATAGTTCCTGTGGAACATTTGAGAGTCATATTAAACACAGTGCAAAAATGAGGGAGTAGAAAACGAGTGTACTGTACTTCTTGTAGGAATACAGCACCTGCAAACGAAGCCAGCCGCTGATTCGATTCCTCACTATTAACATTCAAAGGAGTAAACGCAAGTGTGCATTTTTAATATAAAGAAACGAAATTCGAAGTGCTGACCAACAGATTACGTCAACAGTGTCAAAATCCACTGGCGAGTCCATTGACAAGTCAGAGAATGGGGGGCTCCCACTCCCGCCTTTGAAATCTTTGTTTCATCTTTTTACGAGCCACCGACGGCTCATACTGAACGCGTTGCTTACAACGACTACGAGGCAATACAGCATCGGCAGTCGGGGACGTGGGCGCGTCTTGAACATTAACCGGAGTAGACAACAAACAAGAAGCCGCAGGCGCCCACTCCGTTGGACGGGATCCTTGCAGTACGGATCAACAAACAAGAGAGGGGTCTGTCACGTGGGTCGTCAGTTAAGATTTCATTGTTACCAATCGCCTCCAGTGGCGTAACAACAGCTGGTCATAGCCCCGTCAGCGGAATGGATGACATTGGGGAAACCGCCAATATTAGGGACGCCACAGTTTGCTACTCTTGGATCGCGGGAACATCAGAAGGCTAAACAACTTCACCACCCTTGGGTGGTTCCAGAGGAGTTACCTCAACCGCGGGGGAATATTATGAGAAACGCTAGAGACTTCGGAGGCTATTTTCGCACTATCAACCCCATGAGGAATGCAGGACGCAGCACTAAAAGATACGTCAACCGACAAAGTTACTTCGTGGATGAGTGGATGCGGAGCAGACGTATCCGATTCATGATCATCCTGCGTACGACGTCTCTTATATTGCACTGCGGCCACTGCCGGCTTGGCAACGACTTCAGGACAGTGCTCCGACGATAAGGCAGGAAGTAGAGAGCAGTAAATTACGCATCCCTCTGTTGTTCCATGGCACCCGGGGAAGAAATGGCACCAACCTCGTGAGCAGTAGAAACTAGATCAGCTAATGTCAAATTTCTGCGCTGTTTGGATGAGAACTTCAATACAAATACCCACCATGGGCAATTAGATCTACGGTGGCCACTTTCATTGCAGACAAAGCATGTCCCCACTTGCCCACTACACGTGATACGAACGCGATAACCACAGACCTGAAGACGGGAAGGTAGGCTACGTTTAACTACCATCTCCACTGAACGGATTCTGCTATAACATTGCAGATGGTGTTGAGCAGACCAGTGTTCGCGTGGTGTATCCCTCACATCACCAAAACGAAGAAATACCTCCATAAGTAAACTGTCGTCAACTTCCGGCGGGAGAGTCAACATAAGGTCATTGACGTAATCAAATTCTGTGTTAGCAAGAAGCACCATATTTTTGGAAATACCATGAAACTTAAAGCGGCCTTGAGAAATATGGCACAAAATCAACCTGTCTACTTGTAGTGGGGGTTGAGTTGTTTGGAAGAAGAGACCAAACAGCGAGGTCTTTGGTCTCATCGAATTATGGAAGGACGGGGAAGTGAGTCGGCCATGCCCTTTCAAGGGAACCATCCTGGCATTTGCCTGGAGCTATTTAGGGAAATCACGGAAAACCTAAATCAGGATGGTCGGACGCGGGATTGAACCGTAGTCCTCCCGAATACGAGTTCAGTGTGCTAAACACTGTGCCACCTCGCTGGGTACTTGTAGTGGATCCGTAATCTGTACGAAAAAGACATAGTTGTGAAAATCAAAATAGGCAGCATGAACCTAATCAGATGTTGCATGAATTATATCAACGAGCCAGTCGTGAATCTCCAATGATCCGGGCTGTACGGAATGCATGGATTTATCCAAACTGAAGCTGACTGTACTGTTCCTTGGAACTTACTTGGAACCCATGGCGAACATTATGAGTGAACTACGCCGCTGCTAACGGGCACACATAGCAGCGATCGCTACTGGCCAAACAACGATGCGACACGCACTAAGACTCAAACAGGACAGAGGAAAAGCTGTGCAGGCGAGCGCGACGGTACAGTGAGGCGATAAACTAACAACTTCCCGTTCGGCAGTCGAGGCGGAACTGCCCACTGGACCATCATGACCACCAATAGCCAGTTTAAATAACGACTGGGTGGTTAATCATCCCTTTCTTCCTGACAATGACTCCTGTAGGTCCATTTGTTGCTTAGTGACTTTCTTGGCATCTTTTCCTGTGGTTTCCATTGTCCAATTGCACACTTGATTGATCCTGTCCCCGGTGTCTTAGGGCATCAGATGTTACGTCCATCTCAAATGCCTTTGATGCCTACCTTCCATGTCTGTCTGTCTCATTCATTGTCTGGAGTAAGGTGGGGATCTCGTCTGCCTGATATATGATTGTACATTGCCTTTTCTTTCTTCATTTTTGCTTTGTCTTTCGTGCTTGACTGATTTATGTGTTTCATATCACAGATGATGTCTCGGAACGCATCAATAATATGGAATAAGAAGAGTGATGATCAAAATGTTCCAATGCATCATTCATTTTCATTTGTAACATTACGATTTTTCTCTGAAGCTGTACACTAACATATTTCAGACGATGATACGTGAAGCCCCTTAGTCAAGTAGTAGTTGAGTTACACTGTTCTGTAAATGCAGATCTGAATTAGCATCCCCAGTAGCTGTCTTCGTTTCACTGTTTCTTTCTCCTGCCTTTCCTATGTAGTACGGTGGAGGTTTAGAAGAACTGAAAGCTTACAGGCTGGCTGTGCGAAAAAATGGCTCTGAGCACTATGAGACTTAACATCTGAGGTCATCAGTCCCCTAGAACTACTTAAACCTAACCAACCTACGGATATCACACACATCCATGCCCGAGGTAGGATTCGAACCTGCGACCGGAGCAGTCGCGCATTTCGGACTGAAGCGCCTAGAAACGCTCGACCACAGCGGCCGGCTGGCTGCGTGAGATAAGAGCCCTCTTAAGAGGAATTTGCTGTCACATGACTGTTAGGCCCTGGGCAGAGTCGCACCCCCCCCCCCCCCCCCTTTACAGTTCACTCTTCAGGAGTCAGGAGGCACGCCCGCTTTTTCTGTCGAAAATTATTCGCAAAACGCTTTTAATAAGGTAAGAGACCTTCAGGCATGTGTGGCTTCCAACAGAACGCATGAATGCACGTTGGAATAACTTTTTAGTATCCATTTTTCTGATTGGGTCATACTATTAACATCTGGAGAGTTTCCACTTTGTCGCTGTGTCCACGTGCAGATCATCGGATAGGCCCGCTTCAGAATTGTACCATGGTGCGTGAGAGGTTTTCTGCCACATGGTACAGCTAAGACACCTATTGGTTCAACATAGAGAAAGCTGGTGAGGGTAGGGTATCGTTAACATCATCACTTGCATTGTACTGGTAGGCACTCGTAATCTTTACCAATATTTACGAACAAGTTCCTGCTCTGACGAACAACGAAATTTCAGAGCGACCAGAATGAGAACACTTGGTCTCGGCCTTTCACTTAGATTCTAGAGAGTTAATTTATTTTGTCAGCGGTTCTTTATGGATATTAGTGGGTAATTCTCATGTTTAAAGGTGATAGAAGTAATTGTAATAGTAACCATTTGTTTCAATTCATAACTAGAAGATCCCTCCTCCATTAACATATCTATGTGAGTAGCGTGATATCCATTTGTGTCATTCTTAATTAGGCCATCCCTATTACCATTCACTTAAATAAGATACTTTCCGTTGCACAGTAGTGTCCTTGTCGTAAATTTCCATGATCATTTGGATTGGGTTGGTTCCTCACACTGTTGGTCACCAGAGTTTGGTATCCTAGGGGTATATCCCAGCAACAACAGACATCCCACACAGTGTCCAAGAAACAAATTGATAGCTGAAAAATCAGAGGTGAAGGTGCTTATGGTAGGAATAATGTGGCAAATAAGTCTTTACGCGACCATCACATATTCAAGCACTAGCAACATTCATGCAGTGATGGTGAACTCCACTTATGTGTTGAAGCACCACAAGACTGATGGTAATCAATCTCATAAGAAAATCTTTTTGTTCGGAGTACGTTTTCTTGTTTTGTACACTGTCTGATATGACTTAACATGGCTTCTCGAATATACCTCTGCGTATCCCGTAGGGAATATGGGGTGGCATATGATACGTTGTAGAAATATTGGTGATTTTCTATCCTATTCCATTTGTGTAATAACTGTTTCTTTCTGTACACGCCCCAATCTCCCACATCTTACTGCTGTGATCTCAAGGTGAATACATAATTAAAACTGAAGATTTTCTGCACATTCTTTTTCGAATATTGTTTTTCTAAATATACTGAATTTTATATTGGTAGAACAACGTCGTCTTTCTTTCGAAGATTCTCGTTAGGTTCACCAAACTCCTCTCCTATAGATTGGTTGGGGCTGTACTAATCTGTTGCGATCCCAGCAGTACGTCTCCGAATTCTCTCTGCGTCTGTTGTCGAGCCTACTTGAAAAGAACTCGTAAGCTGTAACAGCACTACAGAACTGATCGCACTGGAATATTGCATGAAGCTCCGTTTAAAGATGCACTCCCATTTCATAGAACCGTCATAACAACCCTAAGTCTTTCATTAGACTCGCCTATTACAGATTTTCGGTAATCATCCCATTTCGTGTAACTTTTCAGAATTAGCTCTAAATATTTAAACAAGACTATAAGCTCCAGATGTTCGGAATAAACGTCGTGTTCGCAGGCTACCTTTCTCTTGTCATAGGCATTAAGTGGCAAGTATTCTCATTTAAAGAGGGCTGTCATGCATTAACCAAGTGGAAACATTTTTCAAGTCCTGCATATCATTATGATCGTCCAACGACGATAATTTTCTGTACACAATATCGACTAACAATTTTACACTGCTGCTAAGAGTACCTGATCAAACCTTTATGCATACTGAAACACTACTGACCCTATTGGGCTGCATTTTCACATGCACGATGTTATTTTCTTGTTAGTTAAAGGTTCGCCGTCCACTATAAATTAAGTTCTATGAGTCAAAATTCATAGAGCCAGTCACATATCTGCAAAGAAAATATATAACACATGGCTGGCTCTGGTATACACTGCCTGACAGAAAAGGTGAAGCACCCAAAAGGGGAAGAGGGAACGGAACGCATAGGTTGAGAAAATATGAGATGTTATTTCAGTGATTACAAAATGTAATCAAATTTACAAATAACTTGGCAGTATCAACCCAATTATCCGTATGACGCTGTATCCCATATAGATCTGATACATGTATTGATTCGGGGTATGTCTGCCTCAGCAGCTGCGCGGTCAGCGCGGTAAATTGCTGCAGGAAGGGGCCTAGGTTCGGTTCCCAGCCAGGTTGGAGATTTTCTCGGCACAGATACTGGATATTGTGTTGTCCTTACTTTCGTATTGTCATAATTGGCATATCTACTGAGATGGCAGAATGCGTATGGCCCAAAAGTCACTACGCTGTGAAAAAAATTTGTATACTGGCACTGAGACACAGTACACATCCAAGCTAATCCTCCAAATATTCTATGAGGGAGAGATCTGTGGATCTTCCTGGGTATAAGAGTTCCTCAATGTCACGCAGACAGTTCATAGAGAAATGTGTCGTGTGTGGACGAGCATGGTCCTGTTGAAAAATGGCATCAAGATTCTGCCACATGGAACGTAGCTCATGAGAGCGTTTGAAATGAGACTTCCCTCATCACTACCAGCGCTGACCTGAGAGCTTTTCCAATGGCTGCCCACATTATGATAGGCTAGTGCAGAACTGTAACTCCTAATTGAAACTGCACGACACCATTCATGAACAGTCAAAGATACCCAGTCATGGCACCAACCCAAATGCAACCGTTTGTCTTGTAGCGTTAATAGCAGCCTGTGTACAGGATGGTAATTTCCCAGTCCGGCTGCTGCTTGACTCTCATCAATGATGTGGAATGTCACAGAATGTTGCAGGCAGTCCTTACCTGTTCTTGGATGCAGAAGCATACGTGGACGGTACTACGATGTGCCTGGTGAACAATGCTGTGCTCCTCCCTTGGGTTGGTCGACTGGAACCTTGACAACATGTGTGCATGCCCTCACGTTCGCAAGTATCCCATCATCGAACCACTGTCACATTTGAATGCTACACAAATCGGAATATTCCATGATTCGACCAGCCAATCAAATGGAGATCCATAATGAGACACTTTTCAAACTCTGTCAGGTGCTGATACTGCTATCTCACATCAATACACGACATCTCTGTGTCCGTCACAGTGATCGCTCAACACTGACGCTGTTCACGTTATGAACCCCATCAGGCTTGGTAACAACATAAAACACGAACAACACTAATTTACTCTGGTGGCTGTTCTGGTGGCTACTCTACCTGTCACAGAGAATTACAAGCTACAATCATTTCACAAACCTGCTGATGGTGTATACATGTACGGAATCACTTGACACACGACCATGTATTCTGGGTTCTTCACTTTTTTCGTAAGGCAACATAATTTTCGAACGTTGTCGCATGCAGACTCTTAGTAGTTAAGTTTCTTTTCCTACATATTGTCTTTGTTGTGAATATTAGACATGACATTTCTGAACAACTGTTATTTATGGTTCCTATACCTCCTATTGGCTACTCCATACGCCACTGTGAATGCACAGGGTGTTTATAAATGAATATTGGTGTTTTAACACTTTAAAATATTTATTATATTAATCTTACAGTTATAAATGATATGTCAAATGAATGAGGAACTCAAACAGTTTTACCAAGAACTTTATAAATGTTCAATGTGAGCACCATTTGTCACATGGCACACATCAAGTCTATAGCCGAATTCTTGCCAAACGTTAATATGTGCGTCTTCAGTTATTGTTGCAACATCTGCTTCAATCCGGTTTCTTAATTCAGGGAGCTCTGCTGGTAGTGGAGGCACGTACACACGATCCATGATGAAGAATTAAAGGAAAAAATCCCATGGCCTTAGGTCAGGTGAACGTGGAGTCCATGCAAAGCAAGCCCTGTCATTGGGCCCCTTGAAGCCTATCCAGCACTTGGGTGAAATGAAGTTCAACCAATTGTAACTTCAATATGCCAGTGAGGTTGCGCACCATCTTTCTGGAAAATGAAGTTCTCTGGTTCATCTTCCTCCAACTGAGGGAAGAGCCATTGCCCTAGTGTATCAAGGTAAGAAGTGGCAGTTACAGTAAGTGCACCAAAAAAGAAATGCCCACAAACTTTCTTCTGGGATACAGCACAAAAAACAGTCACTTTAGGGGAAACTTGTTACACTTGTACCACCTTGTGAGGAATTTCTGAACCCCAAATGCGGGCATTATGAGTGTTAACATGTCCACTAAGGTGGAAGGTCGATTCGTCACTGAAGACAATATGATCCAGAAAATCTTCATCGTCATGAAAGAACATTTCGTTTGCGAAGTTGGCATGTAATCCATGGTCTGCCAGTTTTAGAGCCTGTAATAACGGTAAACGGTAAGGACATAGTTGTAGCCACTTACTTAAAACTTTCCAAACAGTCGACATGGGAACTTGTAATTCATGACTAGCCTTCTGCACTGATTTTTTTTGGGATACAAGTGAACGACTCTCTCACTCACTCAACAATCTCTTCACTAGCTCTTGGTCGTCGCCGGCCGAAGTGGCCGAGCGGTTCTAGGCGCTACAGTCTGGAACAGCGCGACCGCTACGGTCGCAGGTTCGAATCCTGCCTCGGGCATAGATGTGTGTGATATCCTTAGGTTAGTTAGGTTTAAGTAGTTTTACGTCCTAGGGGACTGATGACCTCAGAAGTTAAGTCCCATAGTGCTCAGAGCCATTTGAACCATTTTTTTCGCGGTCTTCCTGTGCTCTTCCCTTTACAAAGGCAGCCAGTGTCTTCAAATTGATGATACCATCTACGAATGTTATTATCACTTGGAGGATCACAAACGAACTTCAGCCAGAACGCACGTTGCCCACTAACTACAATTTAGCAAACTGCTAAACACAAAACGCTTTTTTTCACTAGTTGCCATCTTCGTCACTACCGCTGTCTAGCGGATTGCGGCGGAAACATTTGGCGCTGCGCTTGCGCACTGGTGCGAAACGCAACTGTTTGAGTTGCTCTTTCATTTGACATATCATTTCTAACTGTAAGTTTAATGTAATAAATATTATAAAGCGTTAGTTCTTTATTTTTCTACTGTCAAATCACTAATAGCGACAAATATTTTTCCGTCTGTTGTTGATATTTCTCTCTCTCTCTCTCTCTCTCTCTCTCTCTCTCTCTCTCTCTCTCTCTCTGTGAGTGAGTGAGTGAGTGAGTGAGTGTGTGTGTGTGTGTGTGTGTGTGTGTGTGTCTCGAATGCAGTCTCCTCGAGCCAGATTTACGTGGAGGACCGCGCAGACTACCGAGCAATGGAAGCGCCCACTTTGTAACGAGGCGCGCTGCGGCTCTTCGGCTCTTTCCATCGGCGAGTGAATGGTATTTCCCGGTTGTTCCCCTCCGCTGCTGGCGGCAATAAGGATCGCCGTTAAGCCGGCCAGGCCGGAAAAAACAACAGACAGCCCCGCTAATGGCCCTCGTTTCAATACGGCCCTCCCGCTCCAGAACAAAGAGAAAGTCGGCGCCCAAAGAGCCTGTCGATGCTCCTTCTCTGGAAGCGCGTCAGCCATTTGCATCGAGGCTCACGACCCTGTACTTCACAGGGGACTCTGCGGTTCTTATCGTCAGCCCGACAGATGAAAGGAGGCTGTACAAAGGAACCATAAAGGCCGGAGAGTGCCACAGAAATCAAAGAATGACCCGCTCAAGAAATAATTAAACTAATTTCTATTATTCACCTTACAAAATCTTTTACTCCTTGTCTTCCTATCATCTACACACATCCAACGGTGTTTTCACCTATGTATGCTGTCCTGCTATGCCTGAAAACTCTTTCGGTACTTGTGACGAATTCTTCGGTACCGAAACGACGTCCTTTCAACACTTATTATAATTTTTAGATATTTTGGTTGAGAAGGAGGTAGTTACCTGATGTTTGGCACCAAACACACGAACTGAAAAATCAGAGTTGGCAGGCGTGTTTTAATGATAAAGAAAGTACTAGTTACCTTGATGCATCTACAGTCTCTTTTTGGTAATTTTCCCATGTGACCTTTCCAACACACTTACATGGCAAAGACCCTTAACTGATACTAAGACACGAATTCCACGGAAATAGACAAATTTTTGATATTGGATCAGGACTTCCTGTCAATTATTGGAGTTGGAAATCCATTACTTGTCCATCTCATTATTGGACCTTTGTGCCCTGTGATGGTTCCAGGTATTCTGACACTTTAAGTGAATAATATTTTTGGCGACCATCTGTGTTCTTCATTCTTGCAAGGCCTCCACATACCTAAAAAAATCTCGAAGTTTATATATATATATATATATATATATATATATATATATATATATATATATATGTGTGTGTGTGTGTGTGTGTGTGTGTGTGTGTATGTATGTATGTATGTATGATTTCTTCCCAAATCCCAGGATGATTTCAGCAATATTTGGTATAGAATCACCAGGTTTCACAAGTATCAGCACTGTATGATTTTCTAACCCCTGCACCAATATTAGCATAGATAAGGGTAGAAACATGATTTTTCCATATCCTGGTGTATAGACTGCCCTGCACGACAGGCATGTTGTGTGAGAACAGTATAAGCCTGACAAATCAAACTGCTTTAAAGGGCGGCCTTCATGTCAGGAGCATGAAATGGTTTTCCAGGCCCGACATATAGGCTGCCATTCATGACGAGCATGTTGTGCAAGTAGTACTAACCTGCTTTATTGAACTGTATTGGAGGGGCTACATTTGGAAATGAACCTGGCTGGAGACACATTGACATGGACACTGAAGGAGATGGTCAGACCTAGGTGCAGGAGGAAATGGACAGAGAGAGGGAAGGAGGGATAGATGCATGAGGGAGGCAGCAGGTGTAGAAAGACTGTGGGCACATGTTAAAGAGTAAGGGAGAGATACAGTGGAAAGAAAGAGGGGGAGAAGAACATGGTCAGAGGGAGGGGGATGAAAATATGTTCAGAGAGAAGGGGGGAGGAAACTAACAGAGTTAGAGAAGAAGGTGAAGAGACAGAGAGGGAGGGGGGAGGAGAAGGCAGACAGAGATGGGAGGATGAGGTTTACAGACAGAGGGAGGAAGAAGTGAAGACAATGAGGCCGAGGAAAAGTTGTGCTGAATATACACATCGAACGCATATGTGGGCGAAACTGTGGGGAAAAGACTAGTTCTCTTACAAAGATGGGAAGCATAACACTAAAAATTTCTAAAGTTTTAAAATTTTGGAAAGACCAGAAACTAATAACACAAATATTCAGTGGTGTCATGTACTTTATGTAAGGTGAATGAACAGTTCCACGCAAATTAAATTTCTACATCTACAATACGCTAACCCGTTATCGACTGGCGCCAGTAACAATAACAAAAACTTGTAGTTACTAACTTTGTTTGCTGGGAATTCGGAGTAGTTATAGAAACTGAACACATTTTGATACATAACTAAAATATTAATGAGAAATAATTAAGTATTTTTTTACGTATATTACGTCTGTAACATATATATATAACTAGTAACATTATTTCATGCTACTAAGTTACACCTCGTTTTGCTTGATGCTTGCATAGCCACCAGACAAATGCATTTCTACTATCATATTAGGGATCCGCTACTTACGCTAATCATATGTGAAATCCAATTGCCAGGATTAGTTACACCTTGTTATGTCTTGAGGAATTGGCCCAATATTTATCACACCTACAATACGGGTATAAAATATTTAAACTTTCATTCCATTCGAAACTCATGTCAATCGTCAACATCAGTAAGAGGTGTGATGCCCACTGGCACGAACAGGCATTCGCTTTCCCATCGTATCGCGAGGAAATTCTATAGATGACAAATCAGGGGATCAGACTGCCCTTATCAGTCCTGTTGCGAGATATATAAGTTTTCTACATCACAACTTCAGATTGGCAGGTTATGGGACTCGAGAACCGCTGCATCGCGTGAGCTGTTACCAGGATGGGTACGGACACGTTACATTCGATCTACCCTCACACACAGAAGCTATGCTCATGGCTTAACACCACATTATACTACTCGATATCCCAACTGACTCTGCCTTTACACCATTCAAGTCCTTGATGTCCATGGTATGGTGTCGGCGGTAAACAACGCATGGCAGCTCGAGATCTAAAACTAGCTTCCACTAACCTGTTCCCGACAGTTCGTGGTGATATTCTGCCTATTTGTCCTGCTCGAATTTCAGCTGTCGTTATCCGTCTGTTTTTCAGAGCCAATCGAAAACATCCACAATCTTCTCGTGATGCCGTCCTTCTGGACGGACCCTTGCTTACTCTTCTTACTACGCTAATGTTCTGAGGCCATCTCGTCACCACCGGCCGGGGTGGCCGAGCGGTTCTAGGCGCTACAGTCCGGAACCGCGCGACTGCTACGGTCGCAGGTTCGAATCCTGCCTCGGGCATGGATGTTTGATGTCCTTAGGTTAGTTAGGTTTAAGTAGTTCTAAGTTCTAGGGGACTGATGACCTCAGAAGTTAAGTCCCATAGTGCTCAGAGCCATTTGAACCATCTCGTTACCATTGGCTTTGCAATCTTTACACTACAGCCAACAGTCTTTAGAATCTGTCGCTAAGAGGCTCCCATGTAAATGCCAATGATTGTCTTTTGCAAAGTCCGAAAGATGGCAGTTAGGTGCGCGTACACGAAGCCTATGTCATCTTATCCACCAAGAAAGTTCCAGTTTGGAAAACACTCAGTAGGCATCACTTAGTCCTACTCACAACATTCTTCGTCTGTAGATATGGCGCTAGAATTTCTGCACTAAAATTACTGAATATAAGCTCCCATAAAGATCAAATTTTAGTCTGATTATCGTACAGTCATGGAAATCCTGTAGTTCCGCTTTGTTAAGGTTCGGCAAGATATTCGTGGTGAAACACTCTTAATTTCCCCCAATGTAATTCAGTTAGCTATAACTATGTTGTACACGATAAAGGAACGATAAGACCGCTGGACATCACCGGACACTGAACTGATGAATCGTCTTGACAGATTACAACTGTGAATTTCCCAGGACATGAAATCGCAACCTTGCTTTCTACAGTTTTTTTATTTTTTTATTTTTGAGAATGAGAGAAGAGTAGCGGCACAAGCTGCAAGGATCAGCCAGAAATAGCATCTCGATATCTCGGCTGGTAAGAGCATTTCTAGCGAAAGGGAAGGCATAAGATTGAAGACATGGTCCGGCAAACATTTCTAATCTGGCAGGTAATTTTGAAACAGTGCTTACTCTGCTGCGTAGTGAAAAACTCAATCTGGACATTGAACGAATAAGACAAAGGAACTGTGGTGAATTGTCTTGTCCGCCGATCATGACTTAAAACTGTACATCAATGTAATTGATTGAAAGCCGCTGCCCGACCTCTTGCAAAGTGAGATAACGTGGTAGAAATATTCACACATTTAAATCCCTTGGGCTAGCACGACTGAGCGGATGAGGTTATACTTGGTGAAAGGGGCAAGAATAAGTTAATGTCAGTTGCACTCAGCATATAAACTTTATTTGTTAAAACACACAATCACATAAGCAAGAATCAAAAACTCTCAAGGCTTTAACGAAAGGCGTCCTTTGTTTTAATTTAGATCGGCTGAAGGCAACATCGGAAATCAAAGGCAAAAGGACTAAGCAAGGAATTGAGGTACTGGAGTTCTTCTGGAGGTTTCACTTCTTCAGAAAAAAAAAAATTATCTTCAACATAAATAGGCTGAAAGACTTAGCTCAAATTTTTCCTATAGAACTCGGCTGAAGGCCAGACATTAATCAAGAACAGTGTTACGGCTTAAGGCCAAATAGGCTGAAAATTCGGCTGAATGCCGCATATCAACAAACAATTTAACAGCTTAAGGCCCAGGAAGAAGAGCTTTCAATTTGAAAAGGCTGAAGGCCTTTTCTTAAAATATTTCGTGCAAAACTCGGCTGAAGGCCTCATACCAAAGAATAACAATCTTATGGTTTAAGCGCAAAAAAATGATATTGAATTTTTAATTTAAGGCCACACACCATGCAGAAAACAATTTTACAGCTTAAGCCCTAAAGCGAAGAGCTTCTAAATTTCAACCAAAATAGGCTAAAGGCTTTATCCTAAAACGCTTCATATAAAACTCGGCAGAAGACCACATACGAAGCCCAAAGAATCTCACAGCTTAAATCCCATGCAAAGAAATTTTCAATTTTTAATTTAAGCTGGAAAACTCGGCTGAAGGCCACTTACAAAGTAGAAAATTTTAATTTTGGAAGACTGGAATTCGGCTGGAGGCTACATACCAAACAAAAAACAATTTTTTTCTTTTTTACGGTTTAAGGCCAAAGAAGAAAAGCCTTGCAATTTTAATAAGCTAACACCCGGCTGAAGGCCACACAGAGTACTTAAGACTAAAAGGAAATCACTATGTAAAACACAAAGAGCGGTGCTCAGAAGGTTCTAAGGGTCGGATTGGGAAGTAACACTAACGCACGTTTAGGTGAGACAGGCAGCCAGACCGACAACCTCTTAATCGGAAGGCAACCCAACCGAACGCCAGCCGACAAACCAGCCTACAAGATCAGTTCTGCTCCACCCGACAACAAGATGCCAATAGCACAACGTTGTGGATACTGGTGCCCAATCCAGCCAAGTCAGAATAAACGCCCAAAACTATCAACAACACCTCGGCTGTCGAACTACAGGCTGTGCTGGACAGCATCAACATGACGAGGAAAATAAACTGCTGAACTCTGCGTCAACGCCGAGGGCAAGTAACCAAAACGTTAACGGTCACAAGGAAGAAGATACCAATGGTACACTTCATTAATCAAGGAATGAGTTAAATTAAGTTAAATACCACACAAGAAGAGGGCTCCATTTCTAGCTGACTTCAATGCACACATGTTATTGGTCGCGGGAATCTCCCAGAAAGTGACAACCAGGATCAAACGAAGAGAGGTGATAGCAGTTGAGGCTTGATAGTCGGTTAAGTGAGCACTCAACTTTAGTGTTCAGGGTCGGTGGGCGACGAACTTCGTAACCTCGCAAGAAGCACCTCACAACTCCAACCGTGCATGCACGCTGCCAGCGGATCCGGCGTGACTACACGCCACGGAGACTTCCTCGCTACTTTCCCCTAACCGACATACTCCCCAACACTCGGAAACGGTAAAAAGATCAAATACACGTCGGCGATGAGTTGAACGACCGAAAGATCAATTAATTGTCGTTGCCGCTCCAGTCTTCTTCATTTGGACAGTACATGTGTGTCGCCAGTGGTCGGCAAGTACTGGCTGTACGCACCTCACTGGCGCTCTGTGCCCGACGCTCCTTCGTCCCCGAATGCTGCTCCGAGCCCGACTGTACTGCTGGTCGGTCTACAACTGACCTCCAAACACACGACGACCCGAAAGTAATCGGTCGCTCCAGAGATGGTACGACAGTGCACTATCGATACGCGCTGCTGCTGCTACTGCTGCCACTCCTGCAAGTAAGGCAGGAAGTTAGTGACGCCAGTAAATGGAATAAGAAGACAAGGCTCCAGTACCGTACTCGATGACAAACAATAAATGGCATGAACACGATCTGCGCACGGCTCACATATGACTCTGATCTTCTGTCCGAACATTTGTTTGACGCAGTTCTCCGCGTTACACTGTCCCAAGCAAGCGTCTTCAACTTTGGGTGAGTACTGCGAAGTACGTACGTTAGTAATTGTTGTGTTGGTAGAAGAGCCAACACCGTGCTACTAGAAGAGGCCGAAACGCACGCGTTTCAGCTCACGCAGGCTGGTGTGAGGAGGGAAGAACTATACTGACGTGAGGTCTGGAATATGACAAGGAATTAGAATTCGGAAAGCAGACATAATTAGTTTGATACTTAACTTTAATCTATTAATGATGAACGTCGCTCTTGACGGTACATGATTCACAATATTGTCTGTTCAGAATTCATTCTAATTACTGAATATGGCGCCTTGCTAGATCGTAGCAAATGACATAGCTGAAGGCTATGCTAAACTGTCGCCTTGGCAAATGAGAGCGTATGTAGTCAGTGAACCATCGCTAGCAAAGTCGGCTGTACAACTGGGGCGAGTGCTAGGGAGTCTCTCTAGACTAGACCTGCCGTGTGTGGCGGCGCTCGGTCTGCGATCACTGATAGTGGCGACAACGCGGGTCCGACGTATACTAACGGACCGCGGCCGATTTAAAGGCTACCACCTAGCAAGTGTGGTGTCTGGCGGTGACACCACAGTAATCGCTTATTATATTCAAGCTATGGTCTCTCTCTACGATTTGTAGAATTCTTTGACTCCCCCCCCCCCCCCCCCCACCCTTCCATTAAAAACTAAAGTTTCCTTTATGCCACAGAATATGTCCTATTAACCGATCCCTTCTCGCAGTAAATTTCCTTGTTTCCTAATTTGATGTAATAATTCCTCATGAGTTGTTTCATCTATCCACCTAAGTTTCAGCGTCACATTGCAAAAGCTTCCACTCTCCTATTCTCTTTTGTGTCTGTTTATCGTCCACATTCCATTCCCGTACTCTGCTACACTCCATACAAATACATTCAGAAAGGACTTGCGGAGTATTTAAATTTATATGCGATGTTAACAAATATCTGTTTTGATAAATGTTTTTTTTTTTTTTTGTTCTTGTTGGCTCCCTGCATTTTATAGCCTACCTCGGCGATTATCAGTTATTTAGTTTTCCAAAGAGCAAACTCTTGCATGGGACGTTCTATTTCGGATATATTTCGGGAATGAACTACTCCGAGATCCACAATATCAAAAGAGTGCCGAAGTGTTATCTCTCACCATGGACAACGCAGTGACCAATGGCGTTCACTGAACGACCGAGAGCAGCGACGTCTTTGTAGAGCTGTCAGTGCTAAGAGCCAAGCAACACCGTGTGAAATAACAACATAATTCAAAGTGGTTCGAACGACGAAGGTATCCGTTAGGACAATGCGGCGAAATTTAGCACTTATGGGCTATGGCAGTAGACGATCGATATGAGTACATTTGCTAACAGCCGTGATCGTCTGCAGCACCTCTCCTGGGCCGTGGTCTGGTCTGATGAGTCCCAGTTTCAGTTGGTAAGAGCTGATGGTACGGTTCGCGTGTGGCGCAGACCCCAAGAAGCCATGTGCTCAAGCTGTCGACAAGGCACTGTGCAAGCTAATGGTGTCTCCATAATGGTGTGGTCTGTGTTTACAGGGAATGGACTGGGTCCTCTGGTCCAACTGAACTGATCATTGACGAAATGATTACGTTCGGCTACTTGGAAACCATATGCGGCCATTCGTGGACTTCTTGCTCCCAAACAACAATGTCATGTCTCTGAGCCACAATTGTTCACAGTCTGTTTGAAGAATATTCTGTACAATTTGAGCGAATGATATGGTCACTCAGATCGTCCGACCTGAATCCCATCGAACATTTATGGGACATAATGGAGAAACCAGTTTGTGCACACTCAACTTATTGAGTCCATGTCACATCGAGCTGATACAGTGTGCCAGGCGAGAGGAAGTCCGACATGATATTAGTAGGTATCCTGTGACTTTTGTCATCTCAATGGATTTGTGTATATATGTATGTATGTATCTTCCACAACTCAGCCTATACCACCGGACCAATTTCAATCAAACTTGGTACACATATCAGTTCCTGTCTGGGAAAGATTCATTGTAGTGGAAAGGACCACGTACCTTTCAGAGTCGTGGGGTTGGAGGTGAAAAATATGCAGAGCCCGCGACTTTTGATTTCCCAGACATTAGGCACCCAGTATTCAGAATGAGAGCACTTAGTGGCTGACAACATACTTTACACATAATTTCAAACCTTTACGAAGCATTTTTTTCGGCGTCAAATCCCACAAAATGATGAAAGGGAAATAAGTTTACCGCACCAGGCATGACATTTTAATTTATTGTTCTTTATTACGAACTTTATTTGTAAGGTAATCACATACACTACCCAAAGTTCCTACAAAAGTATACCACTGAACGACATATATACCAATACATATGACGTCATAAACACTGAGATGAGTGAAAAATTGCCGTAACATGCATGACTTTTAAATTTATTGATTCTTTTCTGCTAAGACTATTCACAACACATTTCACGGACAGTATCCACATAATTCTGCCACTGAATGTACCTACAAAATTATAGCATTGTATCAGGTCAGAAAATTGAACTACATAAAAACAAACTGCATGACGAAGTTCGCTAGAGACACATGTGAACTATGTGCACGAACATGTGTGAAACATGTTAAATACATGTGAAAGATATGTGACATGTGTGCACACAGCAAAGCTATAGGCAAAAAGTTCCTCCTATGTCCCTGAATGGAATTCAGTCAAATGCTACTTATTATGTGGTAAGAACAAGCTCCCTCCTACTGGTGTGGGGGTGACAGTGTGGTGAGGGAAGGACAGATGTAGAGGGGAAGGGTGAGAAAGGAGGGAGGAAATGGACAGAAATGGGACTAGATAGTAAGATGGGAGAGAAGGAGATGGATAAAGAAACAAAAGAGGAGGAGATGGATAAAGAGATGAAGATGGACAGTGGGGAGGGGGGGGGAAGAAGATACAGGTAGAGAGACGGGAAGGAGTAAATTTGTCAGAGAAATTGAAGAGGAAGTGACAGAAAGAGGGGGCGTAGGTGATGTAGAGAGTGGAGCAGAGGAGATGGAGGTGCGAGGGGAAGATGGACAGAGGTTGGTTGGTTGGTTGGTTTGGGTAAGGAGACCAGACAGCGAGGTCATCGGTCTCATCTGATTAGGAAAGGACGGGGAAGGAAGACGGCAGTGCCCTTAGAAAAGAACCATCCAGGCATTTGCCTGGAGCAATTTAGGGAAATCACGGAAAACCTAAATCAGGATGGCCGGATGCGGGATTGAACCGTCGTCCTCCCGAATGCGGGTCCAGTGTCTAACCACTACGCCACCTCGCTCGGTAAGATGGACAGAGAGAGGGGGAGAAGGAGATGGATTTAGAGGGTGTCAGGAGGAGATAGAGAAGTAGATAGAAGCAGGAGGAAGAGATGGACAGAATGGAAAGGAGCCAGTGGAGAGAGGGGGAGGAGCGTATGGACAGAGAAAGGAAAGAGAGGGAGATGGGCAGAGACAATGGGAGGAGGAGAAGGGGAGGAGGAGATCCAGAGGGAGAGAGGGAGAAGAAAATGGACAGAGAAAATGGGAAGAAGTAGATGGTTAGAGAGGAGGGTGGAAGTGGGCAGAGAGGGGAAGGAGGAGTGGGCAGAGGGGGGGGGGGGGGAGGAGGAGATGGACTAACAGAAGATCGGAATAAATACGTGCACGGACAATGCCGAGTACTCAGCTAGTATGCTACAAACGTAGGTTTCCTTTTCTTCAGTCCGCCCTCTTAGCTAAGTCAGTATGGTTTCACGTTTCTTACATTGCTCCAGAACACAGACTGATCTTCCGCGAAGTCGGTTGTATGTTTTTCCCATTTCTCTGTAAACATTTTTTTTTCACCCAAGATTTATTGAGCTTCATTCTTTTCAAGAGGTTATTTCGCCTTTAAGCATAAAGCGAAATTAAACTTCAGGCGTCTGGGCGACGACCGCTCTCCAGCGCCCAAGAGAGTGCAGTGGCCTGCAGAATGCGGCGCTCGTGTTTCAGGAAGTGAGGTGGCGTGGCGCAGGGGCAACCACAGGCAGGCGACAGAACAAAGCAAAGGCGGCCTCTTCTCTGCTGCCGGCTATCGGGTGTCTGTGGCACAGCAGCAGCACAAACGCCTCCACACTGGCGGCGTTGCAATATCCGTGTAAAAGCTTATGTTAATCTCAAATACTAATCGTTAGAAATTCTGAAAGGGAATTAAAGTTCTGGGAGTGGTGTACGTTCAAGATAACATGATACAACAAGTTCCCATAAGTCATGGGTAGGCGCTGGAGCTTGGGTCTTTCGTAGACTGCTGAATCCTATGTAGCGTATTCATCTTCATACAGTCCTCCTAGCAACGTGCTCCTGACGCACTAACTCACAGCAGACCATATGTCTTATCATATGGTTCTATAGAGGCGGCGTGGCCTCCGTTCGTGAACAACTTCTGGTCACCTTTCCTACCCCTACAGAAACTCTGTTTTTGATATTCATTCTCTCGGAAACCCGAACTCCTGTGTAATCTCAGATTCAGGGAGGAAAATCTGGTCAGACGGCCAGCCAGGATGTGGTTTTTAGGCAGTTTTTCACACCACGAATTTACCTTCGTCCTGCCACAGGTTATAAAACGCTCACACACTTAAATGTTGAGTCCTGGTCACCAAATGTGAGGTTCAAAAAATGGTTCAAATGGCTCTGAGCATTGTGGGACTTAACATCTGTGGTCATCAGTACCCTAGAACTTAGAACTACTTAAACCTAACTAACCTAAGGACATCACACACACCCATGCCCAAGGCCGGATTCGACCTGCGCCCGTAGCGGTCACGCGGTTCCAGACAGAAGCGCCTAGAACCGCACGACCACATCGGCCGGCAAATGTGGCGTCCTGCCAACTCCTCCCGTATAAGGTGTCTAAGGGATGCTGCGTTCTCGCAATCATATACAATAATTCAAGCAAATAACATTAGTAGTTTTATTTCGATAAAGCAGATTGACTATACTTACACTACTGGCCATTAAAAATGATTAGCTTCGTGCTGACATGAGGAAAGTTTCCAACCGATCTCTCATACACAAACAGCAGTTGACCGGCGTTTCCTGGTGAAACGTTGTTGTGATGCCTCGTGTAAGGAGCAGAAATGCGTACCATCACGTTTCCGACTTCGATAAAGGTCGGATTGTAGCCAATCGCGATTGCAGTTTATCGTATCGCGACATTGATGCTCACCTTGGTCGAGATCCAATGACTGTTAGCCGAATATCGAATCGGTGGATTCAGGAGGATAATATGGAACGCCGTGCTGGATCCCAACTGCCTCGTATCACTAGCAGTCCAGATGACAGGCATCTTATCCGCATTGCTGTAACGGATCGTGCAGCCACGTCTCGATCCCTGAGAACAGATAGGGACGTTTGGAAGACAACAACCATCTGCACTAACAGTTCGACATCGTTTTCAGCAGCATGGACTATCATCTCGGAAACCATGGCTGCGGTTACCCTTGACGCTGCATCACAGAGAGTAACGCCTGCGATGGTGTATGCAGTGGCGAACCTGGGTGCACGAATCGCAGAAATTCATTTTTTCCGATGAATTCAGGTTCTGTTTACAGCATCATGATGGTCACATCCGTGTTTGGCGACATCCTGGTGAACGCACATTGGAAGCGTGTATACGTCATCGCCATACTTACGTATCACCCGGCGTGAAGGTATGGGGTGCCATTGGTTACACGTCTCGGTCACCTCTTGTTCGCATTGACGGCACTTTCAACAGTGGACGTTACATTTGCGATGTGTTACAACCCGTGGTTCTACCCTTCATTCGATCACTGCGAAACCCTACATTTCAACAGGATAATGCACGACCGCATGTTGCACGTTCTGAAAAGGCCTTTCTGTATACAGAAAATGTTCGATTGCTGCCCTAGCGAGCACATTCTCTAGATCTCTCACTAATTGAAAACGTCTGGTCAACGTTGGCCGAGCAACTGGCCCGTCACAATACGCGAGTCAGTACTCTTGATGAACTGTGGTATCGTGTTGAATCTGCATGGGCAGCTGTACCTGTACGTGCCATCCAAGCCCTGTTCGGCTCAATGCACAGGCGTATCAAGGCCGTTATTACGACCAGAGGTGGTTGTTCTGGGTACTGATTTCTCAGGATCTATGCACCCAAATGCGTGAAATTGTAATCACATGTCAGTTCTAGTATAACATATTTGTCCAATGAATACCCGTTTATCATCTGCATTTCTTCTTGGTTTAGCAATTTTAATGGCCAGTAGTGTAACTTTGAAATAACATGGGTGTCGCAAACGAAGAGTGACATGCAAATAAAGCCGACTCCATGGCTTTGTATAATGTCCATGGAAGTTTGACACACTGTTTTCGGATGTCCGGCCGTGGTGGCAGGAGCGGCGTCTATATTCACTTCGGCTAGATGCCGCTGCTATCGTGGTGCGGTCCTGGTCGGCGGGCTACTGGCCAACGTCGTTTCTCCGCCTCCTCTGGTCTTGCGTTCTTTATCTGCGTTCCGGCGCTTATGGTTACGCCAGAACATTCAATGTGAGGTTTTCTCTACACGCAGAGTGATGGGGAACACAGATACTTTGCCGGGAGGAGCGGTGGCATGAGGAAGTGAATCTCGCCATCAACTGTCACTAACATTGCACATAACGATGCCGACCTAGTAGAGAAACAGCAAAAGGCAAAGAAGAAGATGATGATAATGATGATGCGTCTTGCACGATGTGTCATTCCGTGTTCAAAGTCGGTTAATTCTCGTCCTGCGCCATCTTTTTACCACACATCAGCTAATATCGAGCCTATACTCGTACCATACGCCGTATTTGGCCAACACATTCGGGCGTCATGTACGACATATCGACAAATGGCAACACACTTGCCGTGGCCTTTTCCCAGTCACTAATTCTTCCAGAGACGGCACACGATTTGTAAGATCAGATTAACAGAATGAACAGTGTCTTGGAACCAGGTTATAGCTTAAGTATATATAGCATTAAAGCAAAGTCAGTGGAGTTTAGTCGAAATAAGTCAAGTGATACTGGAGAACTGGATTAGAAAATGCAACGGTGAAAGTAGTGTACGAGATTTGCATTTTGGGCAGCCAAATGATTGACTAAAACAGAAGAGGATGCAAGACGTAGACTGATAATAGAGAGAAAATCTTTCCTGGAAAAGAGAAATATAGGGTGTTTCAAAAACACTGGTCGGATTTCATAAATCGTACCATTTGCATGAATCAACGGATACATTTTTGGTAAATTTCTATTTACGCATCGAAACTAAAGGTCTGCTTATGGTTGAGAACCAATCCAAGTGTGTTTTTGGTTCTATCAAGATTTATTTCCGATCGGTTTTCGGCGTACTTGGCCATCATCAGGAAACAACTAACTAGCGGCCGGTAAAGATGCTAGCGCGTAGAAAAACAAAGAGCAGAAATAAGTATACGTCCAACACGCATACCCCTTTGGTCGTGGGACTAGGTAAGAAATGTCAGATCGAATGCTCATCGAGTGCACCAAGCACGGTAAATTACAAAATTAAGAACCCAATGTTCCTGTTGGTACTAGCTGTAAGTTGTAAATTCGCGTAGTTGCTTGTAGCGACCTCCCTGGTACAGCTTGCTAGCTCACTCGCGCCGGCCGCGGTGGCCAAGCGGTTCTACGCGCTTCAGTCCGGAACCGCGCGTTCGCTACGGTCGCAGGTTCCTATCCTGCCTCGGGCATGGATGTGTGTGATGTCCTTAGGTAAGTTAGGTTTAAGTAGTTCTAGGTTCTAGGAGACTGATGACCTCCGATGTTAAGTCCCATAGTGCTCAGAGCCATTTGAACCATTTTTTGCTCACTCGCCTTTTATTAACCCGTGTGCATTAAGTCGATATAGCGATAATATAGTGATAAAATTGTTTTCGTTGAAAAATTTGTTGCGTGTAAAAATGATTAGTTTCATCCATAAAGTTAATTAAGAGCTAGACATGCCTTTAAGACCGAAGCAGTAATTACTGTGCACATTGGACTGGATAATGTGAAGAATTTACGGCCCTAGCTATGGATCCTACAATGGAAATTACAAACGAATAAATTTGATGTGCATGGAAGGTGTAAACAGAAACGAGATTTTGAAGAACAAACTAATTTATTCAATTAAAACTCAAATTAAATGTATCTGACTCTGAAAGAATATCATTTGGCTTTACAAATGTTCCCTTTGTGAATTCTATCAAGAACGTATTGGTTTTCAGCGTTACTTGAATGAACAAGAAAAGGTGTCCCTTGGACGCAACTGTCAGTGTGAAAATTACTCAGAACTTTTATCTAAATTAATACACTTACTATTGGCCTGCTAGTTACTGAGAAACTCAGGCAGCTGCGCGGGTCCGTGCGGCTCCCCCCGTCGCAGGTTCGAGTCCTTCCTCGGGCATGGGTGTGTGTGTCGTCCGCAGCGTAAGTTAGTTTAATTTAGATTAAGTAGTGTGTAGGTTGAGGGACCGATTACCTCAGCAGATGGGCCCCATAAGACGTTACCACAAATTTCGAAATTTCGAAATTTCCAAACTCATGCATATACAGTGCTATAGCAATGCTAGACTTGAGACTG
Source organism: Schistocerca gregaria (assembly GCF_023897955.1). Taxonomy (NCBI): domain Eukaryota; kingdom Metazoa; phylum Arthropoda; class Insecta; order Orthoptera; family Acrididae; genus Schistocerca; species Schistocerca gregaria. The sequence goes on from NC_064920.1 coordinate 196,065,099, forward strand.
ATGAGCAAACGGCGAGCAAGAGTTGTCCTACGACGCCAGAGCTCTATTAATTATGCTTACTCGTAATTAATAAGCATGACACTTGCAGAACGCCGCCGTCATGGGCGTAGCTCTGTGGTACACGAGAAGGGTCAAGCTTCCATCGACACTATAATAAATACATTTCCAAAGCAAACGGTACATTTCATGCGAATTCGACGTATATAGCACGCTGTATCCAAAGTGCTGCAATTTTAATGAAAACCATGCAGAATTCCTCTCAAAGAATAAAACCGCCTCAGTTGAATTCCCCACTTTATAGAAGAAGTTCTGAGTGCTTATTCACGTCTCCTCGGCATTTAGAAAGCCACTTTTGCGTGTAACCATAGCTGTTCACGAAAATTGGAATTCTTAAGAGCATAGGGGTAACTACCAATGATTACGTGTAAGGATAATATTTATAACTGTAGCTTAGAAGGTACTCAAACAAACGTACAACAAAACGCAGCTTTAAGCTCCTTCTTCCTGTGTGGGCACTTAGATCGCATGTCTTCGGCAGCAACTGAAAGGAAAGTTAATGCTTATCTTCCAGCAGATCTTAAGTAAACACTTCTAGTAATCGGAGGAAAAAATAGCTCATAGCTATCTTCACTGAAGAATAATATGGTGAGTAATCAATACGGAACAGTGGCCCCTGCATCCTGAAGGGAATGAATTACGCTCCCCAAACGAAGCTCCTCTATTATCTAAGGGCTTCCTTCGTAATTTGTAGGCCCCTAGTATTTCATAAACAGTCCAAGCGACCAGACATATTACGATAGAGGGTGAATGTTTTGTTCTATGGTTGGCACACGTAAACTTTTTCATAATGGAAATGGAATACCCTCCGAGAGAATGAAAACTGACCGGCCTGCTTATTTCCTGCACCGTTAGGTAACTACGGGATTGATTGGAAAAGTGCTCGTAGGTTTCCGGAGGTAGCTGCCTCCTGATGTCTACGTAGACGTGATGCAGTTCGCGTAAATTACGAGCAGGTCGGTTGTGCGTACAGAGCTCACGTCCCAGATGTGATCTGTCAGACTCTGATCGGGAAAAGTTAGCCGTCAAGATATCAAAGAGAGTCCGCCGTCATATTCCTCAAACCAATGCAGAACGATTCTGACTTTTTGACATGGTCTTTAGCATGCGATCAGCTAACCAGATTCGCCATTTCCGAGCTACCCGTTCTCAGGCACCGGGCCGTATCAATCTTCACTTTCTCCAAGGCTATTGTGCCAGCTAATTTTCCCTTTGACGTTGGTATCGTCGCTAGAATGGTATCCATTGGTGTCTCTTCTGTTTATGTACTTCGCTTACCGCATCACCTTCACGCAACGGCACCAGGTGCCACTGTACTTATAGAACAGCTTCACAAAACAATCGAAATATGTTGTAATGGCTTAATTATATTCAGTGACCGGTGATGCACAGCTTTAGTGTACTTATAGAATGGCTTCGTGGAGCCATCAAAAGCTGCTGTAATGTGTATTTACTTACCGACTTTCTGTGAAAAATGCTGCACAGCTTTAGTATACTTAAAGAACGACTTCATGGAACTTGTAATTTATTGGATTTCAGATACTTTGCATATTAGATATTTGTCACAAAAGAAAAGGACAGCCAACGAGCTGTAGGTCGTAAAGATGCTAAGCATCACAGCGCGAGAGTAAAGAGATGAAATACTTTTTTATTAATGTTCGCCTATACCAAACGAACGTCCAGCGTCTAAATACTCTAAATAAACACTATGACCCGCTGGGCGCAGATATTTAAAATCATTGCCGCAGCGCTTTATAGCAAGAAGCTGCGCAACAGAAGAAAGGACAATCTATCTTTTGTTAAGAAATATTCGAGAGACTTCATTATCCTTTTTGTCGCCGACATGTTAAGACGTACTGCATAGTTTTTCTACAAGTTGTATTTTTATTTTGTGTAAAAACTATGTGAAACGACGAACAAACATTTCGGTAACTCAGGTATGGATACAATGTAGTTACGCACGCGCAAGGACACTTAATTTTAAGAAGGAACGGACTGACAAAGCAGCGATTATTGGACTGCGCCATCCACAAAATAAATATCAGATTAAAATCATGCACTTATTGTGTATTTGTCAATGTTTGGAAGTTTAATGCCAATATGTTGAAAATATATTATTATTTTACGATGCAGTAATTTTCTTCTTATTCTTTTCTTTCACTAACCAAAAATAATGTTACAGGTTCACTCTTTATCGCGTATTGTATTGTATTTGGGAAACTACTACTGTGTTCAACTTCCGGTCTGTTGTTAATCTTTCTTTTACGGAATTCCACTAGTTTGCTTTCATTTCCATTTTTATATTCAAATAGGTCCTTTAGGTATTTTCATCGAGGATTCCGATTGTGTGAAGGCAATTATTCCCGTAATCAATCCGTACGTCCCCTGAATACAATCGAGAAACGACGCATCGGTGATCAATTAATAATCTCTCTCTCTCTTTTCAAGTCGTAATGAAAAACGACCACACAGGACAGCCGTAAGTACACAATCTAGCGTTAGGTTACATTTTGTCAGTAAATATTACCAATCAACAGTTACTACTACTACTTCTTACATAGAATAAGCAGGTTCCTAACGCCTGAAACTACCAAAAACAGGTGTAATGTGTACTTGTTTATCATTGACTCACATAAAGAACGGCTTCAGGAAGCAACTAAAAGCTGCTTTAACTTGTATTTACACCGAGGAGGCAAAGAAACTGGTACACCAGCTTAGTATCGTGTAGGGGCTCCCGAGGACGTAGAAGTGCCGCAACACGACATGACATGAACACAGCTACTGCCTGAAGTGTTGCTGGAGGGAACTCACACCTTGAATCCTGCAGAGCTGCCCATGAATCCTAAGAGTAGGAGTAGGTGAAGATCTAGCACCCCAGATATGCTCAATAATGTTCATGTCTGGGGAGTTGGTGGCCAGCGGAAGTGTTTAAACTCAGATGAGTGTTCCTGGTGCCACTCTGTAGCAATTCTGGACGAGTGGGGTGTCGCATTGTCCTAGTGGAATTGCCCAAGTGCGTCGGAATGCACAATGGGCATGAATGGATGCAGGTGATCAGACAAGATGCTTACGTATGTATCACCTGTCAGAGTCGTGTCTAGACGTATCAGAGGTCTCATGTCACTCTAACTGCACACGTCCCACACCATTACAGAACCTCCACCAGCTTGAACAGTTCCCTGCTGACATGCAAGGTCCATGTACTTATGAGGTTGTCCCCATACCCGTACACGTCCATACAATTTGAAGCGTGACTCGTCCGACCAGGCAACATGTTTCCAGTCATCAAAAATCCAATGACGGTGTCGACGGGCCAGGACGAGGCGTAAAGCTTAGTGTCGTGCAGTCATCAAGGGTACACAAGTGAGCCTTCGGCTCCGAATTCCCATATTCAAAAAATATTTCAAATAGCTCTGAGCACTATGGGACTTAACATCTATGGTCATCAGTCCCCTAGAACTTAGAACTACTTAAACCTAACTAACCTAAGGACAACACACAACACCCAGCCATCACTAGGCAGAGAAAATCCCTGACCCCGCCGGGAATCGAACCCGAGAACCCGGGCGCGGGAAGCGAGAACGCTATCGGATGACCACGAGATGCGCCAAATGCCCATATCGTTGAATGGTTCGCACGCTGACACTTTTGATGGCCCAGCAATTTGCGGAATGGTTACACTTCCGTCACGTTGAAAGATTCACTTCATTCGTCGTTGGTCTCGTTGTTGCAGGATATTTTCCCGGCAGCAGTGATGTCGGAGATTTCGTGTTTCACAGGGTTCCAGATATTCATGGTACACTCGTGAAATGGTCGTATTGGAAAATCCCCACTTCATCGCTACCTCGGAGATGCTGTGTCCCATCGCTCGTGCGCCGACTATAACACCACGTTCAAACTCACTTAAATCTCGATATCTTGCCATTGTAGCAGCAGTAACCGATCTAACAACAGCGCCAGACGCTTGTCTTATATAGGCGTTGTCGACCACAGCGTCGCATTCTGGCTGTTTACATACCTCTGTATTTGCACATGCTTCAGTGTATTTATCGACAAGCAGCTTCGCTTAAGCGAGCAACTTCAAGTCACAGACATTACATATGGTTGAAGTAGGAGTACATAAGTATTATTAGCTGCAGTATCTATCACGCAAACTTAAGACGTGAATAAAGCACAACTTCACCATTGCAGATATCTGGTTTAAAAATCATGAAAGAAATTGTACACTTGGAAGAAACTTGGATATGTAATGTGCACTGTGTAAGTGATATAAGTGCATACTCTTTTATTTGTGGTGACTTAATATGTTCATATGCCAGTGTGCTGCTGGTTTTTTGTCTGCAACGAACAGTCTTCCCACAAACTTATAATTTACTACCTGATGTTTTTGCACAGTCGTAACTGCTCCACCAAGTTGACTATGCCTGTCAGTATAGGCTGCCGATTTTGTGTCCACACATCCACACTTCAACGTCTGACCAGCTGCCCAGGGGAAAGTAAGTGTAAATGGTTTCCTTAACCAACCTAAAAACATACTACTACCATAGTTAGTATGAAAATGATGTAAATACTCATGTAATGTTTTTCAGTACGCTGGTCTTAGGCACTAAAAATCTGTCTGCACTTGTATCCATTACACCCTGTGTAACGGTAAAACAAAGAAACCAGATTTTAAAATGGGTCAAATGGCTCTAAACACTATGGGACTTAACATCTGAGGTCATGAGTCCCCTAGACTTACAACTACTTAAACCTAACTAACATATAGACATTACACACATCCATGCCCGAGGCAGGATTCGAACCTGCGACCGTAGCAGCAACGCAATTCCGGACTGTAGCGCCTAGAATCACTCGGCCACAGCGGCTGGCAAAATTCTTCTGTTCGTTCCGTTGCAAACATACAGATAGCGCATTCCTTTCTTGCCACATGTGTGACACTGTGCTCATTCGGAAGGGCAGTCTTGGCGTTTGTGCTGTGAATAACACCAAGGGCAAGACTGTGTAGCCGCCTGTTTAGTGAGCTGCTTACACAGCGTGGAGAGGTGTTTACATGGCGTGACGAGCGCAATCTGCTGCTGAATGGGCCGGTTGCAAGCAAGGAACTCAACCTGACAAATTGCGGGGCTGCTCAAGTTTATCGACTGACAGGGAACCTGGGTCGTACTGATCTAGTATTTGCACTACTTGCTGAAATGATTGACCAGACTGTTTCAAAATCTGTTCTCTGAGTGTAACATCAGTTACATTGTACACGATCGCATGGCGCAACGTAACATCTGAATATAAAGCACCACAAGCACTTTTGAATTTGCATTTCCTCGTCATACGCTGAAAATCTGTTACACACTCGCGAAAAGTTTGTTTTATCATTAAAGATTTGATAGCTAGCTGCTGCCACATTCACTTGTTGGTCATAACCTGATCATACGAAAGTTCTCTCGGAGTGGCGTCAGGGAACAGTTTTTGTAGTAGCCTGAGAACTGCACTTCCTACAAAAAAAAAAAAAAAAAAAAGGTTCAAATGGCTCTGAGCACTATGGTACTTAACTTCTAAGGTCATCAGTCAGCTAGAACTTAGAACTACTTAAATCTAACTAACCTAAGGACATCACACACATCCATGCCGAGACAGGATTCGAACCTGCGACGGTAACGGTCGCGCGGTTCCAGACTGAAGCGCCTAGAACCACTCGGCCACCCCGGCCGGCGCACTTCCTAGCGTTGGGAGAAACTAATGGCTTTTCGCAGTACCTGGTACATTGTGAGCAAGTACGTGGGCTTCAAACTATTGCGACTACTCGAGCCATTTCTTTCTTGTTCATGAAACTGGCGAAAATGCGGTATGCACTTTGAGTTGGTGCAGGTGTTGGTTGCGCTGTATTAGTAGTTTGAATCGCCAGGAGCTGCTGTACTGTGTTTTGCAGCGAGGGTATTTGCTGGCTCTGAAACTGAAACATCTGCAATAGCTGCATTGCAACTAACGCTGGCAGGTGTGGCGCCTGATCAGGGGTGGGATAGGTTCAAAAATGGCTCTGAGCACTATGGGACTTAACATCTATGGTCATCAGTCCCCTAGAACTTAGAACTACTTAAACCTAACTAACCAAAGGACACAACACCCAGCCATCACGATGCAGAGAAAATCCCTGACCCCTCCGGCAATCGAACCCGGGAACCCGGGCGCGGGAAGCGAGAACGCTACCGCACGACTACGAGATGCGGGCGGTGGGATAGGTGGGTTGGGCATGTTGGAAGAGACAAATGCAAGACACATGCCAGGAAAGCAAGAAAAATCAGTACAAAAGCAAAGACAATGTCTGCAACGCACACCTGAAAACACTGATTATCAAAAACACGATGAGAGACTGTTAAAGCAAGTAAACACCCCTGCAAAGAAAAGACAAGAGAGAATTCAGGGGCCAGTAAAACACAAAAGAAAATTCCAAGGCCAGCATGCACTGGGTTCTTCTTATAACTCGTCGCCAATTTAGCATCCTGCTTACTCGTCTAATTTCGGGTGCCAAGGAAGCTGTTTTCAAGGATCGCTAGACAACAATTGGGCAAATCGTATTAAGGGGGGGGGGGGGGGGGGAGTAGGACGTCAAAAGGGCCGACTTGGAGCAGGAGAGGCACGACAGGACATTTTAACTTCTACTGTCTATACTTTTACAAATAAATTCATAAAACTTGGTCAGCAAGAGCAGGAAGGATTCAGGATTCACACTCATAACTGTGCTAGTTCAAAAACGTAACAAAATATTTTTACATGTCAAATTTCATCATTTTTTCACGTGTATTTGTTGCTATAGGTACACTTTTCTTCATAAGTAAGAGAGAATTTTCGATGAATTTTGCACAACATACAAACCATACTTACAGGAGTATGAAACTCTAGAAATTTTCAAATCTATGGAAAACTGCGATAAAAATTCAGATAATTAACTATAGAATTTGAGTTTTTTCTAAACATAAAAATATAACAGCTCATTCATCTTTTCGTAAACTAAAGAAATTCTAGAGTTTCATGCTCCTGTAAGTATGGTTTGTATGCTGTGCAAAATTCATCGAATAATCTCTCCTACTTATGAAGAAAAGGTTACCTATAGTAACAAATGCAGCCAATAGATAGTGAAAAAATCTTGATATTTCAAATTAAAAAAAAGTTTACGTTTTTTAACTTCCATTGCTAAGAGTATGAATCCTGAACCCTTCCTGGTCATGCTGACAAAGTTTTATGAATTAAAATGTCCTGTGGTGCCTCTCCTGATACAAGTCAGCCCGTCTGACGTCCTACTTCCCTTAATGGAGTTTATTGCACTGAGCTAAATTGACAATACTTAAATTTGCGTATTCACAAAGGTGTGTTGCAAGCAACCTTCGGTATATACAATTTCAGTGCAAGCAAAACAAAAGAGTTCGTAAGTCACTGCTCTAGCGTTTGCATGATGGCTTTTCTATTCCGGCCACGGCTACGTGGCGCGGCACTTGTATTCTCTTCGTGTAGACAACGCTCCAGTCGTGGCGTCATTCTACTCAGCGTATTATTGGCTGACGTCTTCTCACAACCGTCTCTGCTCTTCCGTTCTTCAACACCGTGCCGGCGCTTGTCGTTTCACCAGAACAGACCTCATCGGCATTATTGTAAGATTTTCTCACGATGACCTTTTGTGTATTGACACGGGGACCTAGAAATAATGGTGAGGCTTCGTCTCGCCTTAGCTCTTAGTGGTTCACAACCCCACAACAGGCCACAGCAGACCACCCACCGCACCGCCGCCCCACACTGAACCCGGGGTTATTTTGCGGTTCGGCCCCCAGTTGACACCCCTCTTTCCCCCGCCCCTGGGAACGTCTCATACCAGACGAGTATACCCCAAATGTTTGAGTGGTAGAGTAATTATGTCCATTACAATTATCCGGGCTGTTATGCCGTGGTCGGTTGATTAATTCTGTGTCAATTCCCAACGTTTCGTCCCCGTCTGCGAGAAACATCTTCAAGGGGGTCTGTAGCTCGATGGAAGGTCCAACACACCAGCTGGCTCGCTACTGACTGCCGCTAATTTCCGTGTCCGCGCGCTCCCTTGCCGCGGCGTGACGTCACGTGTTTTGAAAACGTCAGTGCAATTGGCCGCTGTCCGTTGCCATCACCCAGTGGTGGACGAGTGGTACACATCTTCTTTAACACCGGCATCCATATACCGTTTAATTTCGCGCCAACCTCCTTTAGATTGAAATTATTAGGGTGTTTAGCGATTTCGATTGACTCCCTGTAGAGCGTTTCGTAATATCCGCTTGTGGCCGCTAATACTTGCGTCTCCTCGAAACGAATATGGTGGTTCCCTGGCTGGAAAGCATGTTCCGCAACAGCTGATAGTTCCGTTTCTCCTCTTCTACAATTGCCCTTGTGCTCTTCCAAACATAATTATGGTGTACGTGTGCGTGGTGATAGTGTTTGCGCAGCAATCGCCGACATAGTATAACTGAGGCGGAATAAGATGAACCAGCCCGCATTCGCCGAGGCAGATGCAAAACCGCCTTAAAAACCATCCACAGGCTGGCTGGCATACCAAGCCTCAACACTATTCCGCCCAGGAAGCAGAGCGTTAGACCTCGCGGCTAGCCGAGCGGGTGTCGCGATGACCTTGACCACTGTTTATACTTTGCCTTGTTTTAATAAAAGACGTATGAGACTACTTTTAAAGCTTACATGACTTGTAGTCATCAAGTTTCACTTAATACCTAGAAAAATAAAATTTCGTAAATAAGAATTTGTTTGTATTCTGGTACAGGTCTGTAGTCTTGTTACAATGTTGCTCTGATATTCTTCACTTAACACTTCCGGGCTGATAGGCCGTGGTCGAAGTATAAAACTCTCCCCTGACGTTTCGTTTCCGGCTGCGGGAGACATCCTCGAAGGGACAGCGGAGAACTGCGAAGAGAACTCGAGGAAGCGCTGATTATACAGGCAGTACAGAGGGCTCCACTGTCGATCACGTGGCGTCGACTATGAGGTCGTCTCTGGTAATGCCAACATTGTCGATTGAAAGTAATCGCTCGTCCGGCTTGCGGTGGAACGCTGACATCAAAATTTTATCCAGTTTAACACCTTCGTCTTTCCTGTTAAAATTATTACGGTGTTTATCAATCTCGATAGCCTCTCTATACATGCGTGCATAATAGTGCGAGGATTTTGATATGACGCTCGTCTCGCTGAATTTTATTTCATAATCACCTTCCTGGTAAACATGTTCCGCTACGGCCGATTTATCCTTGTGACCCAGGCGGCAATTCCTCTTATGTTCAACAAGACGGATGTATACACTTCTCTTTGTGGTACCGATATAAACATGTCCACAACTACAAGGAATTTTATAGATCCCCGGTGTAGTCAAAGGTGTCGTGCATCTTTTTCCAATCTCTGACATTGTCACCCCCAGTTAGACAGAGCAATGGCCAAATTCGGCGTGCAGGGACACGGAAAGCAGACACAATTGTCAGTACACATAGGTTCCACATCCTCATTGACGCCTAACAAAGCAAGCAAGGTCGTTTCTTTTATTTCGGCGCCTCCTTGAATAGAAAGGGTCCGTTCAGATTCCTAGCGGATTTTTAGCGCCAGTCACTATTTTGAGGAGATAGTAAATCGTCTCATAATGATTGTATCAGATATCAGCTTCCAGAGTACTACTCTCCAGTACGTAGGAATACAGGCTATTATTGCCTCCTATCTCTCTTATTCTTTTATTTCTTTTTATTTGCATATAAAGTTTTGTATACTTCTAAGTTATCAATAGCGAAGATACCAATAGTAAATAATGGTTCAAATGGCTCTGAGCACTATGGGACTTAACATCTGATGTCATCAGTCCCCTAGACTTACAGCTATTTAAACCTAACTAATCTAAGGACATCACACACATCCATGGCCGAGGCAGGATTCGAACCTACGACCGCAGCAGCCGCGTGGTTCCGGACTGAAGTGCCTAGAACCGCTCGACTACCGCGGCCGGCAGCAAATAAAGGGTCTAGTTTTTGTATGAATGTGTATGGATTTTTAATTACGTGAGTGTCGCTGTTTAACAGTCTCACAGACATGCATGTGTACGTCTCAACAAAAAAAAATGGGTCTAAGCACTATGGGACTTAACAGTTGAGATCATTAGTCCCCTAAACTTAGAACTACTTAAACCTAACTAACCTAAGGACATCACACACATTCATGCCCGAGGCAGGATTCGAACCTGCGACCGTAGCAGCCGCATGGTTCCGGACTGAAGCGGCTAGAACCGCTCGGCCACCGCGGCCGGCACGTCTCAACATGTTGCGTAGCTGCGAAGCTTGTTGTGTCACTCTCGCACATACTGACACCGCACGCCATAGCACCGTATCACGGCGCTAGGGGAGGACAAACGAAATTACGCTTCCATTAAATCACCTTCATTTTATCAATCGCCTGCGTCATTTTGTGTCTCCTCTTCTAGTGGTGTGGCATGGGGCTCCAATGTGTATAAAGACTGAAGATATGTATCTACTAAGGAATAAAATATTAACTACGGTCATTTTATTTTTAGACTTTCGTACTACTCCTCATATATCTTAGATGCTCCATAACACCATTATCCGATCGATATCTTCTTATTTTCGTGGCGTTGCAACCCTGCGCGGGTCTTACTCACTTCAACAAGTTTCCTCATTCTCTGAGGGATTTAGTGTATTTCTGTGCTTTCGCGCAGGTAGTCGTCGTCCTGGACATAAAATATCTTTATTAACTTCTTCCTGTAGGCACGCTCTACAAATGTGGATGTTTTATGGTATCATATTGAAAGAATATACATTTACAAACGTGTTGGGAAGCAAATCATCTACGTATTTATCAAAAGAAATGTCTCCGTTTGTCGTGAGCGGTTTAGGAACACAGTGGATGACAGTATGGGGTTGGAGATACGCACCTACATCTACATCTACATGGTTACTCTGCAATTCGCACTTAAATGCCTGGCAAGGGGTTCATCGAACCATTTTCATACTACTTCTCTACCATTCCACTCTCCAATGGCGCGTGGGAAAAAGGAACACCTAAATTTTTCCGTTCGTGGTCTGATTTCTCTTATTTTATTATGATGTTCATTTCTCCCCACGTAGGTGGGTGTCAACAAAATATTTTCGCATTCGGAAGAGAAAGTTGGTGATTGAACTTTTGTAAATAGATCTCGCCGCAAAGAAAACCGCCTTTGTTTCAGTGACTGACACCCCAATTAGCGTATCATATCAGTGACACTCTCACCCCTATTGCGCGATAACACGTAACGATCTGCCCATCTTTGCACTTTTTCGACGTCGTCTGTCAATCCTACCCGGTAAGGATCCCACACCGCACCGCAATATTCCAGCAGACGACGGACAAGTGTAATGTAGGTTGTCTCTTTAGTGGGTTTGTCGCATCTTCTATGTGTTCGGTCAACAAAGCGCAGTCTTTGTTTCGCCTTCCCGCAATATTTTCTATGTGGTCTTTCCAATTTAAGTTGCTCGTAATTGTAATTCCTAGGGATTTAGTGGAATTGACATCACTTAGACTTGTGCGATTGATCGTATACCATAAATTTGTCGGATTTCTTTTAGTACCCATTTGGATGACCTCGCACTTTTCTTTGGTTTTGCCAATTGTCACTTTTTGCACCATACAGAAATTCTCTCTAAATAATTTTGTAATTGGAACTGATCGTCAGATGATTTTACTAGACGGTAAATTACAGCGTCATCTCCAAACAATCTACGGCGGCAGCTCAGATTATCACCTACATCATTTATGTAAATCAAGAACAGCAGGGGCCTATGACACTACCCTGCGGAACGCCAGATATCACTTCTGTTCTACTCGATGATTTACCGTCCATCATTACGAACTGTGACCCCTCTGAGAGGAAATCACGAATCCAGTCACACAACTGAGACGATACTCCTTACGCATGCAATTTGATTAATAATCGCTTGCGAGGAACGGTATCAAAAGCCTTCTCGAAACCTATGAATATGGAATCGATCTGAGATCCCTTGTCAACAGCACTCATTGCTTCATGGGAATAAATAGCTAGCGGTGTTGCACAAGAACGATATTTTCTTAATCCGTGTTGGTTATGTGTCAATAAATCATTTTCTTCAAGGTGATTCATAATGCTCGAGTACAGTACATGCTCCAAAAACCTACTTCAAATTGAGGTCAGTTATATGGGTCTGTAATTCAATAGGTTACTCCTATTTCATTTCTTGAATATTGGTGTAACCTGTGCTACTTTCCAATCTTTAGGAACAGACCTTTCGTCAAGTGAGCGGTTGTATAATATGATTGCTAAGAAAGGCGCTATTGTGTCGGCATACTCTGAGAGGAAGTGAGTTGTCTGCCTTGATCACTGCGTCATCGCGCGCAGGACTGGGCTTTGCTTGCATCCGTGATGGCATGCTCTCAGTAAACTCCATATTCCGATCGGAATCCTCTGACGACAATTCTGCGACAACCCGTGACTTCTATGATGCTAAGACATATGCTCAAACTGAAATCCCTTAGAATTGATACATGGTTTCCTTTGATATTTTCAGAAACGGCCCAGTATCTGAAATCGAATGTAGGCTTTCCACAGGAACGATCTCGGCATTTGCTTCTTTGATTCAGGCATACGCTTCGTCTGGTGAATGGCCCCACACCTTTCATCAAATTCGCATGATGCTTGTGAATTGTTTTAGCATCTGTTATTATGTGTGTCTCTTTCATTCTTCGCTACGACTGCTGAAACATTACTGGCGATTAGTTCATCTCGATTTGGTCTGAAATGAACAGCCCATCTCACATATGTGTCTCTCTAAAAAGGAAGTGTTTAGGAACTTAAAATGACAAATTGTACTCAGCCAGTGGTAGTAGCCATTGTTTATTATATTAGTACTTAAATATAGCCAAACTAAATTAGGAACAACATTTTGGATCTCTCATTGACTTACTAAGTTCTAAAAAGAAGATCTCCATGAATGCGCGTAATTTCTTTTGAATCGTAATACTATGAACTGTTTTCGCCTTACAGCTGTTCTTTATACTGTGTTCAGCGAGATACTTTTACACGGACATGTGAAGTACAACACTTCTAAAACGCTTGTCATTTAGTCGGATGAACCCCCCTCGAAACCTCATCTACACCATTAAAAAAGAGGTTTAATCTTCCTACCGTACTGGCCATTAAAATTTCTACACCAACAAGAAATGCAGATGATAAACAGGTATTCATTGGACAAATATATTATACTAGAACTGACATGTGAACACATTTTCACGCAACTGGGTTGCATAGATCCTGAGAAATCAGTACCCAGAACAACCACCTCTGGCCGTAACAACGGCCTTGATACGCCTGGGCATTGAGTCAATCAGAGCTTGGATGGCGTGTACAGGTACAGCTGCCCATGCAGCTTCAACATGATACCACAGTTCATCAAGAGTAGTGACTGGCGTATTGTGACGAGCCAGTTGCTCGGCCACCATTGATCACACGTTTTCAGTTGGTGTGAGATCTGGAGGATGTGCTGACCAGGGCAGCAGTCGAACATTTTCTGTATTCCAGAAAGGCCATAGTAGACCTACAACATGTGGTCGGGCATTATCCTGCTGAAATGTAGGGTTTCCCAGCGATCGAATGAAGGGTAGAACCAAGGGGCGTAACATCTGAAATGCAACGTCCACTGTACAAAGTGCCGTCTATGCGAATAAAAGGTGACCGAGACGTGTAACCAATGACTCCCTATACTATCACTCCGGGTGATACGCTAGTATGGCGATGACGAATACACGCTTCCAATGTGCGTTCACCGCGATGTCGCCAAACACGGATGCGACCATCATGACGCTGTAAACAGAACCTGGATTCATCCGAAAAAATTACGTTTTTCGATTCGGGCACCCAGGTTCGTCGTTGAGTACACCATCGCAGGCGCTCCTCTCTGTGATTCATTGTTCTGTGTCATCTCGACCGCTAGTGATACGAGGCCGTTGGTATCCAGTACTGCTTTCCGTATTACCATCCTGAATCCACCGATTCGATAATCTGCTAACAGTCACTGGATCTCGACCAACGCGAGCAGCAATGTCGTGATGAGATAAACCGCAATCGCGATAGGCTACAATCCGACCTTTATCAAAGTCAGAAACGTGATGGTACGCATCACAACAACGTTTCACCAGTCAACGCCGGTCAACTGCTGTTTGTGTATGAGAGATCGGTTGGAAACTTTCCTCATGTCAGCACGTTGTAGGTGTCGCCACCGGTGCCAACCTTGTGTGAATGCTTTGAAAAGCTGATCATTTGCATATCACAGCATCTTCTTCTTGTCGTTTAAGTTTCGCTTCTGTAGCACGTCATCTTCGTGGTGTTGCAATTTTAATGGCCAGTAGCGTAGTAGATCACTGCACGCTACGTCCCTACTGAGACGGCGGCAGACTCGCTCCTGTTCCCTTGCGCAACAGAGCTAGAGTTCTAAGTCCAGTGACAGTCGACGTGGCGTTAAACAACAGAATAAAAGAAAGGCAGATTCATGCCAGGCAGTGTTCACTACGTATTATACAAGCAGGGAAACTCTTGCACAACGCCGTGACCTTGGCACACGGTAGCTGCCGCCGCAACTTCTGCCAACAATAAAATAGTCGCAGGGAAGAATGGGCGCCATTACTCATCACGTTTCACGTGCAGTCTGCGCCCACGGCAGCTGAGGCGGCGCCGCTGCCTAGCCGAGTCACCGCCGCGGTGCCCCACACTGCACCTGGCGTAAACATAAAGTCAGGCCATAAAAGTCATCCGGTACCCCCTAATATCGTGTCGGAACTATTTTTCCAGGAGCAGTGCAGCAACAAGTCCCTTGCAGAAATATAGAGCCATGCTGTCTTTATAGCTCTCCATAACTTCAAAAGTGCTGCCGGTGCAGAACGTTATGCACGACCTGATTAATCGAATATGTCCCATAATTGTCCTAACAGATTCATGTCGGGAGATCTCGGTGACCAAATCATTTGCTCGAAGTCCCCAGAATGTTTTCCAAACCAAAGATCCGTACCCAAAGACTGGAAAGTTGCACAAGTCACACCAATATTCAAGAAAGGTAGTAGGATTAATCCACCAAGTTACAGGCCCATATCGTTAACATCGATATGCGCAGGATTATGGAACATATATTGTGTTCGAACATTGTGAATTACCTCGAAGAAAACAGTCTATTGACACACAGTCAAGATGGGTTTAGAAAACATCGTTCCTGTGAAACCCAACTAGCTCTTTTTTCACATCAGGTTTTGAGTGCTATTGACTAGGGATTTCAGATCGATTCCGGAGTTCCGGATGGCTTTTGATAATGTTCCACACAAGTTCCTCGTAGTTAAATTGCGTGCTCATGGTATATCGTCTCAGTTACGTGACTGGATTTGTGATTTCTTGTCAGAAAAGTCACAGTTCGTAGTAACTGATGGAAAGTCATCAAGTAAACCAGAAGTGATTTCTGTCGTTCCCAAAGGTAGTGTTATAGGCCCTTTTCTTTTCCTTACCTATATAAAGGATTTGAGAGACAACCTGACCAGCCGTCTTCGGTTCCTTGCAGATGACGCTGTCATTTATCGACTAATAAAGTCTTCAGAACATCGCCGGCCGGAGTGGCCGAGCGGTTCTAGGCGCAACAGTCTGGGACCGCGGGACCGCTACGGTTGCAGGTTCGAATCCTGCCTCGGGCATGGATGTGTGTGATGTCCTTAGGTTAGTTAGTTTCAAGTAGTTCTAATTTCTAGGGGATTGATGACCTCAGAAGTTAAGTCCCTTAGTGCTCAGAGCCATTTTATTTCTGAAGATCAAAACAAACAGCAAAACGATTCAGAAAAGATATCTGAATGGTGCGAAAAGTAGCAATTGACCCTAAATAACGAAATGTGTGATGTCATTCACATGAGTGCTAGAAAGAACTCATTAAACTTCGGTTACACAATAAATCAGTCTAATCTAAAAGCCGTAAATTCAAGTAAATACCTAGGTATTACAATTATGAACAACTTAAATTGGAAGGAACACGTAGAAAATGTTATGGGAAAGGCTAACCAAAGACTGTGTTTTATTGGCAGGGCACTTAGAAAATGTAACAGACCTACTAAGGAGACTGTTTGTCCGTCCTGTTTTACAATACTGCTGCGCGGTGTGGTTTCCTTTCAAACAGGACTGACGAAGTACATCGAAAAAGTTCAAAGAAAGGCAGCACGTTTTGTATTATCGCGAAATATGGGAGAGAGTGTCACTGAAATGATACAGGATTTGGGCTGGACATCATTCAAAGAAAGGCGTTTTTCGTTGCGATGGAATCTTCTCACGAAATCCAATCACCAACTTCCTCCTCCGAATGCGAAAATATTTTATTGACACCGAACTACGACCACCACGATAAAATAAGGGAAACCAGAGCTCGTACGGAAAGATATAGGTGTTCATTCTTTAGGCGAGCTATACGAGATTGGAATAATAGAGAATTGTGAAGGTGATTATATGAACCCTCTGCCAGGCACTTAAATGTGATTTGCAGAATATCCATGTAGATGTAGATATAGATGTAGATGAATCGCTAACAATTGTGGTCTGGTGACATGTTTGAGAAAATGAATTCCATGAAAGACTGCAAATGATCTTCTGGTAATCGAACATAACCATCCCCAGAGACTGATCGGTTCAGTAAACACAGCGTAAACCACTATGGAACCACCACAAGCTTGCGAAGTGCCTTGTTGGTAACCTGGGTCCGTGGCTTCGTAGGGTCTGCGTCACACTCGAACCGTACCATCAGCTCCTACCAGCTGACTAGGCCATGGTTCTGTAAGGTGTCAGGCAAATCCAACACCTTCCATGAAAGCCCTGACATGATAAGCAAATCCAGTAGTATGTCACATAGCTCCGAATAAATCGTGACATTAACCAAAGTAATATGAGTAACGAGTGAGCAAATGGAATACCACAGACTAACACAAGAATGCCTAAATGCATGTCGTACCTTCCCACCGTGAGACCGACGCAGTTCCGAGGGGACAAACGAGAACAGAAGCCGAGAGCAGAACCGTGTTAAGCTAGAAGGCCCTACGATAAGGGACGGACCGGACACCCACGTTGCCAGCCTACCTCTAAGACTACCACCATCACGTTTTAGCGTGAGACTTTTTCGCGTCTCTGTTACGTCAAGGATCACCCCCCCCCCCCCAGCCCATGTTAAAAGCTAGAGCCCTCCAGAAAAGCAGTATAGATCTTACGATAACACAGAAAGAGCCACTACCACCCACAAGTTTTAGCGTGAGGCTTTTTCGAGTGTCTGTTACATTAGGACCACCCCCCAGCCCATGTTGAAAGATGGAGCCCTCCAGAAGAACAGTATAGTTCTTACGATAACGCTAAAAGGACCACACCAGCTGCAGGTTTTAGCGTGAGACTTTTTAGCGTCTCTGTTACGTTGCAAACTTTACAAACATTGCCCCACCACGAAAAGTATAATGTTTCTCATTGCATTGACAGAATTTCTGTAGGCGGAGCTTACGGTTAACCCTGATTGGTCAGATGGAAACACAGCCAGATAGTTTTTTTTTAAACCAACTTCGGTAAATTGTAGTGAGGAGAAGTGAGAGAAGAGTTGCTTCCGAGATGGCGAGGTGAGCGGAGCTGTGCTCCCCGTCGCTGCCCTGACGCTGCCTATACACCGACAAGGTAATGAACGCACGCGATGCCGCATTTTTGAGCGCATAAAGCTTCACTCAGAACTGCAGAAGTCTCATCAGTTACACCCCCTTTTTGCGTAATACTAGTGTCGATCGTTAATTAAAACTCATGGTTTTCACATTTGCCACTTGAAGTAAAGATCTGAAACGCGATGATTTTTCTGCTATATAGTTATTGAGAAGCCGCATCAGCCACTGTAATTTACGACAAGTTAGAAGTAATTAAAGATAATTGAGGGTCACTGTAGACCATTTTGATAGTTTTCTCTTTTGGGAAACTTAATTTAACCTAGATTATAGATTTGATATGGCATAGGTCATCCTTCGATCCATTGTAGAACTTGGAAACCCACTCAGGGAATATTCGTTCACATTTTTGTTGAATGCAGTTGGTTTTTACCATCCTGTATTAAAACACTTCCTTTTATCAATAGTGCAATTATAAACAATGTTTTGTGAGTAGAATAAAATTTCCAATGGTAAACTTAACTGCTTTTTCGACGTTATTCTACCAGCTAACTAAAAAGGAGTGCAGTGGAGCTGACGCTGAGATCATTTAGTATTTGGTTATATCATCGCTAGTCTCACTGAACTCTTCTGAATTCTACATGGCATGTGTGGTCTGGCGTCTCCTTACCAGCAACAGGTCCCAGGTTCAAACTAGTCAATTCCCTAAACAACACGCTCAGAGCGTCATTGCGCGAAAGTGGTAGCGAGACACGATATAGAACAAACAGACACCACCATGAATGTTTAGAGTTTTACTAACGTCTAGTGTCCAACCGACATGGTTTCGAGCCTAGGAGAAGTGCTGCGGGCGATGTCGTATCGTTAGCAAAGACCCTCGTGACCGTCGTATGCTGCCATAACCCATTAACGGCCGCAATGACCTAATGGATACGTTCGTCGAACGTCCCACTCCGATTTCTGCGGTTATTTCGGGCAGTGTTGCTTGTCTGTTAGCACCGACAACTCTACGCCAACGCCGCTGCTCTCGGTCATTAAGCGAGGACCGTCGGCTATAGCGTTGTCCATGGTGAGAAGAAATGCCTGAAATTTGGTATTGTCGACCCACTCTTGACACTGTAGATCTTGGAATATTGAATACTCTAAATATTCCCGAAGTGGAGCGTCCCATGCTTCTGGCTCCAAATACAAAATGGTTCAAATGGCTCTAAGCACTATGGAACTTAACATCTGAGGTCATCAGTCCCCTAGAACTTAGAACTACTGAAATCTAACTAACCTAAGGTCATCACACACATCCATACCCAAGGCAGGATTTGAGCGTGCAACTGTAGCAGCAGCGCGGTTCCGGACTGAAGCGCCTAGAACCGCTCGGCCACAGTGGCTGGCGCTCCAACTACCATTCCTAGCTTAGAATCTGTTAATTCCCGTCGTGCGGCCATACACACGTTGGTAACCTTTTCACGTGATTCAATTATTCCGTGCAAAAACGTCGGTAACTGTGTCTAGGTTAGTATATTCAAGGAATTAGACAAAAAACTGTTGAGAAATATTTTGAATACCACTGACCTTCCACTTACTTGGTCTCTTGACTAATCAGCTCGTCTTATAGGGATTCCGTATGAAGACTTTCAGTCAAATGAGTTGAAAATGTTAACGGACGGGATTATTTTGGAATACTACTCGAGATGTTATATTTTCACGTTACTTAGGAAATTATTCTTCATGTAGATGAATGAAAAGCAAATACTGCAGCGAAAAGAAAGTACAGAGCACGATTTAGTCACTCACGTTATGAACATTAATATCTTCTTCATAACTCAGCAGAACGTCCTTAGAAGTGGTACCGTTAGAGATACGGGAATAGATTTTCAGAAATGTAACTCAAACGGTTGTAAATTATTTGGTAAGAATAACACATTACGAAAATAGGGTCAAACGATTTGCCGCATGGGCAATTAAAAAAGACCATAAATCGACAAAGAACAGATGAATATATATAAACAGTTTCCAGTAAGGTTAAAACGACTGTCACATTTAAGTATCAGACAGTATGTTTCATTGTTACGAAAAGAAATATTATTTTGTCGACAGTCGTGTATCACTTGTCTAATTTTGTGAAAACTTGATTAAAAGATATCTTTTTGTGTGGCGATCTCATGCAACGTCTGTTACATATCAATTATTGTGTTTTTGCATCTTAATTTTTCTTAATTGTAATATAGGAGAAACAATGCAAGTAGACTGAAGGCCAAACTCATAAAGAAAAGTGTTTTGCCATTTAAATAGCAACATGTTGAGAAACATTAAATACACCATATGTTCTGAATGACCACTGAAGATGTTTCGAAAATGAAAGTGTATGATTTCTGGTGAAAAACACTAAAGTTGCAGTAAGCATAGAACACAAAGAATAACTGAATTATATTATCCGTCAGCATCATTATTTTGCGTTAATGGCGTGGTAAAAGGGTAAACTTTGGACCATACCAGTGTGTATAGAGAGAGAGAGAGAGAGAAGGACTTTGTTTGTTGGTCGAGTAGGGTAGTTTGCTGTGAAAGCGTTCCTGTAAGATTTGAAACGGGTTCAATTTTTAGACCGTTTAGCTGTACTGAAATCGTAAGTAAACTAGGATCATTCAAAATTATTCGTTAGAATGATCTATCATATTTTAAAATTTCCAAGCTTTTTAGTCTAGCCCCGAATCGGCAGGCATAAAGCGGTTCTAGATTAATAATTGGTGTATAAGGTGGAGAGCTGTTTCCCTTTTTAGGTATAATCTTCTGTTTATTGAGGGTTATAGGGCAGCTAATATATTGTCTAGTTACAGGACCACCTGTCAATAGAATAAATTACCACCTTTTTGCAGCTCGGACCACTGCGAACGTGCAGAAAGAGAGTTCATGAGGCGCTGGAAGGTACCGACAGGGGTATCCAGTGCAATGGCCACACCGATTCTTGATTGAGCTTAAATCCGGTGTGTTTGATAGACAGTGGAGTAGGGTAAATTATCTTGATACTCTTCAAACCACACACATAAAGTGTGCTCTGTGTAACATGCATTGTCGTACTGCTGGGTTCCATCGTTCCGAGGAAAAAAACTGCATGTTGTGGTGGGCGTGGTACGCAAGGAATGACGCATATTTATGTTTTACCCATTGTGCTTTACGGAATGACGAAATCACCCAGGGAATGTCCTGGACCCTCCCGGCGATTGCTGCAGAATATTTGCTGCCAGACGTTTCACGCCCTACACGCCAACGGCCATCTGCCCAATGGAGCACAAAATATGGTTCATCTGAAATGACCACTCAGTGGTTGTCAAGTTGCGGTATCGGCGTGCTGATTTCAGCGTTCATCGCCAATGAGGAGCAGTCTGAATGGGTGCATGAACCAGCCGCCAATTGCGGAGGCCCATAAGGAGGAACTGTCGTTGAGGAGACAGTGTTGGTAGCTCCTTGGTTCATCTGGACGACAGTTGCTCAACAACTTCACGTCTGTTTGCCCTTATACATGTACCCAGCCGTCATTCACCTCTGTCTGCCCGCCGCTGTGGTCGAGCGGCTCTAGTCACTTCAGTCCGTAAGTACGCGGCTGCAACGGTTGAAGGTTCGCATCCTGCCTCGGGCATGGATGTGTGTGATGTCCTTAGGTTATTATATTTTGACTAAAGTTCAGTCTTGATCACACCATTTAAGTCTCAATGGCATATGTAACCGGTTTCGGTTATTTTACATAACCATCATCAGACCTGTGGATTAATTTTAGGAAATACTAGAAACCAATCTTTAAATAAAATGAAAGTGTCTAATGACGTCAGAATTCTTTATCAAGATAAAATAAAATTAATTGTACCTATGGCTTCCTTAGGATGGTAGGCGGAGCTCTCCTCAGCTGCTACGAAGTCAACTGATGGTTATGAGTGCTGAGCACGAGCTTAAATATGCAGAGGCTCCGCCTACTTCCTGTCACAATACTTCACAACTGCCAATCAGCGTTCATAATATGTCGCCATCGTCAGAGTATAAAAATAGGAAATACACTAATAACATAAAATTGATTCATTTAAAATGTCTGATTAACAGATAGTTAGTATGTGTACAGCTTATTTATATTTTAGATAAATACGGTAAACTAAGATGTGTAATAGTTGTGCCCTCTATGGGCAACCTTAATACTTTTACAGTGTCAGTTATATCAAAGATGTGAAAGTCCTTGGAGTTGTGGTATATATTGATTATACCGATTCGCCTACATCACAATTGCATCTTTGTTGGATGTTGCAGAATCGTCTTACTTTAACTGTAGTTTTCATAGCAATATTCTTTATAGCAGTAGGGTAGCAGCCAAGAGTACGTTCCGCTTTATGTGTGTCTGAATAACTGATGAGACCGCTGATTAAATATTTTTAGAACTCATCGACCTAATAGTTTTTATAATAATCAATGTCAATTTAATAAAAAAATTATATGTTGTAATGCATATTTTACATACATAGCTTTTGCCAAGGGTATAACTAATCTTATATTTTAAAACAAAAGAGTAGGTGCTTTTATTATAAAATTTCGTCAAAAAGGTCGTAAAAATATTTTTCGCGAAAATCTAATTGTTCATTGAGCAGCATTGATGATTTGGTTTCGCAAATGAGCATATATTTCGATTTCTTCTAAGATATTCATATGTAAGCCTTTATTTGGATAATGAAGAACTTGTAAATTATGCTCTACTGTCCCCTCAGCATGATTATTGAATGCTATATGATGGCCGAATACAGAATTTGTTCGTGAGGTACCCGACGTATGTTCTTTGTACCTTACTGCAAAATTTCGACCTGTTTGGCCGATGTATATTTTCCCACAGTCTCCACATTGGATCTTGTACACTCCTGATCTGGTAAATTTTCCATTATCTTTACTTACGGTATGTATTAATTTTAGGTTAGTTAGGTTTAAGTAGTTCTAAGTTTTAGGGTACTGATGACCACAGCTGTTAAGTCCCATAGTGCTCAGAGCCATTTGAACCATCTCTAATCTAGGGGACTGATGACCTTAGATGTGCTTACAGCCATTCGAACCATTTTGAATCACACCTGTCATCTATGGCCCGTGGTGCACTGCTGTTGCCCCGGTGCTGGTTTTGAATAGCATGATTTTGCCACCCACGGTATTCTTTAACCACGGCTCCCATGCTTGGCCCCAAAGACAATGATCATGCCAGTTTGGACTTAACATAAATAGGTCCGTTTCCGTGTTACGACAACAACTACACTATTTTCTCCGTTCCCTCGTCTGCCATACACAGTAGCGGCAAAAAATCGCAGCACCAAGAAGGAGTTGTGCGACATGAACGAAAGTTGGTAGGCGTGTTACAACATCTGAAGGATGACGTCTAGTCGCTTAAGGGTAACGGTAGTAGCGCCACTATGAGGATTCAAATGACATTTGCTTTAACAACACGCTGGGGCTGTCGTGAGTGTTAGTTATCTTTCAGATTGGACGTGCTGAAACTGGCAGTAGCAAGGAAAACATTTCTGAAGAATAGAAATTTGTTAACATCGATTATAGATTTAAGTGTCAGGACGTCGATTCTGAAAGTATTTGAATGGAGTGTAGCCATGTATGGAAGTGAGAAGTGGACGATAAATAGTTTGGACAAGAAGAGAATAGAAGCTTTCGAAATGTGGTGCTACAGAAGAATGCTGAAGATTAGATGGGTAGATGACATAACTAATGAGGAGGTGTTGAATAGAATTGGAGAGAAGAGGAATTTGTGGCACAACTTGACTAGATGAAGGGATCGGTTGGTAGGGCATATTCTGAGACATCAGGGGATCACCAATTTAGTATTGGAGGGCAGCGTGAAGGGTAAAAATCGTTGAGGGAGACCAAGAGATGAATACACTAAACAAATTCAGAAGGATATAGGTTGCAGTAGGTACTGGGAGATGAAGAAGGTTGCACAGGAGAGCTGCATCAAACCAGTCTCTGGACAGAAGACCACAACAACTAGTTGATTTTAGTCAAAAATGCCTTTAAGGTGACAAAGACGCCATTACCAACGCATTACTAACTTTGATGGCTACGAGAATTTAGATGTTCCTTGTGCGATACTGCAGAAAGACTTGGCAGGAATGTAGCCACTGGACATAACTGCTGGCATCACGAGAATGTACTATCGCAAGGAGATGGGGATCCGGACGGCCACGTGGCACTAACCGAGAGGGAAGACCACATGTTCAGCGATGGCTGTGGCGCATCGTACTTCATCTGCAACAGCAATATGGGCAGCAGTTGGCACCACTGTGATGCAACGAACTGTTATAAATCCATTACTTCAAGGATAGCACCGAGGCGGACGCCTTGCAGCGTCCGTTCCACTGACCCCAAACAACCACTATTTGGAACTTCAGTGGTGTCAAGCGAGAGCTCATTGAAGAGCAGGGTGGAGGTCTGTTGTGATTTCTGATACGAGGGTCGGTCAAAAAGTAATGCCTCCCATTTTTTTTCTACTTCAAAAAATTAAGTTAAGTGAAAAATTTGAATTTGGCGCCATTCCTCAAACCTTCTTCTGCAATCCACTGCAGTAGTAACTTTCTGTGTCAACAGGTGGCAGCACAGCAGAAGTTTGTAAGATGGCCGATATCGATGTTCGTTTGAGACAGCGTTGTGTGATTGAATTCTTGAATGCAGAAGGTGAAACGCCCATACGCATTCATGAAAGACTGAAGAAGGTGTATGGTGTTGTGACAGTGGATGTCAGCACTGTTAGACGATGGGTTCGTCGTTGTAAGGAAGCTGAAGGGCAAACACCGTTGACTGACGAAAAGCGGAGCGGCAGGCCGGTGAGTGCAGTGACTCCACACAACATTCAGCACGTTGATGACATCATTCGTGGTGACCGTCGGGTGACTGCAGATGAAGTGTGTCGCATTATTTCTCTTAGTAAAGGCAGTGTGATCACGATTATTAAACAATTGGGGTACTCAAAAGTTTGTGCATGGTGGGTTCCAAGAATGTTAACCGATCAGAATAAAGAGGCAAGGAAAACAATAGCCTCCCAACACTTGCAGTGCTTCCGTTTGGAGGGAGATGAGTTTCTGAAAAAAATTGTGACCGGGGACGAAACATGGGTGCATTTTTTTGAACCCGAATCAAAGAGGCAGTCAATGGAGTGGCGTCACACAAGCTCGCCGAGGAAGAAAAAATTCAAAACTGTGCGATCGGTAGGGAAAGTTATGGCAACAGTTTTCTGGGATACAGAGGGTGTGATTCTGGTTGATTTTTTGGAGCAGGGATGCACAATAAATTCTGTTCAATACGTCACAACCCTCAAAAAACTTAAAGCACGTCTTCAGCGAGTTCGCCCAACAAAATCAATGGCAGATGTTCTTCTTTTGCATGACAATGCAAGACCACACACCAGTCGTCACACCTCTGACGAGACTGTGAAAATTGGATGGGAAGTTTTGCCTCATCCCCCATACAGCCCTGACCTGGGACCATCAGACTTCCATCTGTTCGGGCCACTAAAAGAAACTCATCGTGGGATTCATTTTGAAGATGAGGAGGCCGTCAAAACATCCGTGCGCCAATGCCTTAGGAAGCAGAGCTGTGATTTTTACCGTGCTGGGATACATGCCCTTGTTCAAAGATGGACCAAAACTGTAGAGATGGGCGGAGATTACATTGAAAAATGACAAAATGATCCTCAATGTTGTGGTTTTCAAACTATGTAATTGCATTTAAATTTCCTGACAATTAAACGTAGAAAAAAAAATAGGAGGCATTACTTTTTGACTGACCCTCGTAGAAAGTAGTTTCTGCCCCGGTGCCAGTGGTGGCCTTGTGTTGGTTAGGAGGAGGCCGTTCGAGGGAATACAACTAAGTGGACCTAGTAATATTTCGTGTGACGGTAGGAGCACTCTCGTGGTTAGCCCACTAAATCCTGACTGGAAATATGTGCGCCAGTCTTGTGGTTCGTCCTGTTGTGCTACCACTGTCACTCGACGTGCCTACAGAGTGTCTACATTTTGCCTTGGCTTCCTCTATCACCAGGTCTGTCCCCATTCGAGATCATAAGGGACATCATCGGACGACAACTCCAGCGTCATCGACCATTAACCGTCTCTGTACTGACCAGCGAAGTGCAACAGGCATTGAACACCATGCCACAAACTGACACGTGGTACCTGTACAACACAATG
This sequence comes from Schistocerca gregaria, assembly GCF_023897955.1. Taxonomy (NCBI): domain Eukaryota; kingdom Metazoa; phylum Arthropoda; class Insecta; order Orthoptera; family Acrididae; genus Schistocerca; species Schistocerca gregaria. The sequence continues at coordinate 196,091,090 of NC_064920.1, forward strand.
CATCCACGTTTGGATCGAACGTTCTGGTGGTCATACCAGTTATTAATGTACCAGCATTTCACATTTGCAACGGCTCATTTCGCACTTACATTAACCTTTGATCTTGCAATGTTAATTGTATTAACGTCGCACCTGCACAAATGTATTCTCGAGATTTCATTACTTTACATTAATTGGTGTTGCGAATTTTTTTTCTGTCAGTGTATATCCTCCACTCCTAGCGTTGCCACTTGCCGTCTGTGAGTGCTTATTGCTCGCTGACGCCAAATATAGACAGTGGCCACATTAATGTTACTAGACCATGTATATTGTTTCCTCAGATCATGGAGTACGTGATGACGATGATTATCATTTGAAATAGATTAAACGTCTATGATCATTCACCCTCCAGGACGGCATCTGTGTGCACCACCCGTCTGCCACAAGAGTAAATATCATGTGCAAGTGCGAGATCGCTTTGTAAACGTTTACTTAGAGATCTGAGGAGGGACGTGGGTATCAGCACCGTATTTACCTATTGGATGGTGGGAAACCACAACTAGATTGGCCGGCTTATCAACCTCCTTCATTAAACTGCAAGGCAGATTCGATGCGGGAAAGATTCGCCTCTCTGTGTCGCGCAAGCGGTACGCTAACACTCTACACTAACCGTGCCGGAGCCTGGAGTACAGAAATGTGCACGCTGATGAGACAAAACGTTATGACCATTTCCCATTGCTGTCTCTCGGCACTGCGGGCTCGTAACAAGTTAATAAAGGGTACAAGCGGAACAGAGACGAATTGGATAGTTGGGGAGGGAGGGAGGGTCGATAGAGTCGTAAATAGAGAAATCCGCTGACTTTCACAAAGGGCACATTATTATGGCCCGGGATCTGAGGAAGGAAGCCTAGGAGGCGGTGAAATTGGTCAACTGTGTCGATGCTACCCTCGCTAGTATCTATGGAAACTGATTGAAGGACAGTAAAACAACGAATAGACAACTAATATCGTCTGGTGTATACGGAATTGAAACATACTGAGGTGAAAAATGCAATGGGTTACGATATGCACAAATACAGATAGCAGTTCTATCGCATAAGCAAGTTATAAAACGACAGTGCATTGCCGGAGTTGTCATATGTACTCAGGTCACCCACAAGAAAAGGGTTACAACGTGATTATTGCCGCACGACGGGAATTAACAGACTCTGAACGCGGAATGTTAGTTGGAAATAGAAGCATATGGCAAATGGTTCAAATGGCTCTGAGCACTATGGGACTTAACATCTGAGGTCATCAGTCCCCTAGAACTTAGAACTACTTAAACCTAACTAACCTAAGGACATCACAGACATCCATGCCCGAGGCAGGGTTCGAACCTGCGACCCTAGCGGTCGCGTGTTTCCAGACTGAAGCCCGTAGAACCACTCGGCCACTCTGACCGGCGACACATAGGACATTCCATTTCGGAAATCTTTGGGGAATTCAATATTCCGGGATTCACGAAGCCAAGAGTGTGCTGAGAATACAACATTTCAACAACGGACAAAGCAGTGGCCAACGGCCTTCGGTTAACGACCGAGAGCAGCAGCTTTTGCGTAGAGTTATCAGTGCTAACAGACCAGCAACACTGCGTAAAACAACCGCACAAATAAATGTGGGACGTACGACAAACGTATTCCTTAGGGCAGTGCGGCGAAATGTGCCGTTAATGGACTGTGGTAGCAGACCACAGACGTGAGAGCCTTTGCTAGCAGCATGACATCTCGTCCAGTGCCTTTCCCGGGCTCGTGACCACGTGGCTAGGCCCTAAATAACTGGAAAATCGTGGCCTGGCCAGAATAGTCCTAGTTTCAGTTGGTAAGAGCTGATGGTGGGATTCGAGTATGGCGCAGACCTTACGAAGGCGTGGAACCAAGGCACTGTTCAAGGCACTATGCAAGTTAGTGGAGACTTGATATGGTTTGCCTGTGTTTACATGGATTGGTCTGAGCCCTGGGTTATGTTTCGCCAATTGGAGACTATTTTCAGCCATTCATGGACTTATTGCTCCCGGAGGACGATGATTTTTTTTTTATGGATAGCAATCTACCATGTAATCTGGACACAACTGGAAATTTGTGGTAAGTTTTTGTGGGACTAAACTGCTGAGGTCATCGGTCCCTATTTACTCTAACTCAAACTAACTTACGCTAAGGACAACATAAACACCCATGCCCCCGGCGGCCGGGCCACAACTGTTCGCGATTGGTTTGAAAAACATTCTCGGCACTACGAGAGAATGATGTGCCCACCCAGATAGCCCGACATGAATCTCATCGAACATTTATGGGACATAATCGAGAGGCAACACTTCCGCAATTATATTACAAGGTATCCCATGACGTTTTGTCACCTTTGACCTTCACGATCTGTTATGAGACGTGGACTACCAACTTCTTGTATCCTACTTATGGCTTTACCGCCTCTCATCCTCTTTCCATAGATGCTCATGACAGTAGCACGTGAGCAGCAGATCAGCTTCGCCGTTCCCGTGTTTTTACGAGTATTTGCAGGCGACGGTATATATCATCTTCCCTTTGCCAAATTCGAGTAAGTAAAAAGATTTATCCATTTGCGGCTCGTATCGTAGCATAAATTTTAGGCTAATCATCGTACATTATTTTTCTGTCACAGCTTTGCAGCTTGCTGTCAAGCTCTACTTCATCTTTACAACACTGTTCCTGTATAGGGAAAGAGGAGTAATGTGCTATAGTTACAAGAGCCAGGGTGTAAAAGTAAGTACGGAAGACCAAGAGCGATGTTTCAGGATAAAAACGGCTTATATTAGGCGTGCAGCCCGCATCTCGTGGTCGTGCGGTAGCGTTCTCGCTTCCCACGCCCGGGTTCCCGGGTTCGATTCCCGGCGGGGTCAGGGATTTTCTCTGCCTCGTGATGGCTGGGTGTTGTGTGCTGTCCTTAGGTTAGTTAGGTTTAAGTAGTTCTAAGTTCTAGGGGACTTTGACCTAAGATGTTGAGTCCCATAGTGCTCAGAGCCATTTTAGGCGTGCAATCTCTCTCTTCCGTTAGATTGTAGAAACACTGAATTAAGTAAAAGTAAGGTTCAGAGATGGGATTAAAATTTAAAGTGAAAGGCCAACAATTATAAGATTTGCTGATGAGTCTAGCAGTCTCTGCGGAAGCGGAACAATCTCAGAACTTGTTTAATGGAATAAACACAGAATGTAGATTAAGAGTAAACCAAAGAAAGATGAAATAAGATTTGCAGCAAACGTAACGGCAATACTGGGGATCAAATAGAAGATAAAGTAGATTTTGTATCAAAGGTAGACCTTAACTGGTTAAAGAAGTTTTTGAGAATATGAATGTGGGGCACTGTAGTGTCTGAAAGCGAATTATGAAGGCTGGGAAAATCGAAACAGGAGAGATTCGAAGCGTTTCAGCCGAGACTATTCTTCATAGATTCGTCGAGGAATGACATGTGTACAAAACAATAACTAGGAGACAGGATGATTCAAATAGTGTTAAGGCACTAAATAGCCTTCATGGCACTGCAAGGAACAGTTAGGAGAAAAAACTTTGGGAAAGACGGAGTTGTCCTTTGTAGGTACTGCTCTTAGATGAACAGGAGAAAGAAGAGCCACAAGTGACATTAAAACGTTCAGAAGATAGATGATACAAAAAAATAATCATATTGATACTTGGTGCTTACAACAAAAAAAAAACCTTTCGCAATGTACATTATGTAATTTCTTGGCACGAGAACTTGGTGTAATATAACCAGCATGAACTTACAATTTCAGGGAACAACTCCCGAAGGTCGACAAATAGTACCATGTTTCGGTGCCGATCTTTTCCTTGACTGACTTCTTTAGTGTATTGTCCATGGGGTATGGGTCCTTCCAAGTATCATTCAATTTGTAGCATCCCTGCAGACACTCTACTTTTCTGCCTGCGTGAGATTCAGGGGCTCTGAAAGTCCGCTTGGTACACTGCGTAATGCGATGATGGTACTATGACCTTCTCTTTCGATCTCGCAGACAGGATCTGACGTTGGTTTTCTTCCGCATACATCTGTTGGAAGTGTAATTTGCTGTATTGGTGACTTCGGCTAATGCTTTTATTCACATCATATTGTATTTTCATTTTAGTTTTTGAACATCAATAAGCGTTCAACAGACTGTATCAAAATAATAGCGTAACAAACAGTGAAGGAGGTCACATGCAGGTTGGTCTTCAGCATCTATAGAACATGCCACGTAAATTCCCGAACCAACTCTTTTTCTTCTTTCCGCCAAGCACCATTATTATTATTATTATTATTATTACTATTATTGTTGTAAGTTCTAGGATGTAGTTACAACTACACTTTTTTCTGTCATCCTTACACATACCTGACAGAATAATGCGGAAAATTAGAAACAGGAATTTGAGAAATTATGAATATGTTCGTTCCTGAACCTCCTCAAGAAGGGTCCTGAAGAAGGTAATCTCCTGACCATGTTAAATAAGGACAGTTTAGTATTGTTAACAGTATAACAACACAATGGTTCAAATGGCTCTGAGCACTATGGTACTTCACTTCTGAGGTTATCAGTCCCCCAGAACTTAGAACTACGTAAACCTAACTAACCTAAGGACATAACACACAGCTATGCCCGAGACAATATTCGAACCTGCGACCGTAGCGGTCACGCGGTTCCAGACTAAAGCGCCTAGAACCGCTCGGTCACTCCGGCCGGCACAACACAATGTTTTTATCCTCTTCTGCTTTAAGGAAAAATAGTGACTCTCAATGTACTGTGTGCTGTCGGTTTCCAGTGAAGAGCTTGCTAAGTTAAATATTTTTCAAAACCTCACCACTTTTTGAAGTGCTTCTAAAGACTCTATGATCGTGCATACGATACATAGAAGTCCTCTTATATTGTATAGTCAAAGTTCTAGAGGAATACTTTAGAACAGTAAAACCGCTTTTAACTTTGATGAAGCGAGGGAAGAGGATTGCTAAGAGAACGTTATCTTTCCTACTACTCCAGAAAAAATGTTCGTACTCCCTACATAAGTAAAGGTCCCTTTTTTTAAAGTAATATAGAGGCTATCACTATTAGTCCTGGCTTAAGCCCGAAACTGCTACAATACTAATATTTCAAATGTTGGAATACTGTTATAAATATTCAGAACAGTTATAAATAAAAGCTCACCTCTTTTATTAAGCTGGTGTTCAATCACAAAATAGCGTCGAATGGCAAACCTCTAACTCCGTTACCAACGACGAGAGAAGTGTGGGAAGTGTACTATCAGTCGTACGCATCTCGTCTTCCGTAGTACCGGAATGGGACGTCACATTAAACAGGTGGCCTTTAAACAGAATTCCTACTCGATCTCTGAATAAAATATAAATAATCGAAAAGCTTACTTGGAAGAAAGACGCTGTCACAGTAGAGGGAGTAGTACGAGACTCAAGACGGAATATCGATCGTTTTCTTCGTTTACTCGTGGTGTCATCGTACTGTGTCGAAATGAATCTCATTTGCAAGATACGCCACTGTTTTACATTTGTAATGTGTACAGGAGAAGAGAGAAACTGGAACACTTCCGTGACGACAGTTCATCAGCATGTTCCGCAATCTGTCATTTTGCCATGCAAAATATGTAAGCGACACTTCGTGCTCACACTAGCGATGCATACGTGAAAGCCAGGGCAGAATTCTCTTCTGGAACGGAAGTAGTTCACAGAGAGGTAGAATACCATAGAGCGACCAGTGTGAAGCAAATTGAACTATCCTTCGCCATGTTTTGTGTAGGCTAAAGGATGGGGCATGGTACGTGATAGTGCGTAAGGAAGTTACGAAATAACTTTCAACTGTTAACGTTTAGCAGTTATAGCCAAAAATAGTATTATCTCAGAGAACAGCACACAACCATTTCCTGAAGATCGTTTCTCGTCAGTGCCAGTAGCTGCCGCATAAATACTGTAAGCACAGGCAGTCAGGAGTGGACGGTAGACGGAAAGAAGCCATCTACGTACATCTTATACATCCTTTTCTACACAACATATTCGAAAAATGGCAAAGGTTCAAGAGGAAAACATCTGCAGATAGTTTACGTCAATTTCAACTAAACAGGGTGGTCCACTGGTAGACACCAGGCCAAATATCTCACGAAATAAGCCTCAAACTAAAAAACTACAAAGATCGAAACTCGTCTAGCTTGAAGGGGAAAACCAGATGGCGTTATGGTTGCCCCGCTAGATGGCGCTGGCATAGCTCAAACGGATAGCAACTCCTTTTTTGTTAATAGGAACCCTCATTTTTTATTACATATTCGTGTAGTATGTAAAGAAATATGAATGTTTCAGTTGGACCACTTTTTTCGCTTTGTGATATATGGCGCTGTAATATTCACAAACGTATAAGTACGTGATATCACGTAACATTCCGCCAGTGCGGACGGTATTTGCTTCGTGATACATTACCCGTATTAAAATGGACCGTTTACCAATTGCGGAAAAGGTCGATATCGTGTTGATGTATGGCTATTGTGATCAAAATGCCCAACGGGCGTGTGCTATGTATGCTGCCCGGTATCCTGAACGACATTATCCAAGTGTTCGGACCGTTCGCCGGATAGTTACGCTATTTAAGGAAAAAAGAAGTGTTCAGCCACATGCCAAACGTCAACCACGACCTGGAACAAATGATGATGCCCGAGTAGTGGTTTTAGCTGCTGTCGCGGCTAATCCGCACATCAGTAACAGACAAATTGAGCGAGAATCGGCAATCTCAAAAACGTCGGTACTGAGAATGCTACATCAACATCGATTGCACCCATACCATATTTCTAAGCATCAGGAATTGTATGGCGACGACTTTGAATTTCGCGTACAGTTCTGCCACTGGGCACAAGAGAAATTACGGGACGATGGCAGATTTTTTGCACGCGTTGTATTTACCGACGAAGCGTCATTCACCAACAGCGGTAACCTAAACCGGCATAATATGCACTATTGGGCAACGGAAAATCCACGATGGCTGCGACGAGTGGAACATCAGTGACCTTGGCGGATTAATGTATGGTGCGGCATTATGGGAGGAAGGATAATTTATCCCCATTTTATCGATGGCAATCTAAATGGTGGAATGTATGCTGATTTCATGCGTAATGTTCTACCGATGTTACTACAAGATGTTTCACTGCCTGACAGAATGGCGAAGTACTTCCAATATTACGGGTGTCCAGCACATAACTAGCGTGCGGTTGAAGCGGTATTGAATAGCATATTTCATGACAGGTGGATTGGTCGTCGAAGCACCATACCATAGCCCGCACGTTCACCGGATCTGACGTCCCCGGATTTCTTTCTGTGGGGAAAGTTGAAGGAAATTAGCTATTGTGATACACCGACAACGCCTGATAACATGCGTCAGCGCATTGTCAATGCATGTGCAAACATTACGGAAGGCGAACTACTCGCTGTTGAGAGGAATGTCGTTACACGCACTGACAAATGCATTGAGGTTGACATCATTTTGAGCATTTAAAGCATTAATGTGGTATTTACATGTAATCACGCTGTAACAGCATGCGTTCTCAAAAATGACAAGGTCACGAAGGTACATGTATCACATTGGAGAAACCGAAATAAAATGTTCAAATGTACCTACGTTCTATATTTTAATTTAAAAAACCTGCCTGTTACGAACTGTTCGTCTAAAATTGTGAGTCATATGTTTGTGACTATTACAGCGTCATCTATCACAAAGCGAAAAAAGTCGTCCAAGTAAAACATTCATATTTCTTTGCGTACTACACGAATATGTAATAAAAATGCTGATTCCTATTTTAAAAAACGCAGTTGATATCCGTTTGACCTATGGCAGCGCCATCTAGCGGGCCAACCGTAGTCCCATCCGGTTTCCCCCTTCAAGCTCGACAAGTTTCGTTCTTTGTAATTTTTTCGTTTGAAACTTATTTCGTTAGATATTTGACCTGGTCACTATCAATGGACCACTCTGTATGTATCATTCATTTCAAGACCAATATAAAAGCAGTGTAGCACGGGGCAATGGAAGATCAGCGCACACAAGAGGTATATTACAATTCAAGCAACCCAGTCAGTCGAATATGCTATCGAGTTTTTGGTTGATCGTAAGTTCATCTAAGTAATAGCCAATACGCTGAGGTGATGAAAGTCATTGGATACCTCCTAATATCGTGTCGGGCCTTCTTTTGCCTAGCGTAGTGCAGAAACTCGACGTGCTATGTACACAACAATCCGTTACAAGTTCCCTGCGGAAATGGTGACCCACGATGCTCTGCAGCCGTCCACAATTGCAAAAGTTTGCCAGCGCAGAATTTTGTGACTCCTCGATTATCTGCCATGAATATCCGATAGGGATTCATGTCGGATGATCTCGGTAGCCAAATCATTCAGTTGAACTGTCCTAAATGTGCTGACATGGTGCAATGTCATCCAAATAAATTTCTCCTTTCTTTAGGAAAGTAAAGTTCATGAACGGCTGCAATTGGTCTCCGAGTAGCTGAACATAACCGGTTACAGCCAATGATCGATTCAGTTGGATCAGAAGGCCCAACCCACTCCATGTAAACACAGTCCACACTATTACATCTACATCGATACTCTACACATCACATTTAAGTCCTAGCAGGGTTCATCGAACCACCTTCACAATTCTCTATTATTCCAATCTCGTATAGCTCGCGGAAAGAACGAGCATCTACATCATTCCATACTAGTTCTTATTTGCCTTATTTTATCTTGGTGATAGTTCCTCCCTGTGTAGTTCTGTGTCAAGAAAATATTTTCGTATTCGGAGGAGAAAGCTTGTGATTGGAATTTCGTGACAAGATTCCGTCGCAACGAAAAACGCGTTTCTTTTAATGGTGTCCAGCACAGATCCTGTACCGTTTCAGTGACACTCTCTCCCATAATTCGCTACAACACAAAACGTGCTGCCCTTCTCTGGACCTTCTCGATGTACTCCGTCAGTCCTGTCTGGTAAAGATCCCACACCGCGCAGCAGTATTCTAAAACAGGACGGATAAGCGTAGTGTAAGCAGTCTCCTTAGTAGATCTGTTACACTGTCCCGCAGTTTTTGGTTAGCCTTCCCACAACGTATTCTGTGTGTTCCTTCCAATTTAAGTTGTTCGTAATGGTAATTCCTAGGTATTTAATTGAATTTACGGCATTTAGATTTGACTGATTTACCGTGTAACCGAAGTTTTATAGGTTCCTTTTAGCGCTCATGTGGATGACCTCACACTTTTCGTTATTTAGGGTCAACTGCTAATTTTCACACCATTCAGATATCTTTTCTAAATCGCTTTGCAGCTTTTTTTGATCTTATGATGACTTTATTAGTCGATAAACGACAGCGTCCTCTGCAAACAATCTAAGACCGCTGCTCAGATTGTCTAACAAATCTTTTATATAGATAAGGAACAGCAAAGGGCCTATAACACTACGTTGGGGAACGCCAGAAATCACCTGTTTTACTCAGTGACTTTCCGTCAATCTCTCTGACAGGAAGTCACAAATCCAGTCCGACAACTGAGACGATATTCCATAAGCACGCAATTTCGCTATAAGCCGCTTGTGTGGTACAGTGTCAAAAGCCTTCTGGAAATCGAGAAATATGGAAACGATCTGAAATCCCTTGTCAATAGCACTCAACACATCATGCGAATTATGGAGACACCACTAGCCTGCAAGGTGCCTTGTTGGCAACTTTCTATTACTTCGTGGGGTCCGCGGTTCGCTTGCACCCTACTATCGGCTCTTACCAGCTCTTCCCAATCGCCCACGGTCCAACCGAAATACACTCCTGGAAATGGAATAATGAACACATTGACACCGGTGTGTCAGACCTACCATACTTGCCCCGGACACTGTGAGAGGGCTGTACAAGCAATGATCACACGCACGGCACAGCGGACACACCAGGAACCGCGGTGTTGGCCATCGAATGGCGCTAGCTGCGCAGCATTTGTGCACCACCGCCGTCAGTGTCAGCCAGTTTGCCGTGGCATACGGAGCTCCATCGCAGTTTTTAACACTGGTAGCATGCCGCGACAGCGTGGACGTGAACCGTGTGTGCAGTTGACGGACTTTGAGCGAGGGCGTATAGTGGGCATGCGGGAGGCCGGGTGGACGTACCGCCGAATTGCTCAACACGTGGGGCGTGAGGTCTCCACAGTACATCGATGTTGTCGCCAGTGGTCGGCGGAAGGTGCACGTGCCCGTAGACCTGGGACCGGACAGCAGCGACGCACGGATGCACTCCAAGACCGTAGGATCCTACGCAGTGCCGTAGGGGACCGCACCGCACTTCCCAGCAAATTAGGGACACTGTTGCTCCTGGGGTTTCGGCGAGGACCATTCGCAACCGTCTCCATGAAGCTGGGTTACGGTCCCGCACACCGTTAGGCCGTCTTCCGCTCACGCCCCAACATCGTGCAGCCCGCCTCCAGTGGTGTCGCGACAGGCGTGAATGGAGGGACGAATGGAGACGTGTCGTCTTCAGCGATGAGAGTCGCTTCTGCCTTGGTGCCAATGATCGTCGTATGCGTGTTTGGCGCCGTGCAGGTGAACGCCACAATCAGGAGTGCATACGACCGAGGCACACAGGGCCAACACCCGGCATCATGGTGTGGGGAGCGATCTCCTACACTGGCCGTACACCTCTGGTGATCGTCTAGGGGACACTGAATAGTGCACGGTACATCCAAACCATCATCGAACCCATCGTTCTACCATTGCTAGACCGGCAAGGGAACTTGCTGTTCCAACAGGACAATGCACGTCCGCATGTATCCCGTGCCACGCAACGTGCTCTAGAAGGTGTAAGTCAACTATCCTGGCCAGCAAGACCTCCGGATCTGTCCCCCATTGAGCATGTTTGGGACTGGATGAAGCGTCGTCTCACGCGGTCTGCACGTCCAGCACGAACGCTGGTCCAACTGAGGCGCCAGGTGGAAATGGCATGGCAAGCCGTTCCACAGGACTACATCCAGCATCTCTACGATCGTCTCCATGGGAGAATAGCAGCCTGCATTGCTGCGAAAGGTGGATATACACTGTACTAGTGCCGACATTGTGCATGCTCTGTTGCCTGTGTCTATGTGCCTGTGGTTCTGTCAGTGTGATCATGTGATGTATCTGACCCCAGGAATGTGTCAATAAAGTTTCCCCTTCCTGGGACAATGAATTCACGGTGTTCTTATTTCAATTTCCAGGAGTGTATGTGGTCTGTCGTAGTTGTTTAGAATTGTCATGTCAAGAAGTATGTATGATGGTACCAGCTCTATGATCGCTATTTAGGATATTTTTTACTGTTCGGGTCTCTCAGCATGCCTGTGCTGTATCTGCATGTTAAATTTTTATCCATCATGCTTACATTTCATAATTGTTGTGTTGTGAAGTATGTTTGTGGAATAACAAACGAATTTTTTAAATGAGTGAGAACCGTGTGTAGTATGTAACCATACATTATTGCAGCTGTGTTTAAATAAAGATAAGGAACTGTTTAACTGACTGAGGCTATCCTACTGCATATCCATTTAGCAAACAACTATTAGTGTGTTGCAAATTGTTTATAACATAACATGCAGTGGACCTATAATGTATGTCGCTGAACACTGTAACCCATAACATAGCGGTATGTAGCAAGAACGAAAACAAATATAATATCTATATTTAACTAACGTGATGAGGAATAATAAATAAAGTATTATTTGTGACGATCTAACTGTTGGGGGCTGCTACTGCCCAGTTATTGTATTAAATGTGACAGCAGTTGTTTAAACATTGTGTAGAAATAGTGTACCGAAATCGAAAATCGCAGAAGTTTTGAAAGTTACACACAACATGGATCAAACCCCATAATTCCTTGGTTGTAGCTGCAATGTAAGTGACAGGAGCAGTGGCAGGAATGACTGTGGTGGGGGTGCATAATGGGAAGAGTAGTGTAGGAAGCAGGCAGCTAAGGAAGTAACATATGTTGCAATTCGCTGAATTATAAGAACACTACACATGCTGGGGTCGATCCCAGATCACTCTGCATCCACCTGTGTGACAAGCGCTACTTTCTGCACAATAGCTTAAACAATAGCTGTGCTGAAATTCATTGAAAACAAATAAATTTTTTAAAGATCCATAATGATAAGGGGTGAATTCAGAACCATCTGGCTGCAGAGCCTAGGGCAGTTGTGACGTTTAAGTTAGGCGTGATTACGGTGCAGTGTTGCACTGCACTCATTCTCTTATTTTCCCACTACTCCTGGCATGTGCCCGAAATGACTTAGGAAAACCACGAGAAACCTGAATCAGGATAGTCGGACAGAGCAAATCCACCCTCATTAGTATGCTTAGCACCTTAACTACTGCACAGCCTCGCTTGACTGGTCCCTACTGCAGGATGTTTCTTGACTGACACACAATTTGCAGTAGAAAACGTATAACATAAAACATAGTTCTACATTTCATTACTGCACACACTTGGGGGAACAACATGATCTATGTCCATGGCACTAACTGTAGTGCGTGCCCATAAGTCTCTTACTATGCCCCACTCACGCCTTCATGTCTTCCTTCCTCTCAGTCTTCCTGAAAAACCGAGCATCCGCCAAAAATGAGCGCGGTGGTGAACTAAGACGAATTAGAATGCGTTACTATCATGCACTGTAGATGTTGCCCTACGATTTTCTTGTAAAAGCATTACATTTTGATCATGTATTGTAATGTGGCAAGGTGGTGTAGTTATAACCTTTCATTGTTAACCACTGTACTACGTCCTTTAAGCAAACTTTAGTCATACATTACTTATGAACAATGTTGAACTACTTTTTAAACAGACGTATTTGATTAATGTTTTACATCTCCTTGGGTAATTTATTATATAATTTTATTCCGTGGTTTAAATATTGTTTTAAGCTTTTTTCATTTTTCCATTGCCAATGTAACTCCAAACTCAGCGCTCATTCCATGTTTATGTATAGAATTATTAGTGAAATCCTTAGTAGTGCTTCCCCCGTTATGCACAACAGATTCGTATACAGGGTGTTACAAAAAGGTACGGCCAAACTTTCAGGAAACATTCCTCACACACAAAGAAAGAAAATATATTACGTGGACATGTGTCCGGAAACTCTTACTTTCCATATTAGAGCTCATTTTATTACTTCTCTTCAAATCACATTAATCCTGGAATGGAAACACACAGCAACAGAACGTACCAGCGTGACTTCAAACACTTTGTTACAGGTAATGTTCAAAATGTCCTCCGTTAGCGAGGATACATGCATCCACCCTCCGTCGCATGGAATCCCTGATGCGCTGATGAAGCCCTGGAGAATGGCGTATTGTATCACAGCCGTCCACAATACAAGCACGAAGAGTCTCTACATTTGGTACCGGGGTTGGGTAGACAAGAGATTTCAAATGCCCCCATAAATGAAAGTCAAGAGGGTTGAGGTCAGGAGAGCGTGGAGGCCATGGAATTGGTCCGCCTCTATCAATCCATCGGTCACCGAATCTGTTGTTGAGAAGCGTACGAACACTTCGACTGAAATGTGCAGGAGCTCCATAGTGCATGAACCACGTGTTGCGTCGTACTTGTAAAGGCACATGTTCTAGCAGCACAGGTAGAGTATCCCGTATGAAATCATGATAACGTGCTCCATTGAGCGTAGGTGGAAGAACATACTGACGAAAATAAAATGAGCTGTAACATTGACATTAAGCGCTTCCGGACGCATGTCCACGTAACAACTTTTCTTTATTTGTGTGTGAGGAATGTTTCCTGAAAGTTTGGCCGTACCTTTTTGTAACACCCTGTATGTACTCCCTAGATGCAGTGAGTATACCCTATTTTAAACAGATATTTACAATGGGTCTGACTAATACTTCTCATTATTATTCTTATAGTCTTTTTCTGCAGTCTAAAACCTGTGTCCATGTTTTGTCCCTTGGACGCGTACGTAAGAAATTAAAATACCTATTAGGTCAATGAAGACGAACAGTTTTAAGACATTGCAGAAATAGTCGAATAGAAATAATGACAACTTACCATGCTCTTTAATGAACCAAGTTTCGACACGCCGTTGGCTTTATTAATCTCTGGGGAAAACGAAGTAGGTAAAGGAATTAGAAAACACTCCAAGGTTACCAAGAAGTGTAGCCTGTATACATTCTCGTTACGAAGTATAACTAGCCAATATTAAAAATGTGAAATATGAAACTATAAGAAATCGGTCAAGTTTGTTTGTCACCATGTGTAGCCATCAGAACAATAACGGCTGTGTGTTCTTGACGAAGTAACATGTTACCACAACACACTGGCTGTTACAAACCGATGACAGAACTCTATGAGCATAACATGATCTTGACAAGCTTTCAGCCAGTATCTTTGTGTATTCATTTCATGTTAACTGACAAACAATATTCAGTCCTCAAAACCACATATTTGCTATACAATCCACAGGTTTATCATCTATGCTTAATGTAACACAGTTGTTTTCCCTCATTATGCTGAAGTGCCTCCCCCCATGAACCATGGACCTTCCCGTTGGTGGGGAGGCTTGCGTGCGTACCGTAGGTGCAACCACAACGGAGGCGTATCTGTTGAGAGGCCAGACAATCGTGTGGTTCCTGAAGCTGAAGAGGGGCAGCAGCTTTTTCAGTTGTTGCAGAGGCAACAGTCTGGATGATTGACTGATCTGGCCTTGTAACAATAACCAAGATGGCCTTGCTGTGATGGTACTGCGAACGACTGAAAGCAAGGGGAAACCACAGCCGTAATTTTTACCGAGGGCATGCAGCATTACTGTATGATAAAATGATGATGGCGTCCTCTTGGCTAAAATATTCCGGAGGTAAAATAGTCCCACATTCGGATCTCCGGGCGGGAACTACTCAAGAGGATGTCGTTATCAGGAGAAAGAAAACTGTCGTTCTACGGATCGGAGCGTGGAATGTCAGATCCCTTAATCGGGAGGGAGGTTAGAACATTTAAAAAGGGAAATGGATAGGTTAAAGTTAGATATAGTGGGAATTAGTGAAGTTCGGTGGCAGGAGGAACAAGACTTCTGGTCAGGTGACTACAGGGTTATAAACACAAAATCAAATAGAGGTAATGCAGGAGTAGGTTTAATAATGAATAGGAAAATAGGAATGCGGGTAAGCTACTACAAACAGCATAGTGAACGCATTATTGTGGCCAAGATAGATACGAAGCCCACACCTACTACAGTAGTACAAGTTTATATGCCAAATAGCTCTGCAGATGATGAAGAAATTGAAGAAATGTACGATGAAATAAAAGAAATTATTCAGATAGTGAAGGGAGACGAAAATTTAATAGTAATGGGTGACTGGAATTCGAGTGTAGGAAAAGGGAGAGAAGGAAACATAGTAGGTGAATATGGATTGGGGCTAAGAAATGAAAGAGGAACCCGCCTGGTACAATTTTGCACAGAGCACAACTTAATCATAGCTAATACTTGGTTTAAGAATCATGAAAGAAGGTTGTATACATGGAAGAACCCTGGAGATACTAAAAAGTATCAGATAGATTATATAATGGTAAGACAGATATTTAGGAACAGGTTTTAAATTGTAAGACATTTCCAGGGGCAGATGTGGACTCTGACCACAATCTATTGGTTATGACCTGCAGATTAAAACTGAAGAAACTGCAGAAAGGAGGGAACTTACGGAGATATGACCTGGATAAACTGAAAGAACCAGTGGTTGTACAGAGTTTCAGAGAGAGCGTAAGGGAACAATTGACAGGAATGGGGGAAACAAATACAGTAGAAGAAGAATGGGTAGCTTTGAGGGATGAAGTAGTGAAGGCAGCAGAAAATCAAGTAGGTAAAAAGACGAGGGCTAGTAGAAATCCTTGGGTAACAGAAGAAATATTGAATTTAATTGATGAAAGGAGAAAAGATAAAAATGCAGTAAATGAAGCAGGCAAAAAGGAATACAAACGTCTCAAAAATGAGATCGACAGGGAGTGCAAAATGGCTAAGCAGGGATGGCTAAAGGACAAATGTAAGGATGTAGAGGCTTATCTCACTAGGGGTAAGATAGATACTGCCTACAGGAAAATTAGAGAGACCTTTGGTGAAAAGAGAACCACTTGTATGAACATCAAGAGCTCAGATGGAAACCCAGTTCTAAACAAAGAAGGGAAAGCAGAAAGGCGGAAGGAGTATATAGAGGGTCTATACAAGGGCGATGTACTTGAGGACAATATTATGGAAATGGAAGAGGATGTGGATGAAGATGAAATGGGAGATATGATACTGTGTGAAGAGTTTGACAGAGCACTGAAAGACCTGAGTCGAAACAAGGCCCCCGGAGTAGAC